>NC_138303.1:52497500-53000000 GCF_965601325.2 Salmo salar
CTAGGGCTGTTGCGGTGACCGTATTACTGCGACACCGGCGGTCACGAGTCATGAAGACAGTCAAATTCCACATGACCGCTTAGTCATGTTAATTAGGCTTCTCCAAGCTCTGATGCTGCTGATGGTCATTAGTAGCCTACCGAACTTGCTAACTGCCTGGTACTCAGCACTCTCTTGTCCCTCTAATCACTCTGACATCAATGCAAATGTGTTTGAAATTCTGAACAAACACTAAATGAAAGCCCATGAGCTCATGTTGTGCAACATTTCTGTAGGCTATGCAATTGTGGAAGAAAACAGAGTGATGGCTTCTACTAAAGAGGAGGGTCCCATCAGCTTTCTATAGGCTAGGCCTACTATATTTATTTCATAACTTTCCTAATATTAAGCACGTAGGCTATACTCCTGTTTGGAAGATAAATAATCTGGCTGGCCTGAAAATGAACCACGGGAAAAGCGTCCTCCATTTGCTATTTAAGTGCGTAGTTGACATGTATTGTTTCCCGCTGCCTCTGTTTCAAGACTGGTGCATGGTAATGGTCCATTCTAAATCAAAACAAATTTATCACACATTACTTACTATATGTAAAGACAAGATTAAATCAAGAATAGTAGGATTGGTGACAATATTAGCCTATCGCTTGTGAATTATATACAGTTGAAGTCGGAAGTTTACATACACCTTAGACAAATATATCACTATTTTAAGAATATGAAATGTCAGAATAATAGTAGAGTGATTTAATTCAGCTTTAATTTCTTTCATCACATTCCCAGTGGGTCAGAAGTTTACATACACTCAATTAGTATTTGGTAGCATTGCCTTTAAATTGTTCAACCTCTTACATCTAGATGTTCCGCTAGCGGAACGCCTCGCCAATATCCAATGATAGAGCGTGGCGTGAATTACAAACTCCTCGAAAATCCCAAAACTTCAATTTTTCAAACATATGACTATTTTACACAATTTTAAAGACAAGACTCTCCTTTATCTAACCACATTGTCCGATTTTCAAAAAGGCTTTACAACGAAAGCAAAACATTAGATTATGTCAGGAGAGTACCCAGCCAGAAATAATCAGACACGCATTTTTCAAGCTAGCATATAATGTCACCAAAACCACAGCTAAATGCAGCACTAACCTTTGATGATCTTCATCAGATGACACTCCTAGGACATTATGTTATACAATACATGCATGTTTTGTTCAATCAAGTTCATATTTATATCAAAAACCAGCTTTTTACATTAGCATGTGACGTTCAGAACTAGCATACCCACCGCAAACTTCCAGTGAATTTACTAACAATTTACTAAATTACTCACGATAAACGTTCACAAAAGGCATAACAATTATTTTAAGAATTATAGATACAGAACTCCTCTATGCACTCGATGTGTCCGATTTTAAAATAGCTTTTTGGTGAAAGCACATTTTGCAATATTCTAAGTACATAGCCCAGCCATCACGGGCTAGTTATTTAGACACCCGGCAAGTTTAGCCTTCACCAAAATCAGATTTACGATTACAAAAGTTTGATTACCTTTTGTTGTCTTCGTCAGAATGCACTCCCAGGACTGCTACTTCAATAACAAATGTTGGTTTGGTCCAAAATAATCCATCGTTATATCCGAATACCGGCGTTTTGTTCGTGCGTTCCAGAAACTATCCGAAATGGTAAATCAGGGTCGTGCGCATGGCGCATTTCGTGACAAAAAAAAATCTAAATATTCCATTACCGTACTTCGAAGCATGTCAACTGCTGTTTAAAATCAATTTTTATGCAATTTATCTCGTAAAAAAACGATAATATTCCGACCGGGAATCTCCTTTTCGGTAAACAGAGGAAAAAACACAAAGACGGGGGCGGCCAGTGCACGCGCCTAAGCCCACAGTCCCTTGATCGGCCACTGGAGAAAGGCGATAATGTGTTTCAGCCTGGGGCTGGAATGGCGACATTCAGGTTTTTCCCGGGCTCTGAGAGCCTATTGGAGCCGTGGGAAGTGTCACGTTACCGCAGAGATCCTAAGTTTTGGAATGAGATGTCAAAGAAAGACAATAAATGGTCAGACAGGCCACTTCCTGTAAAGGAATCTCTCAGGTTTTGACCTGCCATTTGAGTTCTGTTATACTCACAGACACCATTCAAACAGTTTTAGAAACTTTGGAGTGTTTTCTATCCAAAGCTAATAATTATATGCATATTCTAGTTTCTGGGCAGGAGTAATAATCAGATTAAATCGGGTACGTTTTTTATCCAGCCGTGAAAATACTGCCCCCTAGCCATAACAGGTTAAAATAGCTTTTCGGTGAAAGCACATTTTGCAATATTCTGAGTAGATAGCCCGGCCATCACAGGCTAGCTATTTTGACACCCACCAAGTTTGGCACTCACCAAACTCAGATTTACTATAAGAAAAATTGGATTACCTTTGCTGTTTTTCGTCAGAATGCACTCCCAGGACTTCTACTTCAACACCCAATGTTGTTTTGGTTCCAAATCATCCATAGTTATCCAAATAGCGGCGTTTTGTTCTTGTGTTCAAGACACTATCCGAAGGGTGACGCGCCGGCGCGTATCGTGACAAAAAAAATCTAAATATTCCATTACCGTACTTCGAAGCATGTCAAACGCTGTTTAAAATCAATTTCTATGCGATTTTTCTCGTAAAATAGCGATAATATTCCGACCGGGAGACGTTGTTTTCGTTCAAAGACTGAAAGAAGAAAATGGTGTCTTCACATGCGCGCCCGTGTCATTGTTCTCAGATCGATCACTATCCAAATCCCCTACTGTTTTCCGCCCAGGGACTGCAGAGTCATCATTCCCCGTCCTGGTGCCTTCTGAGAGCCTATGGGAGCCTTAGAAAATGTCACGTTACAGCAGAGGTCCTCTATTTTCCATAGAGGCTATAGAAGGACAAGAAATGGTCAGAGAGGGCACTTCCTGTATGGAATCTTCTCAGGTTTTGGCCTGCCATATGAGTTCTGTTATACTCACAGACACCATTCAAACAGTTATTGAAACTTTAGGGTGTTTTCTATCCAAATCAAACAATTATATGCATATTCTAGTTTCTGGGCAGGAGTAATAACCAGATTAAATTGGGTACGTTTTTTTATCCGGCCGTGAAAATGCTGCTCCTATCCTAAACAGGTTAACTTGGGTCAAACGTTTCGGGTAGCCTTCCACAAGCTTCCCACAATAGGTTGGGTGAATTTTGGCCCATTCCTCCTGACAGAGCTGGTGTAACTGAGTCATGTTTGTAGGCCTCCTTGCTCGCAAACGTTTTTTCAGTTCTGCCCACAAATCTTCTATAGGATTGAGATCAGGGCTTTGTGATGGCCACTCCAATAGCTTGACTTTGTTGTCCTTAAGCCATTTTGCCACAACTTTGGAAGTATGCTTGGGGTCATTGTACATTTGGAAGACCCATTTGCGACCAAGCTTTAACTTCCTGACTGATGTCTTGAGATGTTGCTTCAATATATCCACATAATTTCCTTTCCTCATGATGCCATCTATTTTGTGAATGTGGTACCGTCAGGCGTTTGGAAATTGCTTCCAAGAATGAACCAGACTTGCAGAGGTTTACAATTTTTTTTCTGAGGTCTTGGCTGATTTCTTTTGATTTTCCCATGATGTCAAGTAAAGAGGCACTGAGTTTGAAGGAAGGCCTTGAAATACATCCACAGGCACACCTCCAATTGACTCAAATGATGTCAATTAGCCTATCAGAAGCTTCTAAAGCCATGACATCCTTTTCTGGAATTTTCCAAGCTGTTTAAAGGCACAGTCAACTTAGTGTATGTAAACTTCTGACCCAATGGAATTGTGATACAGTGAAATAATCTGTCTGTAAACAATTGTTGGAAAAAGTACTTGTCACGCACAAGGTAGATGTCTTAACCGACTTGCCAAAACTATAGAAATTTGTGGAGTGGTTGAAAAACAATTTTTAATGACTCCAACCTAACTGTATGTAAACTTCCGACTTCAACTGTATTTTCACTTGTGAATGATGTCCAGCAAAAGAAACTGCCTTTGTTTTTTGCGACTTTTCCGAATCATAGTCGCAGACCTCATGTAACCTAGCCCATAGGCATATATGTTTTGATAAGGTTTGTATCACAAGTAATGTGGCCAAATAACTTCTTAAAATTAAGCACATTAATCTGCTTTACAAGGGGTGTAGAGCCTAACTGGCATACATAAGCAGTGTGTGAGTTTCAAGTTTGGGGGAAATAATTTTTCTATAAAAATGCACCTTTATAATGAAAGCATTACATGCATAATCATGGTCAGTTTTGATAATGGTGTTTTCCCACTAACGGAACATTCGCCCTTATAGCCTACTACCATGTGCACATTGTTGTGCTTATAATGTAAAGAAATACAATTTTAACCTAAAATGTTCTGATCTGTTGCATCAGCCACATTGTGTAATAAAAGGTTTTTTGATGCTAGTGGTTGTATTAATTTGGGATCTATTGCTTCCCACAATGGTCTCAGAATATGTTTGGGATATTTATTTCTCACATAGTACAAAACTCAACCTATTCTATGGGGGATAGAAGATTGACATAGGCTAGTGATTTTGTTGTTCGTTAGGCCTACTCATCTTGTTGGCTGACGAAAAGTAAATAAACAGTTCTTCCAATATCTTCAATATGCACCTCGGAATTGGATAAGGATGCACGCAGTTGCGTCCCCGATATTTCTGTCTTCACTTGTAGCCTGTGAGAAAGACCCAAACACGTGATGGAGAGCCATGTGAGTGAGAGGTGCCTAGGAGCATGCAGCACTCAGGGAGAAAGGCACAACACAGCCCTCTCATTCACAATTTACCCAAATCTTGTCTGTATGATATGACTAATGATGATTTGAAAAAAAAGTACATTAATATCTTTAAATTAAGCATATAAGAGTACCTATTTCTTTGTTAACCGCTCAACACAGAATAGCCGCATGTGAGCAGTCCCTCAAATCGTTTGGAGCTTTGTTCTGTTCTGTTCTTCATAGGGCACACTGGCCGCAAAAAGCATGGATTCTTTTAGGGTGCATTACGTCCACAAAGGGGATGCCGCTGTGAAATTTGAGGCATTATCAAGTGCTTGTCAAATTGTGAATGAGAGCCTAATGAAGTGTCTACAACCTGCGCATAAAACTAATCATCGTTAGTCATATCATACAGCCTTACAATGAATTAAACATCTAACCATATAGCCCAACGTTTGTAGAACAACTACATTTACATGAATAACTCTAAATTAAGCATATAGGAGTATCTATTTCTTTGTTAACCGCTCAACACAGAATAGAGCAGTCCCTCATCATTTAGAGCTTTGTTCAATTGTATTCTTCATACTATAAAATAATGCCATGGAATTCTAAGCAAATCTTGTCTGCTAAATGAACTAGTGTAGCCCACAGCCATTTGGCATAGCCAGATCAGGACATACCATAAGGACAACTCATAGTATGCAATTATTTTATTCTGAAATAGACTACATAGCCCTAGTTACTGCACAGTAAGATCAGGTAATGTGTTACCGAAAAAAATTGTGATATAAATTAATTTCCATGTAGAGCATATAAAATGGTGTCTGTATAAAACTCACCATAGAAATTATATTTATATTGTAGTAATTTTATGATTGACAATATGAACGCTCCCTCCTTCCCTCTCCCCAGGAGACATGCTGCGTCCCCTACTGCATGGAGAGCGCTACGTGGCCGGCTACGGGCTGCAGACGGGAGAGATCCACACCCTGATGTACAACAACCACCCATACCGGGCCTTCCCCGTACTCCTGCTAGACACTGTGCCCTGGTACCTGCGCCTCTACATCCACACGCTCACTGTCAGCAGCAAGGGCCGTGACAACAAACCCAGTGAGTACTTCAATGCTGCTGTTCACCTGCTGACACTGTTCCACCTAAGCCTGATATAAATGGCAGCTACCTATTGATAGCAGTTGAGGGAAAAGCCATTTCTTCCCACATGGGGGAGCACATGCTTCAGTATCATAAAGCCTCATGCAGCCACAAAATGTGCCTGACCTAAAATGTTATATTTTGAAGAGAATTTGATAAAGCGAAAACCAGGTTTTTGACATTTTTATAAATGTCTTAAAAATAAAGAACATGCATAAATAAGGTAAGTATTCAGACCCTTTGCTATCAGACTCTAAATTAATCTCAGATGCATCATTTTTCCATTTATCATTCTTGCAATGTTTCTACAACTTGATTGGCGTCCACCTGTGGTAAATTCAATTGATTTGAAAAGGCACACACCTGTCTATATAAGGTCCCACAATTGACAGTGCATGTTAGAGCAAAAACTAAGCCATGAGGTCAAACTAATTGTCCATAGATCTCCGAAACAGGATTTTGTTGAAGCACAGATCTGGGGAAGGGTACCAACACATTTCTGCAGCATTTAAGGTTCCCAAGAACACAGTGGCCTCCTTCGTTCTTAAATGGAAGAAGTATGGAACCACCAAGGCCCTTCCTAGAGCTGGCCAGCCGGCCAAACTGAGCAATCGGGAGAAGGACCCAATGGTCCCTCTGACAAATCTCCATAGTTCTTCTGTGGACATGGGAGAACCTACCAGAAGGACAACCATCTCTGTAGCACTCCACTAATCAGGCCTTTATGGTTGAGTGGCCAGACGGAAGCCACTCCTCACTAAAAGGCACATGACAGCCCGCTTGGAGTTTGCCAAAAGGCCCCTAAAGGACTCTGACCATGAGAAACAAGATTCTCTGTTCTGGTGAAACCAAGATTGAACTCTTTGGCCTGAATGCGTCACGTCTGCAGGAAACCTGGCACCATCCTTATGGTGAAGCATGGTGGAGGCTGCATCATGCTGTGGGGATGTTTTTCAGCAGCAGAGACTGGGAGACTAGTCCGGATCGAGGGAAAGATAAACGGTGCAAAGTACAGAGAGATCCTTGATGAAAACCTACTCCATTGCGCTCAGGACCTGACTGGGGCGAAGGTTCACCTTCCAACAGGACAATGACCCTAAGCACACAGCCAAGACAATGCAGGAGTGGCTTCGGGACAAGTCTCTGAATAACATCCTTGAGTGGCACAGCCAGAGCTTGGACTTGAACCCGATCGGACATCTCTGAAGAGACCTGAAAATAGCTGTGCAGCAACGTTCCCCATCCAACCTGACAGAGCTTGAGAGCATCTGCAGAGAAGAATGGGAGAAACTCCCCAAATACAGGTGCGCCAAGCTTGTAGCGTCATACCCAAGGAGAGACTAGTCAGTAATCGCTGCCTAAGGTGCTTCAACAAAGAACTGAGTAAAGGGTCTGAATACTTATCTAAATGTGATATTTCAGTTTTTATTTTTATGAATGTGTACAAATTCAAAAAAACTGTTCGCTATGGGGTGATGTGTGTTTGTAGATTGGGGGAACATTTATTTAAAAAATGTTTTTAATAAGGCTGTAATGTAACAAAATGTGGAAAAAGTCAAGGGGTCTGAATACTTTTCGAATGCACTGTAGTTTCATTCAATCAATGAATGAATCAAAGTTCAATGTTTATTATTTTCTCCATGGCATGAAGAGTGCAATAGCTCAAACTGAAGAGAATCCAATCAATCTTCTGAGAAGATTGATTGGATTCTTTCTCTCATTGATATGTTTCACACCTTTCCAATTCAGACTCAAAATAGGGACTTCATTATCATAATGTGGGATATAATGGGTATACAGTTGAAGTCGGAAGTTTACATAGTTATGTTGGAGTCATTAAAACTTGTTTTTCAACCACTCCACGAATTTCTTGTTAACTATAGCTTTGGCAAGTCGGTTAGGACATTTACTTCGTGCATGACACAAGTAATTGTTCCAACAATTGTTTACAGACAGATTATTTCACTTATAATTCACTGTATCACAATTCCAGTGGGTCCGAAGTTTACGTAGCTTGGAAAATTCCAGAAAATAATGCCATGGATTCAGAAGCTTCTGATAGGCTAATTGACATAATTTTTGTCAATTGGAGGTGTACCTGTGGATGTATTTCAAGGCCTACCTTCAAACTCAGTGCCTCTTTGCTTGACACCATGGGAAAGTCAAAAGAAATCAGCGAAGACCTCAGGAAAAATAAGTTGTAGACCTCCACAAGTCTGGTTCATCCTTGGGAGCAATTTCCAAACGCCTGAAGGTACCACGTTCATCTGTACAAACAATAGTACGCAAGTATAAACACCATGGGACCACGCAGCCGTCATACAGCTCATGAAGGAGACGCGTTCTGTCTCCTAGAGATGAATGTACTTTGGTGCAAAAAGTGCAAATCAATCCCAGAACAGCAGCAAAGGACCTTGTGAAGATGCTGGAGGAAACAGGTACAACATTTTTTATATTGACTTATCCTGAAAGGCTGCTCAGCAAAGAAGAAGGCACTGCTCCAAAACCGCCATAAAAAAGCCAGACTACGGTTTGCAACTGCACATGGAGACAAAGATTGTACTTTTTGGAAAAATGTCCTCTGTTTTGATGAAACAAAAATAGAACTGTTTGGCCATAATGACCATCGTTATGTTTGGAGGAAAAAGGGGGGAGGATTGCAAACCGAAGAACACCATCCCAACCGTGAAGCACAGGGGTGGCAGCGTCATGTTGTGGGTGTGCTTTTCTGCAGGACTGGTGCACTTCACAAAATAGATGGCATCATGAGGTAGGAAAATTATGTGGATATATTGAAGCAACATCTCAAGACATCAGTCAGGAAGTTAAAGCTTGGTCGCAAATGGGTCTTCCAAATGTACAATGACCCCAAGCATACTTCCAAAGTTGTGGCAAAATGGCTTAAGGACAACAAAGTCAAGCTATTGGAGTTGCCATCACAAAGCCCTGATCTCAATCCTATAGAAAATTTGTGGGCAGATCTGAAAAAGCGTGTGCGAGCAAGGAGGCCTACAAACCTGACTCAGTTACACCAGCTCTGTCATGAGGAATGGGCCAAAATTCACCCAACTTATTGTGGGAAGCTTGTGGAAGGCTACCCGAAATGTTTGACCCAAGTTAAACAATTTAAAGGCAATGCTACCATATACTAATTGAGTGTATGTAAACTTCTGACCCACTGGGAATGTGATGAAAGAAATTAAAGCTGAAATAAATCACTCTCTACTGTTATTCTGACATTTCATATTCTTAAAATAAAGTGGTGATCCCAACTGACCTAAGACAGGGAATTTTTACGATGATTAAATGTCAGGAATTGTGAAAAACTGAGTTTAAATGTATTTGGCTGAGATGTATTTAAACTTCCGACTTCAGCTGTATGGTCTTCTCTATTCGCAACAGAAAATTGACAGTCAAATGATTTGGCGTAAATAAAAGCAAGCACCAAAAGCTTGATAAGTGTATGACATGTGAAAGCTTAATTACAATATTAGTGGGAATGGAATATAATTGGATAATTACAGGAAAGTTAGTTCAGATTGATGCAGCGTGTGGATCGCCATTTCTAAGATCAATATGGACAGTGCCCTGTCCTTGAAGTTGAATAGGCACTTTACTAACAAGGGGGCTTTGTTAGAGCACTATTTAAGAAATGAGAGAGAGGCTTACCGGTTTGACAGATGCAATTATGTTATCCATATATTTTTGTCGATAGACCTATAGCTTTTTCCTCCCATTTTGTCACCATGCACTCCTGAGTCGGATTCGGGCCTCATGTCTGGGGTGGAAAATTGTCTTCTGAAAGTACCATGCTTAGATTCATAATGACATTTCAGATTGAATTCTTTGCAAACAGCGATAGTTTAGTTCCAAACAAGACACACTAGTTTTGCTTTGGAGAAACACTGTTCAATTTAATATATTTTAATAAAGTAGGTAGGCCTATTAACATAGTTATTGGTGATTCTACCACTGTAATCAGATTTATATTTTCATTGAATTAGCCCATTAACCACATGTTAATTGTGTAGTTTAACCTACTGTGAAGGGCTTTGAATTGGGCAGCTAGTAGGCTATTTGCTAATAGGCTAATTATGTTCAGCCCACAGACTAGTTACAAGCTCAGGAACAAATTGGCTGGAGGCCAAACCTAGCTGTATATTGTAAGTTCAGTCATTATCATGCAGATCATTCAAATGTGTGGATATAGGCCTAGTACTAAACTTGAAGAACTTGTGATTTGTCTCTGTGAAATTGTAGTTGCTCACCAGTTCTATTTTTATTGCTATATAGCACTGGTCCTCTTACATTTTAATTCCAGGTTGCATATCACAATATTTAAGAGCATATCGGATGGTCTGCTCTGCCCGTAAGTCACACCAAGCATAGGGTCACTATACATTTTTATTTTACCAGTGAACAAACTATGACATAGCTCCCTAATATTGTCTGATGTATATAATTAATGTATTACATGAATGGTGGCCATAGCCATGTTTTAATGCAATTTTTTTACCCTGCTCTGTGTATTCAATGTATTCCATTTAAAATGTGGCTCCCAGTGTGGATAGTTCCAGGGCTATTATGACGCATCTGACAGTTCCTTCTCTATATGTTCCTAGGGCAAGTGCAGGGGGGTTGCCTAGCAACACCTGCCTCGGTGGGAGACAAGGTCTGCATATTCCCATGATTTGTGAATCTATCCGGACAGTACAGATAAATTGGCTTTAAAAAAGTAAAATTTCATCTAATAGTGAGAAGTAGCTAACAAAATAACTACATTATGGTATTCACTAATCATAAACTATTTACATAATAGAAATTTGGGTACAATTTTGTACACAATTCTTACTTACCTAATGTTTTATATTGATAATTTTATGGGAGAAGGTTTTGTTTAAGCTATTGGGTTTCTCACCTCTGCTACACTTATGTATTATGTTACTGTCACTATTAGGGCTGTGACGGTTTTTGTATAACCATGTAATCAATGATAATGGATGATTGTTGTTTTAAAATCAACTTCATATTCAAGTCGGCAAACTTTACTCAAAAGCAGCAAATTAAAAGGAAGCCTGTTTTACGTCTAAATGCTGATATAAGGAGAGATGGGATGAGGAAAAACCCAGCCATAAAAAAAGATGACAGGTGCGGTTGAGTCTGTTTCCACGTTAACATGGACTCTTTACAACATGTTTAAACTTGGCTGCTCCTTGGTTCAGCAAGGTGTTGAAGCAAACACATCTTCAGTTGCCTAGGCTATGCATAGGAGAGAATACACAAAAAGAAAAGTGTGTATATATATATATATATCAAAACTTTTGGCCACGTGTGTGTGTGTATATATCTAGTTTTGAGAATGACACAAATATTAATTTTCACAAAGTCTGCCTCAGTTTGTATGATGGCAATTTGCATATACTCCAGAATGTTATGAATAGTTATCAGATGAATTGCAATTAATTGCAAAGTCCCTCTTTGCCATGCAAATGAACTGAATCCCCCAAAAAACATTTCCACTGCATTTCAGCCCTGCCACAAAAGGACCAGCTGACATCATGTCAGTGATTCTCTCATTAACACAGGTGTGAGTGTTGACGAGGACAAGGCTGGAGATCACTCTGTCATGCTGATTGAGTTCGAATAACAGACTGGAAGCTTCAAAAGGAAGGTGGTGCTTGGAATCATTGTTCTTCCTCTGTCAAATAGGGTTACTTGCAAGGAAACACATGCCGTCATCATTGCTTTGCACGAAAAGGGCTTCACAGGCAAGGATATTGCTGCCAGTAAGATTGCACCTAAATCAAACATTTATCGGATCATCAAGAACTTCAAGGATAGTGGTTCACTTGTTGTGAAGAAGGCTTCAGGGTGCCCAAGAAAGTCCAGCAAGCGCCAGGACCATCTAAAGTTGATTCAGCTATGGGATCGGGGCACCACCAGTACAGAGCTTGCTCAGGAATGGCAGCAGGCAGGTGTGAGTGCATCTGCACACACATTGAGGCGAAGACTTTTGGAGGATGGCCTGGTGTCAAGAAAGGCAGCAAAGAAGCCACTTCTCTGCAGGAAAAACATCAGGGACAGACTGATATTCTGCAAAAGGTACAGGGATTGGACTGCTGAGGACTGGGGTAAAGTAATTTTCTCTGAATCGCCTTTCCGATTGTTTGGGGCATCTGGAAAAAAGCTTTTCCGGAGAAGACGAAGTGAGCGCTACCATCAGTCCTGTGTCATGCCAACAGTAAAGCATCCTGAGACCATTCATGTGTGGGGTTGCTTCTCAGCCAAGGGAGTGGGCTCACTCACAATTTTGCCTAAGAACACAGCCATGAATAAAGAATGGTACCAACACATCCTCTGAGAGCAACTTCTCCCAACCATCCAGGAACAGTTTGGTGACGAACAATGCCTTTTCCAGCATGATGGAGCACCTTGCCATAAGGCAAAAGTGATAACTAAGTGGCTCGGGGAACAAAACATCGATATTTTGGGTCCATGGCCAGGAAATTCCCCAGACCTTAATCCCATTGAGAACTTGTGGTCAATCCTCAAGAGGTGGGTGGACAAACAAAAACCCACAAATTCTGACAAACTCCAAGCATTGATTATGCAAGAATGGGCTGTCATCAGTCAGGATGTGGCCCAGAAGTTAATTCACAGCATGCCAGGGCGGATTGCAGAGGTCTTGAAAAAGAAGGGTCAACACTGCAAATATTGACTCTTTGCATCAACTTCATGTAATTGTCAATAAAAGCCTTTGACACTTATGAAATGCTTGTAATTATACTTCAGTATTCCATAGTAACATCTGACAAAAATATCTAAAGACACTGAAGCAGCAAACTTTGAAAATGTATATTTGTGTCATTCTCAACTTTTGGCCACAACTGTACACATATGTACAGTGGCAAGAAAGAGTATGTGAACCCTTTGGAATTTCCTGGACTTCGGCATAAATTGGTCATAAAATTTGATCTGATCTTCATCTGTCACAACAATAGACAAACAGTCTGCTTAAACTAATAACACACAAACAATTATGTTTTCATGTCTTTATTGAACACACCGTGTAAATATTCACAAAGCAGGGTGGGAAAAGTATGTGAACTCTTGGATTTAATAACTGGTTGACCCTCTTTTGGCAGCAATAACCTTGAGCAAACGTTTTCTGTAGCTCCTGACCTGCACAACGGTCAGGAGGAATTTTGGACCATTCCTCTTTACAAAACTGTTTCAGTTCAGCAATACTCTCAGGATGTCT
Organism: Salmo salar; assembly: GCF_965601325.2. NCBI lineage: Eukaryota > Metazoa > Chordata > Actinopteri > Salmoniformes > Salmonidae > Salmo > Salmo salar. The sequence goes on from NC_138303.1 coordinate 52,510,702, forward strand.
GGTGTGAACTGCTCTCGATGTCATGCCACAGCATCTCGATCGGGGTTGAGGTCAGGACTTTGACTGGGCCACTCCAGAAGGCGTATTTTCTTCTGTTGAAGCCATTCTGTTGTTGATTTACTTCTATGTTTTGGGTTGTTGTCCTGTTGCATCACCCAATTTCTGTTGAGCTTCAGTTGGCGGACATATAGCCTTATATTCTCCTGAGAAATATCTTGATGAACTTGGGAATTCATTTTTCCGTCGATGATTGCAAGCTGTCCAGGCCCTGAGGCAGCAAATCAGCTCCAAACCAAGATCAAATTTATTTGTCACATACACATGGTTAGCAGGTGTTAATGCAAGTGTAGCGAAATGCTTGTGCTTCTAGTTCCGACCATGCAGTAATATCTAACAAGTAATATAACCTAACAATTTCACAACTACCTTATACACACACAAGTGTAAAGAAATGAATATGAATATGTACATAAAAATATATAAGTGAGTGATGGCCGAACGGCATAGGCAAGATGCAGTAGATGGTGTAGAGTACAGTATATACATATGAGATGAGCAATGCAGGGTATGAAAACATATGAAGTGACATTGTTTAAAGTGGCTAGTGATGCATTACATCAAGATGGCAAGATGCAGTAGATGGTATAGTGTACAGTATATACATAAGAGATGAGTAATGTAGGGTAAGTAAACATTATATAATATAAAGTGGCTCGTGATAAATTGATTACATCAATTTTTCCATTATTAAAGTGGGTGGAGTTGAGTCAGTATGTTGGCAGCAGCCACTCAATGTTAGTGATGGCTGTTTAACAGTCTGATGGCCTTGAGATAGAAGCTGTTTTTGTCTCTCGGTCCCCGCTTTGATGCACCTGTACTGACCTCGCCTTCTGGATGATAGCGGGATGAACAGGCAGTGGCTCGGGTGGTTGTTGTCCTTGATGATCTTTTTTGCCTTCCTGTGACATCGGGTGGTGTAGGTGTCCTGGAGGGCAGGTAGTTTGCACCCGGTGATGCGTTGTGCAGACCTCACTACCCTCTGGAGAGCCTTCCGGTTATGGGCAGAGTAGCTGCCGTACCAGGCGGTGATACAGCCCGACAGGATGCTCTCGATTGTGCATCTGTAAAAGTTTGTGTGTTTTTGGTGACAAGCCGAATTTCTTCAGCCTCCTGAGGTTGAAGAGGCGCTGCTGTGCCTTCTTCACCACGCTGTCTGTGTGGGTGGACCATTTCAGTTTGTCCGTGATGTGTACGCCGAGGAACTTAAAAGTCTCCACCCTCTCCACTACTGTCCCGTCAATGTAGATAGGGGGCTGCTCCCTCTGCTGTTTCCTGAAGTTCACGATCATCTCCTTTGTTTTGTTGACATTGAGTGTGAGGTTATTTTCCTGACACCACACTCCGAGGGCCCTCACCTCCTCCCTTTAGGCCGTCTTGTCGTTGTTGGTAATCAAGCCTACCACTGTAGTGTCGTCTGCAAACTTGATGATTGAGTTGGAGGCGTGCATGGCCACGCAGTCATGGGTGAACAGGGAGTACAGGAGAGGGCTGAGAACGCACCCTTGTGGGGACCCAGTGTTGAGGATCAGCGGGGTGGAGATGTTACCTACCCTCACCACCTGGGGGCGGCCCGTCAGGAAGTCCAGGACCCAGTTGCACAGGGCGGGGTCGAGACCCAGGGTCTCGAGCTTAATGACGAGTTTGGAGGGTACTATGGTGTTCAACGCTGAGCTGTAATCGATGAACAGCATTCTTACATAGGTATTCCTCTTGTCCAGATGGGTTAGGGCAGTGTGATGGCGATTGCGTCGTCTGTGGACCTATTGTGGCGGTAAGCAAATTGGTGTGGGTCTAGGGTGTCAGGTAGGGTGGAGGTGATAGTCCTTATCTTGTCTCTCAAAGCACTTCATGATGACAGAAGTGAGTGCTACAGGGCGGTAGTCATTTAGCTCAGTTACCTTAGCTTTCTTGGGAACAGGAACAATGGTGGCCCTCTTGAAGCATGTGGGGACAGCAGACTGGGATAAGGATTGATTGAACATGTCTGTAAACACACCAGCCAGCTGGTCTGCGCATGCTCTGAGGACGCGGCCGGGGATGCCGTCTGGGCCTGCAGCCTTGCGAGGGTTAACACGTTTAAATATTTTACTCACGTTGGCTACAGTGAATGAGAGCCTACAGGTTTTGGTAGCGGGCCGTGTCAGTGGCACTGAATTGTCCTCAAAGCGAGCAAAAAAGTTGTTCAGTCTATCTGGGAGCAAGGCATCGTAATCCACGACGGGGCTGGTTTTTCTTTTGTAGTCCGTGATTGACTGTAGACCCTGCCACATACCTCTCGTGTCTGAGCCGACTCCACTTTGTCTCTGTACTGAGGCTTAGCTTGTTTGATTTCTTTGCGGAGGGAATAGCTACACTTTGTATTCGGTCATGTTCCGGTCACCTTGCCCTGATTTAAAAGCAGTGGTTCGTGCGTTCAGTTTTGAGCGAATGCTGCCATCAATCCACGGTTTCTGGTTGGGGAATGTTTTAATAGACGCTGTGGGTACGACATCACCGATGCACTTGTTAATGAGCTCGCACACCGAATCAGCGTATTCCTCAGTGTTGTTGTTCGCCGCAATGTGGAACATATCCCAGTCCACGTGATCGAAGCAATGTTGAATCGTGGAATCCGATTGTTCGGTCCAGCGTTGAACAGACCTGAGGGCGGGAGCAACAAAATGGAATCGTGGTCAGCTTTTCCAAAGGGAGGGTGGGGGAGGGCCTTATATGCGTCGCAGAAGTTAGAATAACAGTGGTCTAGGGTTTTGCAACCCTGGTAGCACAATCGATATGCTGATAGAATTTGGGGAGCCTTGTTTTCAGATTAGCCTTGTTAAAATCTCCGGCTACAATAAACGCAGCCTCAGGATATGTGGTTTCCAGTTTACATAGAGTCCAATGAAGTTCTTTCAGGGCCGTCGATGTGTCTGCTTGGGGGGCGATATACATGACTGTGATTATGATTGAAGAGAATTCCTTGGTAGATAATGCGGTCGGCATTTGATAGTGAGGAATTCTAAGTTAGGTGGACAAAAGGACTTGAGTTCCTGTATATTGTTATGATCACACCACGTCTCGATAATCATAAGGCATACACCCCCGCCCTTCTTCTTACCAGAGAGATGCTTGTTTCTGTCGGCGCGATGCGTGAAGAAACTAGGTGGCTGTACCGACTCAGATAGCGTGTCTCGAGTGAGCCATATTTCCGTGAAACAAAGAACGTTAGTCTCGGATGTCTCTCTGGAATGCAACCCTTGCTCGGATTTCGTCTACCTTGTTGTCAAGAGACTGGACATTGGCGAGTAGTATGCTCGGGAGTGGTGCGCGATGTGCCCTTCTATGGAGCCTGACCAGAAGACCGCTCCGTCTGCCCCTTCTTCTACGGCGTCGTTGTTTTGGGTCGCCGGCTGGGATCCGATCCATTGTCCTGGGTGGTAGGCCAAACAGAGGATCCGCTTCGGGAAAGTCGTATTTCTGGTCATAATGTTGGTGAGTTGACATTGCTCTTATATCCAATAGTTCCTCCCGACTGTATGTAATTAAACCTAAGATTACCTGGGGTAACAATGAAAGAATTAACAAATTCTCCCTTTACCATACTTTACAGTTGGGATGAGGTTTTGATGTTGGTGTGTTGTGCCTTTTTTTCTCCACACATAGTGTTGTGTGTTCCTTCCAAACAACTCAACTGTAGTTTAATCTGTCCACAGAATATTTTGCCAGTAGCACTGTGGAACATCCAGATGCTCTTTTGCGAACTTCAGACGTGCAGCAATGTTTTTTGGGACAGCAGTGGCTTCTTCCATGGTGTCCTCCCATGAACACCATTCTTGTTTAGTGTTTTACGTATCGTAGACTCGCCAACAGCGATGTTAGCATGTTTCAGAGATTTCTGTAAGTCTTTAGCTGACACTCTAGGATTCTTCAGGACGGCCACTCCTAGGGAGAGTAGCAACAGTGCTGAACTTTCTCCCACCATGGACTAATGAACATCAAAGGCTTTTAGAGATACTTTTGTAACTCTTTCCAGCTTTATGCAAGTCAACAGTTCTTAATCTTGGGTTTTCTGAGATCTCTTTTGTTCATAGCAAACTCAAATGTTGTTTTTTTTATAGGGCAGGGCAGCTCTAACCAACATCTCCAATCTCGTCTCATTGATTGGACTCCAGGTTAGCTGACTCCTGACTCCAGTTAGCTTTTGGAGAAGTCATTAGCCTAGTGTTTCATATACTTTTTCCAACTATATAATGACTGCTATTTGAGCGATTTTTTTATTTATTTTTTTGTAATTTTTTTAATCTTTTTTATAATTTTTTTTTATTTTTATTTTTTTATTATTATTATTTTTTTTTTTTTTATTATTATTATTATTATTTTTTTATATATAATGGTGACTTCGGTCATTTGGCTGACAAATAACCTCCATCCAAAATGCCATGACCTTCACATTTGGGGCGGCAGGTAGCCTAGTGGTTAGCGCGTTGGGGCAATAACCGAAGGGTTGCTGGATCGAATCCCCAAGCTGACAAGGTAAACATCTGTCATTCTGCTCCTGAACAAGGCATTTAAGTTAACCCACTGTTCCCGGGTAGGCCGTCATTATAAATAAGAATTTGTTCTTAAATGACTTGCCTAGTTAAATAAAGGTAAAAAAAATATAAAAACAGCCCTAGTCATCATTTTACTTGTCTTTCATTGTTGTGTGAGTAAATAAATACAATTTATCTTACTCCCCTCTTCTCTACCTAGGCTACATTCACTACCAGCCGTCCAAAGACCGCCTTCGGCCCCACCTGCTCGAGATGCTGGTCCAGCTGCCCCCGAACTCTGTGACCGAGGTGACCGTGCAGTTTGAGAGGGCACTCCTCAAGTGGACCGAGTACACCCCCGACCCCAACCACGGCTTCTACGTCGGGTACCACTTGACTTTGACTTTATTGATTCATGTTCACTTTTTACAGAAACTGAAAAAGGGCAATGCTATGGGTGAAGTTCTGTACTCTATCCGTCTCTGTCTAATGAAATGCAAACTGTGATGGAAATTTTACGTATAATTTATACATTTTTAATGTTTGCCTAGTGCTGTCAGATTTTATAAGTGCCCTTTGCTCTTGTCTTGCTTCAATTCTGAATGAAGATGGGGCAATTGCTGAAATTGAGATACTACTTGCTTGTAGTCTCTCGATGTTAAGGTTTGCAGTAGAAGACATTTGATTCAATGTTGTCCCTCACTTCAGGTCTTCTGTTATCAGCGCTCTCGTGCCCAGTGTCGTTGCCATGGATACCAACAGCACTCGGGAATGTCCACTTTTCAGCAGCTTGTGAGTAATGAGGCTGTTTTTTTAAGTAGTGGTTGAGCACTTACATAGTTGTCTTAAGTGTGAGTTTATCACCTGAGGTAATGCAATTTGAATGCATCTCAAGGAAATTACACCAAATAAAATCCTCTTTTAAAAGTAGTGTACTATTCCTCAATTCCATTGATTTTAAATGGAATTGACCCCCAACTCTCATACAGTGGTTCCTCCTTTAAAAGTTGCAAGCTTACACCACGGGACTTAGAAGTACCCACCTTCATTGCGTCACACCTTCATTGCTCCAGACCACCACAAGGGGGAGTTAAAGCACTCATGTGTTTGGGTCCCAAGGTTTTTATATGACCAATCATATCGTTATGTTTGGAGGAAAAAGGGGGGAGGATTGCAAACCGAAGAACACCATCCCAACCATGAAGCATGGGGGTGGCAGCATCATGTTGTGGGGGTGCTTTGCTGCAGGAGGGACGGGTGCACTTCACAAAATAGATGGCATCATGAGGTAGGAAAATTATGTGGATATATATTGAAGCAACATCTCAAGACATCAGTCAGGAAGTTAAAGATTGGTCGCTAATGGGTCTTCCAAATGGACAATGACCCCAAGCATACTTCCAAAGTTGTGGCAAAATGGCTTAAGGACAACAAAGTCAAGCTATTGGAGTGGCCATCACCTCAATCCTATAGAACATTTGTGGGCAGAACTGAAAAAGCGTGTGCGAGCAAGGAGGCCTACAAACCTGACTCAGTTACACCAGCTATGTCAGGAGGAATGGGCCAAAATCCACCCAACTTATTGTGGGATGCTTGTGGAAGGCTACCCGAAATGTTTGACCCAAATAAAACAATTTAAAGGCAATGCTACCAAATACTAATTGAGTATATGTAAACTTCTGACACACTGGGAATGTGATGAAAGAAATAAAAGCTGAAATAAATAATTCTCTACAATTATTCTGACATTTCACATTCTTAAAATAAAGTGGTGATCCTACCTGACCTAAGACAGGGAATTTTTACTAGGATTAAATATCAGGAATTGTGAAACTGAGTTTAAATGTATTTGGCTAAGGTGTATGTAAACTTCTGACTTCAACTGTATGTATGTATGTATGTATGTATGTATGTATGTATGTATGTATGTATCTATTAATATTATAACATTTCTTATCGAGCCGTGATGCCCGCAGATTAGATTGCCTTTGCCGATCACTCACTCATCATCTTCATTCATCAGTGAGTCAATGGCTTGAATAGTCATTGACTCACTCACGTGTTGAAAAAGAACGAGATGGAGTCACAATCCATGCCAGGCACACCTGTGAGCTCTTGAACTCCATCTCCGACAGGAAGAGTCAATATACAGTACGTGACAGGTTCGTCAGGTTTTCGGTTCACCCTGACATTTCCATTCCTCTTCTGACAACAGAACTTGATCAACTGGTCACCAGGCACAGCAAGGGCAGCCCGGACCGTTCTGCTATTCCAAGGATGTGTAACCGAAGAGATACCACGAGTGGGCACAGAATACAGTACATAGCCTTCCCGCTGTGGGTGTCTATTTCAGCATCGTTTCGCGCTGCTCTGAGACAAGCATGGAGAAACAAATGTTCAAATATTCCATGGTATTCTTAAGATATGTGTTGACTGAATATAAGCAAGTGATGTCTGCTAAATAATCAAGTTAGGTTTCTCCAGAAATAAATAATTCTAAATAACTGGCTTTATTTACAAATTAGTGAGAATGTCTCACCCCATGTTCAAGAATTGCCTTTTTCTCGCTCGTGCTAGGTTAAATAAATGAAATCTCCAAAATATTGTTACTTTTAAAACAGAGATTTATTATTAATTAATTTATAATTATATAAAAGCCCCTTAGATATTCTCACAGATCCTAACGGAAAATGCCCCTTAGATATTAATATAGAGTCCTCAAATCCTCTAAATGTAATTATTGGTGGAAAGTCACATCATTTAAAAAATATTTTTAGATATACTGTTAAAAATGGTGTAGGTCTTATTTATTTAAAGAGCATATTGAATTTAGAAGCAGAAGCCTACAACTATTTTAGCACTGTTTCGGCTGCTCTGAGACAAGCACGACACAGGGATTCTTTAGCTAAATAGCCCAGTACTGTACTGCTGGACATCACGTTGTACAGTGTAGAGGTCGACCGATTAATCGGAATGGCCGATTAATTAGGGCAGATTTCAAGTTTTCATAACAATCGGTAATCTGCATTTTTGGACACCGATTATATTGCACTCCACGAGGAGACTGCGTGGCAGGCTGACTACCTGTTATGCGAGTGCAGCAAGGAGCCAAGGTAAGGTGCTAGTGAGCATTAAACTTATCTTATAAAAAATAATCAGTCTTAACATAATCACTAGTTAACTACACATGGTTGATGATATTACTAGTTTATCTAGCTTGTCCTGCGTTGCATATAATCGATGCGGTGCCTGTTAATTTATCAAATGTAATTGAATCATAGCCTACTTCGCCAAACGGGTGATTTAACAAGCGAATTCGCGAAAAAAGCACCGTCGTTGCACCAATGTGTACCTAACCATAAACATCAATGCCTTTCTTAAAATCAATACACAAGTATATATTTTTAAACCTGCATATTTAGTTAATATTGCCTGCTGACATGAATTTCTTTTAACTAGGGAAATTGTGTCACTTCTCTTGCGTTCGGTGCAAGCAGAGTCAGGGTATATCCAGCAGTTTGGGCCGCCTGGCGAACTGTGTGAAGACCATTTCTTCCTAACAAAGACCGTATTTAATTTGCCAGAATTGTACATAATTATGACATTGAAGGTTGTGCAATGTAACAGCAATATTTAGACTAAAAAATAAACGTTTTGTTTTCTAAATGACAGTTTCCAGGTTTGACCATATTAATGACCTAAGGCTTGTATTTCTGTGTTATTATATTATAATTAAGTCTATGATTTGATAGAGCAGTCTGACTGAGCGTTGGTAGGCAGCATCAGGCTCGTAAGCATTCATTCAAACAGCACTTTCCTGCATTTGCCAGCAGCTCTTCGCTGTGCTTCAAGCATTGCGCTGTTTATGACTTCAAGCCTATCAACTCCCGAGATTAGGCTGGCAATACTCAAGTACCTATTAGAACATCCAATATTCAAAGGTATATGAAATACAAATGGTATAGAGAGAAATAGTCCTATAATAACTGCAACCTAAAACTTCTTACCTGGGAATATTGAAGACTCATGTTAAAAGGAACCACCATATGTTCTGAGCAAGGAACTTAAACGTTAGCTTTTTTTACATGGCACATATTGCACTTTTACTTTCTTCTCCAACACTTTGTTTTTGCGTTATTTAAACTAAATTGAACATGTTTCATTTATTTGAGACATTATATTAAGTTAAAATAAGTGTTCATTCAGTAATGTTGTAATTGTCATTATTACAAATATATATATAAAAATCGGCTGATTTAATCGGTATCTGCATGTTTTGGTCCTCCAATAATCGGTATCGGCGTTGAAAAATCATAATCGGTCGACCTCTAGCTACAGTGCCATATTTTCCGTTCCATCCTAACAGTTTTTCATGGAATAGAAACACCATAATATTAATCAAATGAATTAAGCAAGTACCAGTTAAACGTTTGGACACACCTACTTATTCAAGGATGGTTAGACAAGAATTAGAAAATTAGGGTGCAGAAATGTTATGCTCTTAGTGTAACCTTTATTTAACTAGGCAAGTCAGTTATGAACAAATTCTTATTTACAAGGACAGTCTACTCCTTCCTCGTAAATAGCCCAATACTGTACTGTCGACCGTCATTTTCCCTTCCAGCAAGTACCAGTCAAAGGTTTGGAGACACCTACTCATTCCAGGATTTTTCTATATTTTTTACTGTTTTCTACATTTTAGAATAGTAGTGAAGACATCACAACTATGAAATAACACATATGGAATCAGTTAAGAACAAATTTCTATTTACAAGGACAGCATACTCCTTCCTCCCCAACATGGATTTGAACCCCGGTCTCCCACGTGCCCTGCATTCTGTAGTACAGACATGGCCTGCTCTCCCTTATGTAAGGAATTAGGCACTTTCCAATGTTTACTACAGTATGTATTGTAGACTGCACAGTAGCCTAATAAACACATTTCGTTAATAAAATAATGATAAAAAAAATACTCTTTCAAAATGCAGATGTTGATTTAGTCATGGATCCATAACGTATTACTATGGGAATAAATATCACTGATTTACAGAAATATTGGAACAAAGTTGTTTAACCTCTTGGGGCTAGGTGGGACGCTAGCGTGCCACCTGTGGTGCACTCCATCAACAGCAGGTGCATTTCAAGAGCGGCAAATTTGAATCCAAATAAATGTCAAAATTCAAATTTTTCAAAAATACAACTATGTTACACCATTTGAAAGATAAACATCTCCTTAATCTAACCACGTTTTACGATTTCAAAAAGGTTTTACGGCGAAAGCATAAATTTAGAGTATGTTAGGACAGTACATTTACAAGAGTTGTGTGTAATGTTTTGTCAAGTCAAAGACAGGGTCACCAAAACCATAAAACCAGCTAAAATGATACACTAACCTTTTACAATCTCCATCAGATGACACTCCTAGGACATTATGTTAGACAATGCATGCATTTTTAGTTCTATCAAGTTCATATTTATATACAAAAACAGCGTTTTACTATGGCATTGATGTTGAGGAAATCGTTTCCCTCCAATAACCGGCAGTCAACTCAGCGTCACAAATTAAATAATTAAAATTAGAAAACATTGGTAAAATATTATATTGTCATTTAAAGAATTATAGATTTACATCTTTTGAACGCAATCAACTTGCCAGATTTAAAAATAACCTTACTGGGAAATCACACTTTGCAATAATCTGAGCACTGTGCCCAGAAAAATACGCGTTGCGATACAGACTAGACGTCATGTTGGGGAGATCTAAAATCGAAAATACTATGTAAATAATCCATTACCTTTGATTCTCTTCATCAGATGTCACTTCCAGGTATCACAGGTCCATAACGAATGTAGTTTTGTTCAAAAAAGCTCATCATTTATGTCCAAAAATCTCTGTCTCGTTAGCACATGATGTAAGCCAGCCGGACTTCTCGTCATGAACGAGGGGAAAAAATATATTTCCGTTCGTTCAAACATGTCAAACGTTGTATAGCATAAATCATTAGGGCCTTTTTTAACCAGAACATGAATAATATTCAAGGTGGACGAATGCATAGCCTTTTATAACGTATTGGAACGAGGGTACCCAACATGAAGTAGCGCGCCAGGTGTCTAATGGGACATCACCGTTCCATGGCTCTTGTTCGGTCAGATCTCCCTCCAGAAGACTCAAAACACTTTGTAAAGGCTGGTGACATCTAGTGGAAGCAATAGGAAGTGCCAAAATATTCCTAAACCCCTGTGTTTTTCAATGGGATAGGTTTAAAATCAATACAACACATCAGGTATCCACTTCCTGTCAGAAAATGTCTCAGGGTTTTGCCTGCCAAATGAGTTCTGTTATACTCACAGACACCATTCAAACAGTTTTGGAAACTTTAGAGTGTTTTCTATCCATATATAATAAGTATATGCATATTCTAGTTACTGGGTAGGATTAGTAACCAGATTAAATCGGGTACATTTTTTTTATCCAGACGTGCAAATGCTGCCCCCTAGACCCAACAGGTTAATGAAGGCAAACAATTTAGAATCCAATAGCCTACTCCCGACCGTCATGTTGTACATCGCCATATTTTCCATTCCATCCTAATGGAAACCCTGAGGTTTTCGTTTTTCTCTGAATAGAAACACCATAATTTTAATCAAATAAATTAAGCCAAATTTCTTAATCAATCCCATATACTATGTTATTACAAAAAAAGGTTTTAAATTCTCTGGTAATGCCAATACGGAATACTATCAAATGCTTCTCAAAGATGCCATCTGGTGATGAAACTAGCAATAACTTACAGAAAAAATGGCTGAGAATTAAATGACGCGCCACAGAATGCTGCGGCAGCACACAAGGTCTACTGCAGTATGACGCAACTTTTAAAGGAGGAACCACTGTAGGTTATTGTAATAAGACATTTCATTTGCATAGTACTTTTCTTTACAGAGGAATCTCACTAGCTCTACATTGGCAAAAATAAAGGCGTTCAATTTTAAATATTAAAAATACCTTATCTTGTCTGTCCTCCCAGTTTCCCCTGTAAAGAGGAGTCCAGTTACTTCATGCGGGTCTACACGGAGCCCTTGCTGGTGAACCTGCCCACCCCTGACTTCAGCATGCCCTACAACGTCATCTGCCTCACTTGCACCGTGGTGGCCGTGGGTTACGGTTCCCTCTACAATCTTCTGACCCGCACCTTCCAGGTGGAGGAGCCCAGTCCAGGCCTGGCCAAACGGCTAGCCAACATCATCCGCAGGCTACGGGGTGTGCCACTGCTGTGATGAGCCAGAATGCTAACTTATACAACAACAACAACAGCAGAGGTCAGTGGCTACATCACTTGGGAACTGTGAATGTAAGTTTCGGGAAGATAACGCTTTAAGTTCTGGAAGCTTCAACAAAGAAAATAAATTACTCTTAAGTTTGTTTCGTGAAGGATAAAGGAGTTGATGAACAATGAAGTGTCATGGATTCGATGGACGTTAAAGGCTTTTTCTTGCCCGTGAGAAGCAAAAAGGGTGGCCTTTCTTCAGTGCACTACTACTGCTGTTGGTCTAGTTAAACAGAGAATAATGTATTTTTCACGTTTAAGGCAGGAACCAAAGTGTTTGCTCCAGGGTTTCAGTGGGGACAGTTGGTTGCAAGCTCATATTGGTTCCTGGAAAAAATAATTGTCTGTTATAGATCACTAGGAAGCCATTCCTCTGAGATCTGGGGCCATACATATCAAGCGTCTCAGAGTATGAGTGCTGATCTAGGATCATTGTGTTCTAGAAGACCACTGGTCCTAAATCAGCACTCCTACTCTGAGACGTTTGGTATGTATGGCCCCAGATTCATCTCTTAAATCTTTACTGAGAGAAATAAGATTTGTATTTTTAGTTGATGTTGAAATGTTAAATGCACTGACTTACATTACTTTCATAAATAGTTGTCTTTTGTTTTGATACGTGGGATTTCATATCACATTTGTTCATTAATCATAGAACCAGTCAAAACGTTTGCACTTGTAGAAAACCCCAAAATCTCTACTGGAAACGACTGTTGATTTTTAACTTGCATTTGTCCAAATTTCTGTTTTGAAGTTGTAGTGTTCTCTAATTGGCATTACCTTTTGGTAAGCTTTTGTAGCACAAATACCCAACAGACAACTTTAAAAAATGAGTTTGCCATGCATTTATATTAGGAACTTGACTAAGGCTAAGCACCCTCCATGCATTTACTTTTTAACACTGCTCGTTCTTTGTATATTAAACTGCTCTTGATACATTAATTTTACTGAACAACATTCAAATGTGTGAAGATATATTGGGTAACCTTGGGTATATAAAAAAAAAGAATAATCTATAAAACTGGTCAACTGACCAAACATTTGTCATTTTTGTTTTAATCCAATGGCTTTAAGGCAAGGCACCACACCCTAATAAAGTACATTTTTTTCCCCCTTGAATGTAGACAAAAACATAATACTTTTTGTTTTACAACTTTCCTGAAATATTCTATTACAATATGCAAATGAGGCTCATTAAATATGTTCACATTTGCATATACCGCAAATCTGTTTTTCTGGACACTGGATGATGTCAGCCTAAATTATTTGGTGTCATTTTGTTAAGACACTCCAGGACCGGACGTGTACAAGGAATTAATCTTACCAAATGCAAAACACCTATTTAGACCCAATCGCAATCTCTTCAAAGTTAGTTACTACATATAGTCCAATTTGTAACATTCTCTACGAAATGGGCTTTTAATTGCCTGACGACTCAAACTGAGTTCTGTTCTTCCACTGCTCAATCGTTCCCTACATAAAATCTGAGACTGTAATCATTGAAGTTGTTTCGGGTGACGTCAAAATGAGGGTTGTTGTACAATGCAAAGTCATTAGCGATTTAATTGTCTCTAACCAGTCACAGTATCAAAGCCAATGATGCATTTTCAAACTTTACCCACGTGTGTTCTGCTCTGGCCCAACCCATCGGTTTTTGTGACCAATCAGATGGTCTAGAATAGATTTCCATGTAACGTTTTGCCGGAGCAAGGAGTTTAGGTAGCCAGGCAAGGCTTTTGAATGATGTATTACTAAATGTAGTAAGCTTCAAAATTATGGATTTATGTCCATTTGAATGACGGTAGTATGATAAACTAAATCAAATAAACATTTACATCAAGTTTTGACATTTTTATGTTTACTTTTTGAAATAACTCATATTTAGGGACCCCCCCAAAAAAATCTCTCTCTATAGATGCAAAAAAAGTAATTTAATCCTTTGGTGCCTTGCCTTAAAAGAAGTAATACATGGAGGCTTGTAGAGGGGCCGTATGAATCTCAATTGTCTCAGACTAGGATCAGGTCCCTCCTGTCCATATAATATTATCCATTATGATCCAAGTCAAAACTCATTCTAGATCGATACATACAGCCCATGATCATTGAACATCGGATTGTGCCCTTGATGAATGTTGTGAATCCCTGCTTCTCAGTCAAACATTTTTGGACTGCTAAGAGAACTCATGAGGATTCCTGAGAATAAATTATGAGGAACCACTTGGCTGCAACTAAGCATGGACCAACTGTATCAATATCTAGCAAAAGAGTCTTCACCACATACAGGGGCATCATCACCCCAAAAATCTGAGGGGCCACAAAGTACGTAAGGATGGCTGGGGGGTGCTCTGGAAGTTGGGCAATTTTGCATTTTTCAAATACCTGAAATAGCTTTTTCCTGCAATCTAGAGCCATAATCATTAATTCATTTTTTTTTTCTGCATGTCTCTTGAGCTCTCTTTATCCTCCTATAACTGGTGGTTCTTTTTTAAAAGAAACAAAATATGCTAAATATTGGTAAAATATTTAAAGAAATGTGAGTCTTCGTCATTACATTTAGTTATTGCTTGTTTTTCTAAAGTCTACCAACCTTTCCAGAAGGCATGCCAGCTAAGTTAGTTAGACAAGCTAGCTACACTAACTTGATAACCTGAAAAGGCTTCTTGGTAGCTAGTTATGAGGTTGGGAGATTGGGAACCTACAGTATCTGGGCTAGTTTAAGCCAACTTCATAAAATTGCTAGGTGGGGTTTTAGGCTGGGTTTCTGTATAGGGACTTTGTGACATCTGCTGACATAAAGGAATTATAAATACATTTGATTGATAGTGTTACATAGACACATTTATTTTAAATAAACATTTAAACTGGACAAATCTGAAGGGGCACACATGCCTCTGACGACATAACATGTCATAAGCATTCAAAACGACTGATGTAATTTTATGACAAGCCATACAGTATGGATCTATTCAGTAGAATGTAACATTACATTTCTACTTGAAGGTTCTGTATCATGAAGAATAGATAATTTCCCTTTTCTATCTGATAGAGTAGACAATGTGTCATCACTATTCATTCTATTTCTATCTGTAATGTTCAGAACGTTTCACATCACTGAATACGGTCCAGGAGTTCACTTTCTGTATTCCATCTCAATTGCCTCAGTTATGGAAGTGCGTGTATGTGGAGGGTAGGGTAGGGAGCGGCTGATTCTTTTCTCTATAAACAAACTTGGCCTCACTCCTGCCAAGTTCCAGCAGAACAGACACAGAGATCCCTTTTTTTGCCAGCCAGTAATTTTCTCTCTTGCATGTGTTTGGCACTCTAGAGTGGAACAAAAAAAGCCCTCTGCATTCCTAATCAGTGATGGTCATGTCCGGTTTAACAGCTCTGCTTAACTCAGTCCATTTAGGCAGGGAAGTGGGTATACCTTGGCAGGGAGCATAGACACTTTGTGCAGAGTTGAAGGTTAGGGGAGGTGTAGTAGCACACCAGAAGGTTTTCTTTAGACAAAATCACTGGTCAAATAGAAGTATATGTATTGACTCTGGTGGACAGCCAGGAAACATGTACATACTTGAGCAATTTCCATTCTTGGAGTGTTCCATAATTTGTTATTGTAACTCAGTGCTGCCATAAAAAGCCCAAAAAAGGCATCTCAGACACTCAAGGCTTCCATCAACAAGGTCATAAATGCACAGGAATGTATTTAAAGGCTACACAGATTGTTTTATTGATTGGAATACAAACAAAAACACCCCCTCTAAAAAAAAGAAAAGAAAAGCCAACAAGCATTCTTGTTCTTGAAAGAGGAGTCTTTCAGCATTACTAATCTCCCGACCCAAACCTTGCTGTCCTATGAGCATGGCTCGCTACAGGCGTGGCCGCAGGTTGTCCGGCAACACTTCTGTTCTTCTGGGCACTGGCCGTCATGGTAACAGTACTCAGCACACATAGGGGTCCCCTTGGGAAGGGCACATCGACCGGGCTTCACTATGGTAACAGAAAAGAGGTGTTCAGTTATACTGTAGCAACATTGGTCTATAGTAACAGCTTGTCAGTCTACGCTTACTGTTCCCATTTAAAGTCTTACTATTACAATGCTCAAGGTCATATAGACATACATGGCTCTGGGAATTCCTAAGTGTCTCAGCTCTAAAAAGAATATATGAAATGTATCTTTCCATGTGCATGACATGTACATAACTAGCCCAGCTTTCTTGTTTCCAGAGTAATGCAGCAATAATGGATGGGGCGTATCTGTCACTTTGGGACCATCTCCTACCTGTATAAGGTGTAATACACTCATGCCCACAACCGTTGTGGCAGCATTTTTCATCACTGGAGCAGTCACTGTCGTTGGAACAAAACTCCGCACACATCCCTGAGCCCCATAGTCTGCGAGGGCACACTCCTGGCTTTGCTTTTGGTACACAATTTGCAGAGCAGACATGTCAGGGAACCCAACTTACTGCAAAAGGACATATGGATACAATTGGACTGTACCATTTTCTGAAAATCTCATATTTGTGTGGAGATGGTTAGCCTACTATAAATAGGCATTTGCATTTGTGGGAAGACTGCACACTATATATACCCCAAGTATTTTTGTGTCTAAGTATAGGAATTATCCATGTTTTTCACATATCACCCATGAAAATGCATGACAGCATTCTGAACACTGTTAATAAACCAGTCAGGTTCTTACTGAAGGCAGGTGGGACACACACGGCGCCACAGTCGAAGACACAGCACTTGTCATCTCCAGGACAGTCCTCGTCGCAGACACATCCCTTGTGTGACGGCACGACGTTCAGAAGCCGCGGGCAGTGACCTGCCTTCTGGAGGGTCGGCACTGTGAGAGCAGGAGGAATCGTTGGAGTGAACTGTGGAGACCTCAAATCAAGTTATTTACGGTGTAATTACGCAGTAACCTTGCGGCAATTCGTTACAAAACCAATTTCACCTAATATATTTTCTCTCAACAGAAGCTTTTCAGTTCACACGCAGACTCAGTGTATGCTTTCAAACAGCAAATGAAAGTCATATATTTAGTAAGAAACAACAAAATAGGTTGCAAAGGGGCTTATGCACAACTATAGCCTAGTGTGTCTCACCACATAGGTAGGTCTACAACAAAGCAGTCAAATGTAGTAGGCACTACTTCAAAAAATCTGTTTCATGACAAATAATGCAAAGTAATGAGAACAACTCACCTGTAGATTTTCCTCCAGTTTCAGAAGCAGAGACTATTTTCAAATCTACAATTGCCAACAGAACAATAGCCAAAGCACAAAGCGCTGAGGAATTCATCTCCATGCTGACTTCAAGACTGGAGCCTACTTGTTGGAGCAAATACTCCAAATCGATTACATAAAAAGGGGGAGAGACCAATGCACAGGGAACAATGCGCCTGTAGGGTCCCTATGCCCCTCAATTTACATTCCGAGTTCGGAGCCGAACACGCGCTAAGGTCACATGTAATAACAATTAATAGATGGAAAAAGGGGTCCCCCAAATGGATAGAAATTCATAATTGGACAGAAAGGCCCTCACCTTTCCCAAATCCATGAGCAAATATTGTTAACCTAAAACTAAGGATTTTTGTGTGGTTTCCTTAGATAAATTGATTAATATTACAGTGCCTTCAGAAAGTATTCATAACCCTTGACTTATTCCACATTTTGTTGTATTACAGCCTGAATTCAAAATTGATTAAATCGATTTTTTTCTCTAACCCATATACACACACACAATACCCCATAATGACAAAGTGAAAACATGTTTTTAGAAATGTTTGCAAATGTATTAAAAATGAAATGTAGAAATACATAATTTACATAAGTATTCACACCCCTGAGTCAATACTTTGTAGAAGCACCTTTGGCGGCGATTACGGCTAAGAGTCTTTTTGGGTTAGTCTCTAAGAGCTTTGCACACCTGGATTGTACAATATTTGCCAATTTATTATAAAAAAAATTCTTCATGCTCTGTCATTGCTAGACAGACATTTTCAATTCTTGCCATCGATTTTAAAGCTTTTAAAGTCAAAACTGTAACCAGGCCCACTCAGGAACATTCAATGTCGTCTTGGTCAGAAACTCGGTTATTGTCCTGCTGAAAGGTGAATTTATCTCCCAGTGTCTGTTGGAACACAGACTGAACCAGGTTTTCCTCTAGAATTTTGCCTGTACTTATACCTCTATTCCATTTAATTTTATCTTAAAGAACTCCCTAGTCCATGCCGATGACAAGCCTACCCATAACAGAATGCAGTCACCACCATGCTTGAAAATATGAAGTGGTACTTAGTAGCTAGGTTTCCGTCCATACTTATTTCCCTTATTAAAATGCAAACCAATTTCTAACATTTTTGACATGCGTTTTTCTGGATATTTTTGTTGTTATTCTTTCTCTCACTGTTCAAATAAACCTACCATTAAAATTATAGACTGATCATTTCTTTGTCAGTAGGCAAATGTACAAAATCAGCAGGGGATCAAATACTTTTTTCCCTCACTGTAACTCTGCAGAATTATGCATTTCTTACAGTAAAATAATACACAATTTTTATTTTGTCTCTGGAACAGGAGTGGAGAAATGATTTATTTATTTCAGCATCTTGAGAAAACACATTACATTCACATTTGCATTATCTTTGACACTGTTATGCAAGCAGACAGTATTTCAACCAAATAAATTATGCACCCAAGGCAAACTGAAGTATTATCAGAAACGTGTTGTATCGTTTTCTCAGCTTTTCTTTTCCTTAAAACTGGTCAAACGGATGACACAATCTTTCTACTGTTTTGGAGTTATTGCATTTTTCTACCGATGGCCTGGACCTTTAACATCCTTGCTCCACGAGTGTACTGCCTATCAATTTAAGACATTCTGGTGAACACTGCTTTATTTAGTATTCTAGGGAAACAAGTTATGACAGAAGAGAAGCTGCATGTAGGCCTACCAAATGTCAGAAATTATAATATGTCCTACCAAATGATAGAAATTATGAATTAGGGGTGAAAGTAGCCTAAACCAGTCAATCAAGTACAGAGTATCAGCTAAATAAATTATGGAATTATTATGGTGGATCGAACTGCACAGGTAGCCTACTTTTTGAAGTGATTTGTTTAACAATCTGATAAACTCACACAACACCCATGATATGTGAAACTGAAAAAACAACAGTAAACGGGATAAGATGTTTACATGCCACAGTATCCCATCTAAGATCAGCATATCCCAGGCATTTTATCCGGGTTTCTCATAACCGGGATACAAGCTTTTTCGGGTTATTGTAAACAGAATATGATATGTGTCCACTCAAAAAACAATACTTGAGTATCCCGAATAAAAACAGGATATTGGTGTGCATGTAGACATGGTCACTGACAAATAATTTCTGTGGGTGAAAATCCCTAATGTCTAACTATTTATAAGCTAAATGTGTCAAAATAGGTGGAGAGATTTTGGGGCAATTTTTGGAGTCCGTTGACTGTATAGTGTAGTAATTATGATTTTTGGAAAACTATAATTCATCTTTAGGAATAGGCCTACACATGAATAGGCCTACATATATCAAACGCATTGCTGACAGGTGTATACAATCTAGCACACAGTCATGCAATCTCCATAGACAAACATTGTCAGAAGAATGCCCTTACTGAAGAGCTCAGTGACTTTCAATTTGGCACGGTCATAGGATGCCACCTTTCCAACAAGTCAGTTCATCAAATTTCTGCCCCAGATGGAGCTGCCCCGGTCATTTGTAAGTGCTATTATTGTGAAGTGGAAACATCTAGGAGCAACAACGGCACAGCTGCGAAGTGGTAGGCCACACAATCTCACAGAACGGGACTGCCGAGTGCTGATGCGCGTAGCGTGTAAAAATCATCTGTCCTACCTGCCTGAATGCATAGTGCCATCTGTAAAGTTTGGTGGACAAGGAATAATGGTTGGGCTGTTTTTCATGGTTCAGGCTATGCCCCTTAGTTCCAGTGAAGGGAAATCTTGACTCTACAGCATATAATGACATTGTAGACGATTCTGTGCTTCCAACTTTGTGGCAACAGTTTGGCTAAGGCCCTTTCCTGTTTCAGCATGACAGTGCCCCCGTGCACAAACCGAGGTCTATACGGGAGTGGTTTGTCGAGATCGGTGTGGAAGAACTTGATTTGCCTGCACAGAGCACTGACCTCAACCCCATCGAACACCTTTGGGATGAATTGGAACGCCGACTGCGAGCCAGGCCTAATCGCCCAACATCAGTGCCTGACCTCACTAATGCTGTTGTGGCTGAATGGAAGCAAGTTCCAACATCTAATGGAAAGCCTTCCCAGAAGAGTGGAGGCTGTTATAGCAGCAAAGGGGGGACCAAATCTATATTAATGAGATGTTTGACGAGCAGCTGTCAACATACACTAAATGACCAAAAGTATCTGTCATGTTTATGATGGGCAGACCAATGTGTTTTTCATTTGACTACACTGACATCTAGTGGCTGAGGATGGACAGCTATTTAGCAGACAGCAGACTAGATAAATGCTCTACATTGGATTTTCTTCTATAATCACTTTTACAACGTAAACCTCTATGAACATAGTAATTCTGCTACTGTATTTCAACTTGCCTCAAAATTATTTGTAGGACTATACATGTCATATTTAATATGACTAAATAAAACTCCACTTAGGTTAAACACAGGCTTCATGAGCAAATGTTTAAGAGGAGCCTATTGGTTAATAATAGGAAAATATATAACATGTTATGGTTGATATTGATGGAAAATGCATGTATCAGGGGAAGGGAATTTGGTCAAATCGGGCTGAGACTTCAGATGGGTAGCAACATATGCTACTTGCTACACGGCAATTTACAGAGCATTGTTGCGTTTGTCAAGGGCCACCAAGACTTCTAAGGTCAGCCAGGAACCAATTCATAGCAGGGTCCAATTTTCCAGTCCATACTGTAGCTCATCACCCTGCCAGCATTACATGGAGATAGGCCCAATACTGAAAATAAATATTTCACTAACCCCATGATGGTCTGAAACACAGGATGTTATATGCATGTAGAATTAAATACTGTATCCTTTTTTTCCTTTTCAAACAAACCAAGTATTGGTGTTAAAAACCATGTTTTATTCCACATGCAGGGGTTTGTCATTTGTTTGCTATACCGTCCAGTTTCCATAAAGCTCTCATAAAAATAAATGACATGTTTACATGTCAGACATAATTATACATGCAATAATTTAAAATGTCTTTATAGTGTGCAATAAAACTCCCAAGATTGATCTGAAGGCAAAGTTATGCTATCTTGTAGCCTATTAGAGCATTGTCATCCCCCACCAAAAAATTCTGAAAGAATTTAAGATAAATCCTACATTTTTGCACCCCGTTTCCACCAAACATGAGATATCGGCTTCTAGGACTTCTCTCTGAGAGATTACAGAAGGTTTACATGATATTGGATTTCAGATGAGAGCCAGGCTAGAAGTGCATCCCAAATGGAACCCTATTCCTTATATAGTGCACTACTTTTGACCAGAGTCCTATGGGCCCTGGTCAAAACTATTCTGGTCAAAAGAAGTGCACTAAATTGGGAATATGGTACCATTTGGACTCCCCACTCTGAGATTGCTCTGTCTCTCTGATTCAGCTCCTTGATCTTGATCTAAAGTAGTGTCTGCCTGCTCAAGCAATATAGTGCACTCTGTCACATCTCACCAGAAGCAGAGAACCCCTACGTTAGCATGACATGGTTTTGGAGAAATGTCCACTGGTCTGATGAAACAAAAATAGAACTGTTTGGCCATAATGACCATCGTTATGTTTGGAGGAAAAAGGGGAAGGCTTGCAAGCCGAAGAACACCATCCCAACCGTGAAGCACGGGGGTGGCAGCATCATGTTGTGGAGGTGCTTTGCTGCAGGAGGGACAGGTGCACTTCACAAAATAGATGGCATCATGAGGTAGGAAAAGTATGTGTATATATGGAAGCAACATCTCAAGACATCAGTCAGGAAGTTAAAGCTTGGTCGCAAATGGGTCTTCCAAATGGACAATGACCACAAGCATACTTCCAAAGTTGTGCCAAAATGGCTTAAGGATATCAAAGTCAAGCTATTGGAGTAGCCATCACAAAGCCCTGACCTCAATCCCATAGAAAATTTGTGGGCAGAACTGAAAAAGCGTGTGCGAGCAAGGAGCCCGACCAACCTGACTCAGTTACACCAGCTCTGTCAGGAGGAATGGGCCAAAATTCACCCCACTTATTGTGGGAAGCTTGTGGAAGGCTACCTAAAATGTTTGACCCAAATGAAACAATTTAAAGGTAATGCTACCAAATACTAATTGAGTGTATGTAAACTTCTGGCCCACTGGGAATGTGATGAAAGAAATAAAAGCTGAAATAAATTATTCTCTCTACTATTATTCTGATATTTAACATTCTTTAAATAAAGTGGTGATCCTAACTGACCTAAGACAGGGAATTTTTATTGGGATTAAATGTCAGGAATTGTGATAAACTGAGTTTAAATATATTTGGCTAAGGTGTATGTAAACCTCCGACTTCAACTGTATTGGCACTTCAAGACTGAGGGCGTGAATACGAACAATAACTAGTCAGTACACTCAGTCAAAGCTGATTTTTTTTTTTTTCATGGCCTGTATCAACGAGGGCATCTCCATTTTGATAGGCATGCATGAGTGCACTTGATGACTGGCTTTCTCAATTAGTCTTCATGCGATTCATTGCATCCTTTCCTTGCCACCTCTCCTCACCGCAACCATATTGGAGGAGAACATCCAAGGTCCCTTCTCCAATGTGTTTTAAAGAAGGAAGCTAGGAGAGGGAATTCGAAGGAAGAGGAATTGAGAAATAGCCATTGTAGTGATTTCACTGCAGTACCAACGTTTTTCTTTAGATGGGTGTCTTTGCTTGAAGATGGGGCTGCAGTGTGGTTGCTTACAGTCTTCTACAGATTTTTCTGTATCTAATAATTACCTATTCTGAAAATCCCACAAATTTAGTCACCTCGACAAAAAATGAAATGCCTAAAACATCAACTCACAGTATTTGAAAGATTTTTGTGCAACATTTATTTAAAGGCCCCATACTATTGTGAAATATGAAAAGACATAATAAGCCAGTCAGTGGCTGCAATTTGTCTTCTTTCAGTGAATGCTGCTGTCTGTGTTCATTTGGATTGACAGCTATCCCCAGATCCCTCAGACACAGACAGAATCCAGAGTGTTATTATACAGGGTGCAGTGAGGAGTAATTTCTCTCCAAGAAAGGAAAGCCCATGCAATTTACAGACCCAAGAAAATGCAGGACTGCAGTGCTAGAGTGCACAGTCAGTAACCAATGGAATTTTTGCTGTAGTCTGTTCAAGACATGCTCTCTTAGTGTCTTCTGTAAGAGCATCCTCTTAGCCACATACCATAACACTTCATATTTCATTTTGTATATAGGCTACAGTATCTGCCATACACACTGACTTACTGTATTTCCGATTTCCTCCATATTGTTTGTCTACACACAGTTGTATTTGTACTTATTATGTATCCCCATTAGCTGCTGCCAAGGCAGCAGCTACTCTTCCTGGGGTTCAGCGAAATGAAGGCAGTTAAACATTAAGTGTGTGTGCCCTCAGGCCCCTACTCAACTACCACATATCTACAACACAAAATCCGTGTGTGTGTGTGTAAAGTACATAAATTCAGCAAAAAAAGAAACGTCCCTTTTTCAGGACCCTGTCTTTCAAAGAGAATTCATAAAAATCCAAATACCTTCCCAGATCTTCATTGTAAAGGGTTTAAACACGGTTTCCCATGCTTGTTCAATGAACCATAAACAATTAATGAACCATAAACAATTAATGAACATGCACCTGTGAAACGGTCGTTAAGACACTAACAGCTTACAGATGGTAGGCAATTAAGGTCACAGTTATGAAAACGTAGGACACTAAAGAGGCCTTTCTACTGACTCTGAAAAACACCAAAAGAAAGATGCCCAAGGTCCCTGCTCATCTGCGTGAATGTGCCTTAGGCATGCTGCAAGGAGGCATGAGGACTGCAGATGTGGCCAGGGCAATAAATTGCAATGTCCCCACTGTGTGACGCTTAAAACAGAGCTACAGCGAGACAGGACGGACAGCTAATCATTCTCACAGTGGCAGACCATGTGTAACAACACCTGCACAGGATCGGTACATCCGAACATCACACCTTCTGGACAGGTACAGGATGGCAACAACAACTGCCCGAGTTACACCAGGAATGCACAATCCCTCCATCAGTGCTCAGACTGTCCGCAATAGGCTGAGAGAGGCTGGACTGAGGGCTTGTAGGCCTGTTGTAAGGCAGGTCCTCACCAGACATCACCGGCAACAACGTTGCCTATGGGCACAAACCCGCCGTTGCTGGACCAGACAGGACTGGCAAAAAGTGCTCTTCACTGACGAGTCGCAGTTTTATCTCACAAGGGGTGATGGTCGGATTCGCATTTATCGTTTTTTATTTCATTTTTTTATTTCATCTTTATTTAACCAGGTAGACTAGTTGACAACAAGTTCTCATTTGCAACTGCGACCTGGCCAAGATAAAGCATAGCAGTTCGACACATACAACAACAGTTACACATGGAATAAACAAAAAATAAAACAGTATAAAAAAAGAAAACAAAAAGTCTATATACAGTGAGTGCAAATGAGGTAAGATAAGGGAGTTAAGGCAATAAATAGGCCATGGTGGCAAAGTAATTACAATATAGCAATTAAACACTGGAATGGTAGATGAGGAGGCATGAGGACTGCAGATGTGGCCAGGGCAATAAATTGCGTTGAAGGAATGAGCGTTACACCGAGGCCTATACTCTGGAGCAGGATCGATTTGGAGGTAGAGGGTCCGTCATGGTCTGGAGCGGTGTGTCACGGTATCATCGGACTGAGCTTGTTGTCATTGCAGGCAATCTCAATGCTGTGCGTTACAGGGAAGACATCCTCCTCCCTCATGTGGTACCCTTCCTGCAGGCTCATCCTGACATGACCCTCCAGCATGACAATGCCACCACCCATACCGCTCGTGATTTCCTGCAAGACAGGAATGTCAGTGTTCTGCCATGGCCAGCGAAGAGCCCAGATCTCAATCCCATTGAGCACGTCTGGGACCTGTTGGATGGGAGGATGAGGGCTAGGGCTGTTCTCCCCAGAAATGTCCAGGAACTTGCAGGTGCCTCGGTGGAAGAGTGGGGTAACATCTCACAGCAAGAACTGGCACACCAGATACGGGGCGGCAGCGTAGCCTAGTGGTTAGAGCGTTGGACTTGTAACCAAAAGGTTGCAAGATCGAATCCCCGAGCTGACAAGGTACACATCTGTCGTTCTGCCCCTGAACAAGGCAGTTAACCCACTGTCCCTAGGCCGTCATTGGAAATAACTATTTGTTCTTAACTGACTTGCCTAGTTAAATAAAGGTAAAATATATATATATATATTTTTAAATACTGACTTTTACTCTTGATTGTGACCCCCCTTTGTTCAGGGACACATTATTCAATTTCTGTTAGTCACATGTCTGTGGAACTTGTTCAGTTTGTCTGTTGTTGAATCTTATGTTCATACAAATATTTACACATGTTAAGTTTGCTGAAAATAAACGCAGTTGACAGTGAGAGGACGTTTATTTTTTTGCTGAGTAATCCCCTGAATGCAGCTCACTCTCCAGATCCCAGTCACCTCAATTCTGATCACCTGTTCACACACCCGTATGTCATTATCCCTCGCTATTTAGTTCAGGTCTTTGCACCCCATCATTGTGAGGTATTGTTTGATTTGAGACACACTTCTGTTCGGAGCTTTATTTTTCCTGTAATTTAATCCTCCTGTGTAGGATTGTTTTGGCCTGCCTCACTAGCGACACCTTTTGCCTATTCCCTGCCTGTACTTTAGCCTAGCGGATTTCCTGTTATCAGCCTGATCTCCCGGACGATGTTACTAGCCTTTTCCCTGCCTGTACTGTTACCTTTTTGGACCCCCTGTGTATGACCTTCTGCCTGCCCCTGGATCCGCTACCTGCCTCCTCCTGTGTTCCTTTACATTAAACACATGCTGTGCCCTGCGCTTGAAACCAGCTCTCTGTCTCCCATCATGTTCATTACAACGTCATCAACGTGGGTCTTTTTTCCATCCAACTTTTAACCTAAATCTAATGACATGGTGATTTTTTGTTGTTGTAGATTTCATGTTGAATTCACGTTTGCTTGACAACTCAACCAAATATAAATCAAAAATAGACGTTGAACTGACGTCTGACCAGTGGGTATTAACACATTTTTTGCATATGTAATGCTCAAAATCATCTGCAATCATATTCTGTTCATGAATCACACGTCAGATTCACTCGACGATATCGTTTTCACTTTGAGTTTCATTACGAAACGATATATTCACAAATGTTTCACGTTTGTATTTTTTCATCAGAAATGATTGCTCATGGGTACCTTCGTGTGTGTGTAAAATAGTACTGTTCTCAGATTTTTTTAATGAATAGATTTTAGATGTGTACTAAAATGGGGTTTGTTGCAAAATGCTATACATACATTCTTTAGTAGGAATAGAATGTTCGTATCCTGTATATTTGACTGTGATATGTGGTTGTCTCACCTAGCTATCTTAAGATGAATGCACTAACTGTAAGTCACTTTGTATAAAAGCATCTGCTAAATGACTAAAATGTCAAATATTTTACAAAGAGAACTCACTTATGTTGATAAAAAAAAAGTTTAAATACTAATGTCACATGTAGTTATTTGTCACATTTGACTGTTTAAAACCTAGCAGTACTACTTATTTATTTAATAGTGAAGCAGATATATAGCAGTTTGCAACAAAACTATTTGTCTCTCTGAAATGTTAAAAGTTTGGACACACCTACTCATTCAAGGGTTTTTATTTTTACTATTTTCTACATTGTAGAATACTAGTGAAGTTCCCACATACTCTGGACACTTGTTGGCTGCTTTTCCTACACTCTGTAGTCCAACTCATCCCAAACCGTCTCATTTGGGTTGAGGTCGGGTGATTATGTAGGCCAGGTCATCTGATGCAGCACTTCATCACTCTCCTTGGTAAAATAGCCCTTACACAGCCTGGAGGTGTGTTTTGGGTCATTGTCCTGTTGAAAAAAAATGATAGTCCCACTAAGCGCAAACCAGATGGGATGTCGTATCGCTGCAGAATGCTGTGGTAGCCATGCTGGTTAAGTGTGCCTTGAATTCTAAATAAATCACTGACCGTGTCACCAGCAAAGCACCCCCACACCATCACACCTTCTCTATGCTTCACAGTGGAAACCACACATTTGGAGATCATCCGTTTATCTATTCTGCGTCTCACAAAGACACGGCGGTTGGAACCAAAAATCTCAAATTTGGATGCATCAGAACAAAGGACAGATTTCCACCGGTCTAATGTCCATTGCTTGTGTTTCTTGGCCCAAGCAAGTCTCTTCTTCTTATTGGTGTACTTTAGTAGTGGTTTCTTTGCAGCAGTTCGACCATGAAGGCCTGATTCAGCATTTATTTGGGCTATAATTTCTGAGGCTGGTAACTCTAATGAACTTATCCTCTGCAGCAGAGGTAACTCTGGGTCTTCCTTTCCTGTGGCAGTTTTCGTGAGAGCCAGTTTCATCATAGTGCTTGATGGTTTTTGCGACTTCACTTGAAGAAACGTTATTGAAATTGTATGTATTGACTGACCATGTCTTAAAGTAATGATGGACTGTCGTTTCTCTTTGCTTATTTGAGCTGTTCTTTCCATAATATGGATTTAGACTTTTACCAAATAGGGTTGTCTTCTATATACCACCCCTACCTTGTCACAACACAACTGATTGGCTCAAACGCATTAAGAATGAAAGAAATAACACAAATGAACTTTTAACAAGGCACACCTGTTAAATGCATTCCAGGTTACTACCTCAGGAAGCTGGTTGAGAGAATGACAACGTTTCTTGTTATTGACTCCTTAGTGGATCCATTGTCTTTCAACAGACCCAAACATGTCTGAATTTGACCTTTGAGAATGCGCCCCCCCCCCCCCCACTACCCCCACACACACTATAATATTCTGTATAGCACTGTACATGCCCTGGATTTGACCCCCATGCTAAACCCAATTGCCACATTATCTGCACTCTAATGTTCCTCTCATCCTAGTCATATTGTAGAGAGAGAATCAGATTTAGTGCCTAGAATGCCCTGAGGCATCTTCAAATGACTGTTAGGCACATGAAGGGTAAAGGGCTTGTCATATCAAGCTGACAAGCCCATTGGGAATTCAGGGATATAGAGCATGCAGGGGGAGTAAGGGATTGGCTGTGATAGGTTTAGGAGGAAACATGATTCCCATTGTTGGGAGGTGAGAGAGAGCCTTATACCTTTCATGTCGTATGGCTAGTAGGGCCCTTTGTCAGTTAGAAACCTTAAATAGAGTGCATTTCAAATGCAATGACTAGTACTGTTCTGCCACTACAACTATTTATTGTGTATACTTATACTATGACAACTAATACTACTTCTAAGTTTACTACTCTACTTCTACAATTACAACAACCACTACTAATAATACATTTTCAATAGTAATACTGATGATAATAATAACAATGGTGATAATAACAATGCTTTTTTGAAATCCTTCCCATAATCTTATATATGTACGAGGACCCCAAGATCCCTTGGGAAATCTCTAATGTATTCAGCACAAGCCTTGGGAGTAAAATGAAAACAAATGTGGTGTAATAAAGCCAAGAAGATGAAGCGATTCCGTGATGATGCTCTCCACCACCCCTATAAATCAAAATAAAAGTGGAGCAGGTCATATTGGCTGCCTCCGCCTCCCGCATGCATACAGATATGGGGTGCATATAAGACAGAAGGGGCCTGAAGTTGATCCCATCTCCCCCAACTACAACACCAGTGGGAATATTATCGAGTGAGAGAGAGAGAGCAGCAAGGACCTCAATATGACAGCCACATACATGCCCAGGTTGTGAGCAGAGCAACAGGCCCAACTCCTACACCCAACCAAGCCTCATCCATCAACCTAAGAGGCATTCACCAGATGCTTAGCATGCTCTGATCAAAGCGTAATCGTCCAAAACTAAACCACAACAAATAACAAAACTGAACACAATGCGTTTACCATCTCATGCTAGAATATACAAGGTCTGAGGTCAACTGCCCTTGCCCTAAAAAGCAGGAACCCAGACTTCACCAATGAAATACAGACATTGTTATCCTGCAAGAAACATGGTATAGAGGAGACGGACCCATTGTTTGTCCTAGGTTACAGGGAGCTGGTAGTTCCTTCCATCAAACTACCAGGAGTAAAACAGTGAAGGAACTCGGGGGCATTCTAATTTGGCATAGTTCAGACAACTCATTCTATTAAATTAATCAAAACACATATGGTTAGAAATGAATAGGGAAATAAAAGAGACATTTCCTCCTGTGTGCTACTACCTATATCCCGCCAATAGAATCCCCATACTTAAAGGATGACAGCTTCTCCACCCTAGAGGGGGAAAATCAACAACTTCAAGGCCCAGGGACATGTACTAGTCTCTGGTGACCTAAATGCCTGAACTGGACAAGAACCTGACACTCTCAGCACACAGGGGGACAAACACCTACCTGAAGGTGACAGCATCTCTCCCCAATATGCCTCCCTCGATACAACTACGACAAAACAACAACAAAAACGGGTCACAATTCCTGCAGCTCTGTCGCACGCTGGGTCTGTACATAGTCAATGGTAAGCTTAGAGGGGACTCCTACCGTAAGTACACCTATAGCTCATCTCTTGGCAGTAGTACTGTAGACTACTTTATCATTGACCTCAACCCAGAGTGTCAGCATGTTCACAGACAGCCAACTGACACCGCTATCAGACCACAGAAAAATCACAATATGAACAATATGACATTTTGAACAGAACAATACTCAACCATGAAGCATCAAAGCCAAACAAACTGCATGCTATTAAGAAATGCAATAGATGGGAAGGTTGGTAGTGTAGAAGCCTACCAAAAAACGATTGACCAACAAATCCTTTCCCTCCTAGACAACGTCCAGGACAAAATGTTTCCCTGCAATAGTGAAGGTGTAAACTTAGCAGTTTGAAGTCAGAACAATATATTTAACCTATCAGCTAACATATCACATTTAAATTCAAGCAGAAAACCTAAGAAAACTAAAAACAATGAGAAATGGTTTTATAAAGAATGCAAAAACCTTAGTAAGAAATTGAGAAATCTATCCAACCAAAAGCACACTGACCCAGAAAAACCTAGCTTAGGCCTTCACTATGGGGGAAACACTAAAACAGTACAGAAATACACAAAGAAAACAGAACGATCAGCATGTCATAAAACAGCTCAATGTGATTGAAGAATCCATAGAATCAAAAACTTCTGGGAAAATTGGAACACACTAATCAAACAACAACATGAAGAGCTACCAATCCAAAAATGGAGATGTATGGATAAACCACTTCTCCAACCTTTTCAGACATAGAACAAAGAACCAAGAACATGGTAATTTACAAAACTTAGAATCAGTTATGAAAGACTACCATAACCCACTGGATTCTCAAATTACATTGAATGAGCTACAGGACAAAATACAAACCCTCCAACCCAAAAAGCCCTGTTGGGTTGATGCTATACTTAACGAAATTATGATCAAATATACAGATCCCAATTCAAATGGGCTATACTTAAACTATTTAACATTATCCTTAGCTCTGGTATCTTCCCCAATATTTGGAACCACGGTCTAGTCACCCCCAATCCAAAAAAGTGGAGGCAAATTTGACCACAATAATTACTGTGGAATGTTTCCAACAGCAATCTTGGAAATAACCCTCTGCACTATCATCAACAGCAGACTCCACCATTTCCTCAGTGAAAACAATGTCCTGAGCAAATGTCAAATTGGCTTCTCGCCCAAAATATCGTACGACAAACCATGTATAAACCCTGCACACCATTTTTGACAAACAAACAAATCAAAACAAAAGCAAAGTCTTGCTTTGTTGACTTCAAAAAAGCTTTTGAGTAAATTTGGCATGATGGTCTGTTATATAATGGGCTCCCAAGTGGCTCAGCGGTCTAAGGCACTGCATCTCAGTGCTAGAGGCGTCACTACAGACCCTGGTTTGTTTCCAGAGTCCCATAGGGCGACGCACAATTGACCCAGCGTCGTCCGGGTTAGGGTTTGTCTGGAGTAGGCCATCATTGTAAATAAGTATTTGTTCTTAACCGACTTGCCTAGTTAAATAAAGGTTAAATAAATAAATATATAAATTGCATGCAGAATTCTGCAAAAATATACTTTGTATTCAAGCAAAACCCCAAACAATACAATTAGGACTACACCCGCTAGTTATCAAAATCCAGAAAAGATGTCCACATATTCCACCACAAAGCCCTCACCTACAGAGAGGTGAACTTAGAGAAGAGTCCCCTCAGCCAGCTGGTTCTGGAGTTCTGTTCACTAAAAGAACACAATTAGAACCATCAAAATTACAAGAAAGCAAAAAGATAACTATTTCACACACGGGAAAGAATTAACCAAAAACCAGAGCACTTTGGAATTCTATTTGGCCCTAAACAGAGAGTATACAGTGGCAGAATACCTGACCACTGTGACTGACCCAAAATTAAGAAAATCCTTTCCATAGGCAGACCTGGGTCTCAAGAGAAGACAGGATATGTACCCATTGTCCACAAAATGAGGTGGAAACTGAGCTGCACTTACTAACCTGCTGCCAAATGTATAACCACACTAGAGACACATATTTCCCACAGATCACAAAGAATTTGAAAACAAATCAAACAATGATAAACTCCCATATCTGTTAGGGCGAAATACGGCAATGTCCAATCACAGCAACAAGATGTGTGGCCCGCTGTCATGAGAAAAAGGCAACCAGTGGAGCACAAATAACATTGTAAATACCACCAATATCTATCTGTTTAGTTATCTTCCCCCACTATTCAAGAGAGAGACTGAGAGAGACTATTATATGTACTGTACATTTGTCTGTTGTCTCACTGCATGATGACGTAAGTACATAGTTCTCCCTGTAAATTGTGTTTGCCCTTCCCTGAATGTTTCATAGAACCTCAACATCTAAATACTACTGCACTGTGAGATGGTTCCAATAAAGAAAAGTGGCATTATAGATTTTAATATCGAGAGAGAGAGAGTTATGTTTCCCATGCCAATATAGCCCTTTGATTTGAATTGAATTTAAATTAATTGAGAGAGGGGGGGAGGGGGGGAGAACACAGGGAACAACCTAGCGAAATGTGCCATGCATCAGGTTTCAGTCCGTTTTCTTCCATTTGGTGCTTAATTAATACAACCAAGATGTATAACAGAGAGAGAACAACAAGCTCACTTTGACTAGTACAGTATCTCAACGGTCCTCTAAGGGCCACTGTTGTGTAATTGTACCATAATGAGACAAGCCCTCCAAAACAGAGTTACATATAATCCCAGTAGTTGTGAACAATATCAGAGGGAAAATGTCTGTTTAACATACAATAATTCATATAAAATAAATGTTTCATATTAAACAACAACAACAATGGCTATCACACATAAGGAAGGAAACTGAGGAGTTAGGAATAAGGGCACACATTTTTTTACAGATGTGAATCAGGCAGTGTAGAATTAGTCAACACTAACTAGAGCTGGTTTCTTTTCTCTCTCTAATAGTACTTCTACTGTAGTAGTCATACCTGGTGGTTACGAAACCCATTCAATGCCATTCAAAGCAACTGACTCCCTGACAAGGAGCCTACTTATTACACAGATAAAGAATAGTAAACAGTATACGCACAATAAATAATTGATACCAAATAAGTCTAGGGAGAGTGCCACAGCCCTTTCCAGGCCAGGAAAAGACAGAGCTCCCAAGTTGTTTATTTTTGTCCCCCTTTTCTCATTTTACGAGCCATGAGTCAACAGCACACGTAAATGATATTTTGACACAGAGAGCCATAAATTATTCAATGGAATTTACTTTTATGCTAGAATTTAAACCGTTTCAGAACCCTTTCTGTCTATCCCTCCTCTACCCAGTCCTGCCAGCCAGCCAGCCAGTAGAAACTATTCAGAGATGGATCAGAGGCTGAGAGAGGGAGATTCTGCAGTGACTTGAAGATCCATCAGTGATTTGTTTCATATTCAGCCCTCTAAGCTCCCCGATCCCTGACACACTTTCTCAATCATGTGCTCTGAAAAGATTAGGGAAGACACGAAAAGCCTCCGAAACCATATTTGATGACTGAGATATCAGTTCAATGTGGTCATTAGGTCATCTAAGTAAGGCCTGGCCATGGTTGGATTGTGCTTTGTTTTGATACCAAAACATTCAAGAAAAGTTTTTTTCTTGTTATATGATTAATCTTTGGCCACGTTGAAGGGGTGTTTACTACTGAGCGCTCAGATCAATGAAACCTGTGATTCAATCAAAGACACATTGTAAATATTGCTATGATGGGTATGATTGAATTCCAGCATCACTCACATTAAGCTGCCACTCAAAAAGGAAACAAAAACATTCCAATAGGAAGCTATTTTCTGTATACATGTCATCTTATCATGGTGGCGGTAAAACAGCCATCTAAGAATTGACAACATACTTTCCATTTCGGTACGACAATAATGGGTATGGTTACATGCACACAATGTGATTTTTTGTGAATAGTCAGATTAATAAGTAGTTTGATTTCAAACGTTTACATGCTTTGCAAGAAGAACAATTTCCCTAATAATCCTGTTTACATGAACACATCTGATGGCACTGATAAATGCAGACAATCTGCATTCAAAATACTTGTTCTACCACAGTGACCATGTTATTTTTGGGATGGATATTTGATTCTGAGTTCGGACATATAAAGTTTGTATGTGAAAACTATTTATAAGACGCATACATTCAGTTGTTCCGAACTCACTTCAGTCGCGCTTAAGAGGGAGGCTCGCCCTGCTGGTGCTAGCACATGCACAGATGAAATACACAGCTGAAACGCCAATTAAGGTGTTTACATGCCCTAATAAGATTGTTCATAAAACAAGATGTTTTAATCTCTGGGTGTTTACTCCGATTTTGACCTTATGCCGACTAAACAGAGTAAGGTGTTTACATGACTATTGCATAATCGGACTAGTGCCATAATCAGTTTATTATCAAATTATAACATACTCAATAATGTTGTTCTAGTGCAAAATGGATTCCTGTCATCTCCAAAATGGGCGAAACACTCCATCATCATCAGAATTATAATCTTGCCAGAGATAATAGTCCCTGCCTGTAACTATAATCTACTACTTAGTCATCACTTGTGGGTAATCCTCAATCACTCATCCTCCAAGTGGTTCTTCATTCATAATTGACCATCCTCATCACATTTGATGAAAGTCACTGACCTAGAACTACCAAGAGAGTCAACTCTTTTAAGTAGCATTAACATTGTACACCCACCCACCACCACATATCTTCAAGAAACAGCAATAAAGCTCTACGATATCAATATTAGGATCCCACTTTTCTGCTCTGCTACATATATATTCCTCATGGAAAAAATACAAGTTAGGCAAATGACAAAATATCCAAACATAACTGTTCTATTACAAAATGTAACTTTCCTTTTTCAACTTCATACAGCACCTTCAGAAAGCATTGACAGCCCTGGACTTTTTCCACATTTTGTTGTGTTTTAAAGTGGGATTAAAATGTATTTAATCCTCCTCTTGTGTTCGTTTCATGTTAATTCATTCTGTGTTCCCGGTCCAAAATGACCGCCCCATTATAGCGGATTATGAATCCATAATAATACATATATTATCACCTAATGTTGTGTTCATCTTTTTATCAACATAAGTTCTTGTGAACATTACACGTTTTGAACTTCTATTTGCTATTTATGGCCTGTAGGCCTCATTGACCTGAGTTCATACAACTCGTTTTTGAGTTTAATAAAAGTATAATGTATGGATTATTTTGACTATAACAAATACTCAGATGAAACATATTGTGCTATTTATCACAGACTACTTTGTGTCAAAGTTTAACAAGGACATTTGTTTTGAAACCATTTCAAATGTTTAAATAGTGGCAGGATTTTATGTCATCAACCCGGGATATGGCATATCTCGTTGGCTCTGGGGTCATCCTGATAACATTTTCTTTCAGCTGACCTCTCCTCTCAGCTGGGGATGAATAACAGGACAAATTCCCATTCTTTGACCAGAATGTAACAACAACCTCAGCAGGGCCCTCTTCCTCATCACTGGATTGTTCCACATCGGTTGTCTCTTGGTCTGGATCATATTCTGTGTTGTCTTCAACTTCTGACACTTCCTCCTCTAATGCATCTTCACTGTCAGTTCCCTGGTCTCTCTCCTCCTCACCAGTGTCATGATCAAAGATATGATCAAGAGCCTCACATACAGTATATTGTTTGGTCATTGTGTTGCCACAGAATTAATTGTGAGCAAGGCCCCAAAAAAGCTTTATATACCAGAGCTGCGAGAAAAGTTATATATATTATTGAAACAATGTTGTGATTGTTTGTGAGAACGCCAACAGGTGTGGTTCTTGTGGGGGAAAGATTATATTGGGGAAAGGTTCCCGTGGGGGTTGCCATGGAAGCCAAGAAGGGGAGTGAGTTGTGTGTGTGTGCTCAAACACATATGCATGTGGGGGTCTGGGAGAGGAAGTGTGTCCATCTGATGAATGGGCATATGCCTGAACTCAATTTTATAGACTAACTGTAGTATCACCCATTCATTTCTAATGACCGGTCATTTTTGACCTGGAACACCATGGGTGTACAAAAGTTAAATAAAACACCCCAAATTTCATGAAATTCATCAACATGTATTTTGTGTTCTCAGATGCCCTGTGTGGACAAAGTCATGGAACCTTGTGACAATCAGATTAAATTAACTACATTTTTCAGAGAGAAAACTTGTAAATCGGTCCAATTCGACCGGAACACAGCAGGAGGGTTAATTGTAAAAAAAAAATTGTCAACAATCTACAAAAAAATATTCTCTAATGTCAAAGTGGAAGAACATAAAAAAAAGTGTATATATATTAATGGAAAATAAATACATTTTTATTAAGTAAGTATTCAACCCATGTTAGGATCACCTTTGGAAGCGATTACAGCTGTGAGTCTTCCTGGGTAAGTCTAAGAGTTTTGCAAATCTGGATTGTACAATATTTCCCATTGTTCTTAAAAAAATTATTCAAGCTCTGTCAAGGTGATTATCTAGCAATGATCAACAGACATTTAAGTTTTGCCATAGATCTTCAAGCCGATTTTAAGTCAAAACTGTAACTATGCCACTCAGGAACATACAATGTTGTCTTGATAAGCAACTCCAGTGTATATTTGGCCTTACGAACTCTGCTTAGCTCTATTCCTTTTATTTTTATCCCAAAACAAACTCCCTAGTACTTGCCGATGACAAGTCTACCTACAACATGATGCACCCATCACCATGCTTGAAAATATGAAGCGTGGTACTCTGTGATGTGTTGGGATTTGCCCCAAACATAATGCCTTGTATTCAGGACAAAAAGTTCATTTCTCTGACATTTTTTACAGAATTACTATAGTGCCTTATTGCATGTTTTGGAATATTTTTATTCTGTGCAGGCTTCCTTATTTTCACTCAGTGTTTTAGGTTAGTATTATGGAGTAACTACAATGTTGTTGATCCATCCTCAGTTTTCTATCACAGCCATTTAACTCTTTAACCGTTTTAGAATCACCATTGATTTCATCATGAGGCCAAATACAATTTTATTGGTCGCATACACTCACAACAAAGACAACTAACAACGAAAATCAATTTCACAACCAAAACAAGACAGAAAGGGGTTAAAATGGGTTTGGAAAGGCACTCATATGGTTGCCCACTGAAAGTTGGCAAAGCCACTAGTAAGGGGTTCTAAAAGACACACACCGTGGATGCCCACTAGGTTTGCCTCCAAAAAGACAAACTAAAAGAAAAACCCACAACAACTTAGGGCGTAAAAAGGATATGTAGCAAACAAATCTGTCTTCTTTTGAACTTAAAAGGTTGAGCTCGATATCGTACCTCAGCTGCTGTGAAGTGTAGCTCTCCCAACATCTCTGAAGCTCAACTGGAGCACTGAGCCAGCCACTCTTAAATATCACCTGGGCTAGCACAGGTGAAACACCTTCTGACTAACGAGATGGACAAGCCAGCACAGGTGTAACACATACTTTCTAACGAGGTGACACCAATCGGTGGTCCTACGTGCTAATGTGCTACCTCGAAATATAAATCGAAAAACCAAAATCTGTAACAACAAATATTTAGCAGGTGTAGCGAAATGCTTGAGTTCATAGCTCCAACAGTGCAGTAATATCTAACAATACACACATCTAAAAAGTAAAATAATGGAATTAAGAAATATTAGGACGAGCATTGTCGGAGATTCCGGAGTATAAATATATATATACTGCTCAAAAAATAAAGGGAACACTTAAACAACACATCCTAGATCTGAATGAAAGAAATAATCTTATTAAATACTTTTTTCTTTACATAGTTGAATGTGCTGACAACAAAATCACACAAAAATAATCAATGGAAATCCAATTTATCAACCCATGGAGGTCTGGATTTGGAGTCACACTCAAAATTAAAGTGGAAAACCACACTACAGGCTGATCCAACTTTGATGTAATGTCCTTAAAACAAGTCAAAATGAGGCTCAGTAGTGTGTGTGGCCTCAACGTGCCTGTATGACCTCCCTACAACGCCTGGGCATGCTCCTGATGAGGTGGCGGATGGTCTCCTGAGGGATCTCCTCCCAGACCTGGACTAAAGCATCCGCCAACTCCTGGACAGTCTCTGGTGCAACATGGCATTGGTGGATGGAGCGAGACATGATGTCCCAGATGTGCTCAATTGGATTCAGGTCTGGGGAACGGGCGGGCCAGTCCATAGCATCAATGCCTTCCTCTTGCAGGAACTGCTGACACACTCCAGCCACATGAGGTCTAGCATTGTCTTGCATTAGGAGGAACCCAGGGCCAACCGCACCAGCATATGGTCTCACAAGGTGTCTGAGGATCTCATCTCGGTACCTAATGGCAGTCAGGCTACCTCTGGCGAGCACATGGAGGGCTGTGCAGCCCCCCAAAGAAATGCCACCCCACACCATGACTGACCCACTGCCAAACCGTTCATGCTGGAGGATGTTGCAGGCAGCAGAACGTTCTCCACGTTCTCCAGACTCTGTCACGTCTGTCACATGTGCTCAGTGTGAACCTGCTTTCATCTGTGAAGAGCACAGGGTGCCAGTGGCGAATTTGCCAATCTTGGTGTTCTCTGGCAAATGCCAAACGTCCTGCACGGTGTTGGGCAGTAAGCACAACCCCCACCTGTGGACGTCGGGCCCTCATACCACCCTCATGAAGTCTGTTTCTGACCGTTTGAGCAGACACGTGCACATTTGTGGCCTGCTGGAGGTCATTTTGCAGGGCTCTGGCAGTGCTTCTCCTGCTCCTCCTTGCACAAAGGCGGAGGTAGCGGTCCTGCTGCTGGGTTGTTGCCCTCCTACGGCCTCCTCCACGTCTCCTGATGTACTGGCCTGTCTCCTGGTAGCGCCTCCATGCTCTGGACACTACGCTGACAGACACAGCAAACCTTCTTGCCACAGCTCGCATTGATGTGCCATCCTGGATGAGCTGCACTACCTGAGCCACTTGTGTGGGTTGTAGACTCCGTCTCATGCTACCACTACAGTGAAAGCACCGCCAGCATTCAAAAGTGACCAAAACATCAGCCAGGAAGCATAGGAACTGAGAAGTGGTCTATGGTCCCCACCTGCAGAACCACTCCTTGTGTAAAACAAATCAAAATATATTTTAGATTTTAGGTTCTTCAAAGTAGCAACTCTTTGCCTTGATGACAGCTTTGCACACTCTTGGCATTTAGTTATTTAGTCTTGTCATAACAAAGGGGTTGAATAATTATTGACTGAAGACATTTCAGCTTAGAATGTTTTATAAAAACATAATTCCACTTTGATATTATGGAGTATTGTGTGTAGATCATTGACCCAAAATCTAAATGTAATCCATTTTCAATTCAGACTAACACAACAAAATTAAGAAAAATTCAAGTGGTGTGAATACTTTCTGAAGGCACTGTAGCTATGTCTGTACTCACATTGCATAGAAACAGTATATAGATATTCATTGGGTGCACTACAAATGATCAACCTCAGGCAAATGATCAAGTGTTTCTTAAATTCAGTGGAAGGACACCAAACGTCTATGCCAGGGCCTGTATTCGCAAAGTGTCTCAGAGTAGGAGTGCTGAACTCGGATAATCTTTTAAATGGATTTTGTTTCTCAATGACTTGGTTTAAAATTATTTTGGGATGATATGAGCATGACATTTCAAACATACTAAATGGGGGAGATTGGATTAAATGGGGGTTTGGTCTCAAAATGCTAATATTAGTATTTGTTGGCAGTGGTAGTTTAACAAAACCAAAGTGTGGATTGCAGTCACTATTTGGAGACTAAAACACATTATTTATCTAAAGCTATGCATTTCCCCTTGCAGTGACCCAGAAAATTCATTTTCCCAAAGGTATTTTAAAAGTGCAAACATACACAGTATGCACTCGCATATTATATAATGTAAGGTATGTGTGTGCGTGCAGGTCATATACAATTGAAAGTTCAGCTCACATTAACATTGTGCTTCCTTGTGTTGTACTATTTCCTGAGCTCAAATGCTTTCAATAGACATGCCTTTGTCCTATAATTGGATTCCAGGGAACAATAGAAACACTTACCATAACAAGTAATTAGTACATTGCCCCATCCTTTTCCCACAATGCACTGCCCATTATAGAAAAACAACAACAGGCCAAGTGTTGAACTGGTTGAATGGTATTAGATGTACAAGAAATTTGTTTAAGTACACTGAATTAATTCTACACTTTTTTGGTTTAGTACTGCCAACACCGTGCTAACTTCTGTTTCACCTAACCATAACAGAATCCCAAAATCTTTATATCCATGTGTGTTGTTCTGTTCTTTCTGAAATGATAAAACTTGAACAGGTAAATACATGTAATGTAATCCTAATTAAAGGCATATAAGACATAGTTAAGTATTAGCGAGAACTAAAGGCAAGAACATGTTTTCAGCGTTTCATTTGATATCCATTGATACAGCACCCCTTTAGCTGACTGGTTTCATAACACAATATTTTACTAAAATGCACATTTACCACGTTCTGTTTCCTTTGGCACACTTGCCAATGTCAAGCTCCTCCTAGCTGATGACCAAATATACTCTTAACCCCAAAATCCGCTGTAATCATTTCATGGACTGTTCTCATTTTGAAAATCAAAATTCAAAAGTGATGCAAAATCACTAGATTACCAACACTGGGCTCCTAGTCAGACAGCCACAACGACGGAAACTATTCATATGTTGAAATATTGTATCCTTGGCATGCCTTATCTTTGTGACGGCATGTGACTCCATGTACTAAAACTGAGACTCTTTCCTATGGTGCAGGCGTCCTTATAATATCGAATAGATGTGCCGTCACCTGGGAGCACAAGGTCTGTTTTTAAAATCTTGACAGGGAGAATCACAATCCTTGACAATGACAAGTAAATGCTCATTGAATGACTTAGTGTATGATTCAGTCTATGATTGCTCTACCTCCTTTCCCTTCCCCTAACCAGATGGCAGGAGGAACAGCATTCATATAGTGAGAAAGTGACTCACTGACTACACATAACACCCATATACAAACGGAATATGGTTTATGGCAACAATAAAATTCACCTCGCTCAGAAATCACATAGAAACAGTTGAATTGTATAGTGAACCATAGGGTGGGCTTCACAATCTATTTCAACTCAGCTAAGAGGAATTTACCAATGGCATCCTGATATAATTTTAATCTGAAGGCCCTGATATTTAACAAAGAGAAATGTAAGCTAGTATTTGCACACACACACCCATACCCAAATGCACACACTCCACACTTCTGAACACTTGCTCCACTTACGATTAATCAAGTCAACTTCATCTGAAGTTGCAGCCTCTCTGAGATGGATGCATCTGTGTCATTGTGGTAAGAAATAATTCTGGCCACTTTTATCTCAGCACAATTAAACTATTTTCTGTGAAGTTGTTTGTCATATAAAAGGACAAGAACCGATAGAACCTTTGTTACTTTCATCATGCTTCTCTTTTTCTAAATCTAAATGTGAATCAATACCTAACAGTTGAATGTCAACAACTCCAAATGCCTTTCAACCTGTTTATAATGGGCTTTTCAAGATGAGTTGTCCAGGCAGCCTCTGTACAGAAAATTATATTCATCATCAACCTTTACAATTACAGTGACTGTTTACCCCATGTCGTGACTATTAGTCTATCACAGGGTTTCCCAACCACCGGGCCATGGATAGTTTAGTACCAGGCTGCCTGGCCTTGGAATAAAAATGGATTTAACAAGTGACATCAATAAGGAATCATATCTCTCACCTGGATTCAGCTGGTCAGTCCATGTGATGGAAAGACATTCATGTTATGTATACATTTTGTAAACTGGTACCAGGTTACCTTCAGACAAGCCTTGTAAGGCTTGTGGGCGTCCTAGAGCAAGACAACATGTTCGTGAGAGTCACATCTTTCAATAGAGTGGTCATATTCGTTTTTAGGCCAAACTGTTCGGATGCTACAGACTTTTTTCCTGAGAAGAACAATTTTCGGAATCTCATGGTCTGACAAACAGCGCTGTA
The DNA here is from genome assembly GCF_965601325.2 of Salmo salar. NCBI lineage: Eukaryota > Metazoa > Chordata > Actinopteri > Salmoniformes > Salmonidae > Salmo > Salmo salar. The sequence continues at coordinate 52,552,511 of NC_138303.1, forward strand.
ACTCAGCCACCTTTTACCGCAGATGCGGAAGGCCGACATAGACAGATTCAGTGGATTGAGACGCAGCCCACGCTAAAAAATATATCATTAGCTTAAAGGGACATTTACACTCAAATCTCAAATGTGGTCTCATGTCAAAATAAATCCATGTCTGAGTGTATTTTGTTGATCCAGCTGTATGCAACAAGTCTAAATTAATGGAAAAGATAAGCACAATAAATGGAAAATATAAGTAAGTACCTTATATGGTGCTTATCTTTTCCATTCATTTGGGGTCTGTGGCACATAGCTGGATCTACACAATCGATGGCATGGGATGTGGATCGATCTTGATAGACTACATTTGAGGTCTGAAACTGTCTGACAAACTTCTACTTTGGAGTGTAATGTCCCTTTAAGTTGACTGTAAAGAAACATGTTTTATCAAGGCACAAGGCGAGACCCAAATGCAGACACAGATGGACAGGCAAAAAGGTCAAAACCAGATCAGTCCAGGAGGTACAGAGTGGCAGACAGGCGGGTACAAAGTCCAGAAACAGGCAAGGGTCAAAACCGGGAGGACTAGAAAAAGGATAATGCAAAAAGCAGGAGAACAGGAAAACCGCTGGTTGACTTAGAAACATACAAGACAAACTGGCACAGAGAGCCAGGAAACACAAGGATAAATACACTGTGGAAAATAAGCGACACCTGGAGGGGGTGGAGACAATCACAAGGACAGGTGAAACAGATTAGGGCATGACCTGTTTGTTTGTTAGTTTGAGCATCTAGAGATCATCTGTAGACTATTATCCAAATAAAGTGATCCCCAGACATGTTTTGATTTGTCGATCAATGTGCGTAAACTCATTTCAACACATAGTTACATATATATTTTATTGTACAATAGGTCATTATGGATATTAGTTGCCTTTACCCTTGCCACCATAACAGTCTTTAGCTTTCAGTGAAACCAAATATTAACAGCACTCAAATGCCAAATTCTGGCTTGTTGGACATACAAGTCTTCCTCTTGAATAATTCAGCATTAACACAAGATGCCCAGACATGATTAAATTTAGCATAAGCGTTAATTGAACACACACATTAGAAAAGGTCTTTGCTGTGTCAATTAGTTGATTAAGTTCATCTACATCCCGTGGGCTCTGGCAACCTGATCTGTTTTTAAATGGATTCGTATTACAGAGCAAACCGAGAGCAGAGAAAGGGGACATTTTCAATTACATGTCACTATGTTGACTGACAGTCAGGCACTATTTGATAGGGCTTTTATTATTAATTGCTTGCATTTCATTAAGGGAATAATTTATCATGGAAATTGTTCTGTTTGGAATTTCAGCAATGCATTAGTTCAGGTATGGCCAGCAGTCTGTAGAATACATTCAATTATTGTATGAGAAGCCAGGTCTGACAATATGGGCTCTATTTTAACAAACTTAACGCAGTGGTAAATCTAAGCGCTATAGGATCAGGGGTGTGTCAGAAATATTTTCACTATCACAATTATTGGCGCACTTGCTGGCGTTGGCGCGAAAGGGTTGGGTTTTGATGAATAAACAAGTTGGGGATGTGTCGATGCTCACTGGCCAATCAGAACATGCTCCATGGCGAAATATGTGGTTGCTTCATGTTGTGTATTTACGGTCTTTTATGTATTGCCTTGGAATCAACTCCAATGTAAGTCCATTATAGTTTGTTAAAGGGCTTACAGAAACAAAATGTAGACCTATCTTTGCTAAATACGTTAACTTGAACCCCTTTGCAGTCCACATTGTTCTAAGTAATTGCATAGCTTCAATGTGAAAATATATACATAGAATTTGCACTGATGTAGGGCTAGGCCTACTGTAAATTGCATTATGGCAGAGCATTGACATGCCAAATGTTGTCAATAAACAAGATTAAATTAATTATTGATAAGGCCTAAAAAGAGAACACATAATTCTAATCAAAACTAGAAATCAACTTGTTTTAAATAGGCTATGTAACACTTACAGGCACCATCATTTCTCCCTGTGGGCATCTAATAATAAAACAATGCAGACTATAGAGGGTTTTACCCACATCCATACTTTTCACAATTGCTGGACAAAGATCCAATATAAATTGAAAGGGAGTGTCACGGTTGTCTTAGGATGGATCCTACGACAACAGTGACAGAATCTCCCACCACAATAAGACCAAGCAGCGTGGAATGGACCAGTGGACTTGGGAGGAGATACTGGATGGGAAAGGACCCTGGAGGCAGGCTGGGGAGTATCGCCCTCCTAAAGAGGAGATTGAGGCAGCGAAAGCGGAGCGGCGATATTACGAGGCACTATACCAACCACGAGGCAAGTGCGAGAGGCAGCCCCCCCAAAAAAAATCATTTGGGGGGGGGGGGGGCACACAGGGAGATTGGCAGAGTCAGGGTGGAGACCTGAGCCAACTCCCCGTGCTTACCGTGGGGAGCGAGTGACTAAGCAAGCACCGTGTTATGTGGTGATTTGCATTTAAAAGCAAATAAATTTATAACATTTTTGACATGCGTTTTTCTGTATTTTTTTGGTTGTTATTCTGTCTCTCACTGTTCAAATAAACCTACCATTAAAATTATAGACTGATCATTTCTTTGTCAGTGGGCAAATGTACAAAATCAGCAGGGGATCAAATACTTTTTTCCCTCACTGTACTGACATTTCAGCTATGCTTGGAAATGTATGGCTCTGGACTTGTTCTGATTTATCCATTATGCACACAACTCGGATCCTCCATCAACTCCATTGCTTGGAGTTGCGTTCATAGCTCAAGTAAGGATATGGCTTACACTGTTTTAATAGGCTGCGTTACCAATGACCATCTCCAGAAGTTAGCATCACTTTTGCACCCTGGTAGTTAATTCAAGGGCAGATTTCCAAGAACTGTATGCATTGGCCTTTGACAGCATGCATTATGTAATCCCTTATATATTCTAGTGTCCTTTCTATTGTCCTTCGTTGATTTTGACACATTTTCAACATATGCTCCTTTTCAGTCAAACACTGCATACAGTTGCACACCACTGATTTCCGGTCACAACTTGCAGACTTGTTTACGTGCTGCTGTGCGTTTTTGTTGCCAACCTTACTTTGCTACCTGACAACTTTACGGTTTTTACTTTCTAATTACTGTTTATATTTTTTGTTTTTCCCCTCACTCAACTTTTTTTCATTCAACTTTTTCACTCCAGACGTTTTATCTGGACATGGTTTGTCAGGACTTCCAACAGCCGAAGCTAAGTAGTAACAATAACATGATGCCTTATAATTGCTGTCGCTGTACTCATAATATACAGGAGAACGATCGCCTTACGGCGAGGATAGCTTGGAATGCTGCAAGCCCAGCTTCAGACGCAATCGTTAGGCAAGGGGAATTTCAGTGTAGGAAAGGATGAAACAGCGTCGGTGCCACCAGTAAGTACAGATAGTAACGATAGTATAAATTCCCTCGCACGGTGCCCGCAGCCGGACAACTTTCTCATGGCTTCTGGAGGGAAACGCTGTAGGAATGCTCAACTGGTGTCACTCATTCAGCCGACAGAAACTTTCAACCAGTTCTCCCCATTAAGCAGCGAGTCGGAGTCAGAGGCTGAGCCTTCTCTGGTCTCTACTCCTCCCGTTCCAGGGTCTGAGACGCTGAAGCTTCCCACCGTTAGCTCTGACAAATTGAAAACCCTAGTCATTGGCGACTCCATTACCCGCAGTATTACACTTAAAACGAATCATCCAGCGATCATACACTGTTTACCAGGGGGCAGGGCTACCGACGTTAAGGCTAATCTGAAGATGTTGCTGGCTAAAGCTAAAACTGGCGAGTGTAGAGAGTATAGAGATATTGTTATCCACGTCGGCACCAACGATGTTAGGATGAAACAGTCAGAGGTCACCAAGCGCAACATAGATTCAGCGTGTAAATCAGCTAGAAAGATGTGTCGGCATCGAGTAATTGTCTCTGGCCCCCTCCCAGTTAGGGGGAGTGATGAGCTATACAGCAGAGTCTCACAACTCAATCGCTGGTTGAAAACTGTTTTCTGCCCCTCCCAAAAGATAGAATTTGTAGATAATTGGCCCTCTTTCTGGGACTCACCCACAAACAGGACCAAGCCTGGCCTGTTGAGGAGTCACGGACTCCATCCTAGCTGGAGGGGTGCTCTCATCTTATCTATGAACATAGACAGGGCTCTAACTCCCCTAGCTCCACAATGAAATAGGGTGCAGGCCAGGCAGCAGGCTGTTAGCCAGCCTGCCAGCTTAGTGGAGTCTGCCACTAGCACAGGCAGTGTAGTCAGCTCAGCTCTCCCCATTGAAACCGTGTCTGTGCCTCGACCTAGGTTGGGAAAAACTAAAAATGGCGGTGTTCGCCTTAGCAATCTCACTAGAATAAAGACCTCCTCCATTCCTGCCATTATTGAAAGAGATCGTGATACCTCACATCTCAAAATAGGGCTACTTAATGTTAGATCCCTCACTTCAAAGGCAGTTATAGTCAATGAACTAATCACTGATCATAATCTTGATGTTATTGGCCTGACTGAAACGTGGCTTAAGCCTGATGAATTTACTGTGTTAAATGAGCCCTCATCCCCTGGTTACACTAGTGACCATATCCCCCGTGCATCCCGCAAAGGCAGAGGTGTTGCTAACATTTTAACATCTAGCAAATTTCAATTTACAAAGAAAAAAACAACGACGTTTTCGTCTTTTGAGCTTCTAGTCATGAAATCTATACAGCCTACTCAATCACTTTTTATAGCTACTGTTTACAGGCCTCCTGGGCCATATACAGCGTTCCTCACTGAGTTCCCTGAATTCTTAGTCACAGCAGATAATATTCAAATTTTTGGTGACTTTAATATTCACATGGAAAAGTCCACAGACCCACTCCAAAAGGCTTTCGGAGCCATCATCGACTCCGTGGGTTTTGTCCAACATGTCTCTGGCACTACTCACTGCCGCAGTCATACTCTGGACCTAGTTTTGTCCCGTGGAATAAATGTTGTGGATCTTAATGTTTTTCCTCATAATCCTGGACTATCGGACCACAATTGTATTACGTTTGCAATCGCAACAAATAATCTGTTCAGACCCCAACCAAGGAGCATCAAAAGTCGTGCTATAAATTCTCAGACAACCAAAAGATTCCTTGATGCCCTTCCAGACTCCCTCTGCCTACCCAAGGACATCAGAGGACAAAAATCAGTTAACCACCTAACTGAGGAACTCAATTTAACTTTGCGCTATTCCCTACATGCAGTTACACCCCTAAAAATGAAAAGAAAATTGTCATAAGAAACTAGCTCCCTGGTATACAGAAAATACACGAGCTCTGAAGCAAGCTTCCAGAAAATTGGAACGGAAATTGCGCCACACCAAACTGAAAGTCTTCCGACTAGCTTGGAAAGACAGTACAGTGCAGTATCGAAGAGCGCTCACTGTTGCTCGATCATCCTATTTTTTCAACTTAATTGAGGAAAATAAGAACAATCCGAAATGTCTTTTTGATACTGTCGCAAAGCTAACTAAAAAGCAGCATTCCCCAAGAGAGGATGGCTTTCACTTCAGCAGTAATAAATTGATGAATTTCTTTGAGGAAAAGATCATGATCATTAGAAAGCAAATTACGGACTCCTCTTTAAATCTGCGCATTCCTCTAAAGCTCCGTTGTCCTGAGTCTGCACAACTCTGCCAGGACCTAGGATCAAGGGAGACACTAAAGTGTTTTAGTACTATAGCTCTTGACACAATTATGAAAATAATCATGGCCTCTAAACCTTCAAGCTGCATACTGGACCCTATTCCAATTAAACTACTGAAATAGCTGCTTCCTGTGCTTGGCCCTCCTATGTTGAACATAATAAACGGATCTCTATCCACCGGATGTGTACCAAGCTTACTAAAAGTGTCAGTAATAAAGCCGCTCTTGAAAAAGCCAAACCTTGACCCAGAAAATATAAAAAACTATCGGCCTATATCGAATCTTCCATTCCTCTCAAATTTTTTGGAAAAAACTGTTGCGCAGCAACTCACTGCCTTCCTGAAGACAAACAATGTATACGAAACGCTTCAGTCTGGTTTTAGACCCCATCATAGCACTGAGACTGCACTTGTGAAGGTGGTAAATTACCTTTTAATGATGTGAGACCGAGGCTCTGCATTGTCCTCATGCTCCTAGATCTTAGTGCTGCTTTTGATACCATCGATCACCACATTCTTTTTGAGAGATTGGAAACCCAAATTGGTCTACACGGACAAGTTCTGACCTGGTTTAGATCTTATCTGTCGGAAAGATATCAGTTTGTCTCTTTGAATGGTTTGTGCTCTGAGAAATCAACTGTAAATGTCGGTGTTCCTCAAGGTTCCGTTTTAGGACCACTATTGTTTTCACTATATATTTTACCTCTTGGGGATGTCATTCAAAAACATAATGTTAAATTTCACTGCTATGCGGATGACACACAGCTGTACATTTCAATGAAACATGGTGAAGCCCCAAAATTGCCTTCGCTAGAAGCCTGTGTTTCAGACATAAGGAAGTGGATGGCTGCAAACTTTCTACGTTTAAACTCGGACAAAACAGAGATGCTTGTTCTAGGTCCCAAGAAACAAAGAGATCTTCTGTTAAATCTGACAATTAATCTTGATGGTTGTACAGTCGTCTCAAATAAAACTGTGAAGGACCTCGGTGTTACTCTGGACCCTGATCTCTCTTTTGAAGAACATATCAAGACTGTTTCAAGGGCAGCTTTTTTCCATCTACGTAACATTGCAAAAATTAGAAACTTTCTGTCCACAAATGATGCAGAAAAATTAATCCATGCTTTTGTTACTTCTAGGTTGGACTACTGCAATGCTCTATTTTCCGGCTACCCGGATAAAGCCCTAAATAAACTTCAGTTAGTGCTAAATACGGCTGCTAGAATCCTGACTAGAACCAAAACATTTGATCATATTACTCCAGTGCTAGCCTCCCTACACTGGCTTCCTGTTAAGGCAAGGGCTGATTTCAAGGTTTTACTGCTAACCTACAAAGCATTACATGGGCTTGCTCCTACCTATCTTTCCGATTTGGTCCTGCCTTATATACCTACACGTACGCTACGGTCACAAGACGCAGGCCTCCTAATTGTCCCTAGAATTTCTAAGCAAACAGCTGGAGGCAGGGATTTCTCCTATAGAGCTCAATTTTTATGGAATGGTCGGCCTACCCATGTGAGAGACGCAGACTTGGTCTCAACCTTTAAGTCTTTACTGAAGACTCATCTCTTCAGTGGGTCATATGATTGAGTGTAGTCTGGCCCAGGAGTGTGAAGGTGAACGGAAAGGCTCTGGAGCAACGAACCGCCCTTGCTGTCGCTGCCTAGCTGCTTCCCCTCTCTCCACTGGGATTCTCTGCCTCTAACCCTATTACAGGGGCTGAGTCAATGGATTATTTGTGTTCTTCCATGCCGTCCCTAAGAGGGGTGCGTCACTTGAGTGGGTTGAGTCACTGACGTGGTCTTCCTGTCTGGATTGGCACCCCCCCTTGGGTTGTGCCGTGGTGGAGATCTTTGTGGGCTATACTCGGCCTTGTCTCAGGATGGTAAGTTGGTGGTTGAAGGTATCCCTCTAGTGGTGTGGGGGCTGTGCTTGGCAAAGTGGGTGGGGTTATATCCTTCCTGTTTGGCCCTGTCCGGTGGCATCATCGGATTGGGCCACAGTGTCTCCTGACCCTTCCTGTCTCAGCCTCCAGTATTTATGCTGCAGTAGTTTATGTGTCGGGGGGCTAGGGTCAGTCTGTTATATCTGGAGTATTTCTCCTGTCTTATCCAGTGTCCTGTGTGAATTTAAGTATGCTCTCTCTAACCCCCCCCCCCCCTTCTCTCTCTCTTTCTCTTCCTTCTCTTTCTTTCTTTCTTTCAGAGGACCTGAGCCCTAGGACCATGCCTCAGGACTTCCTGACATGATGACTCCTTGCTGTCCCCAGTCCACCTGGCCGTGCTGCTGCTCCAGTTTCAACTGTTCTGCCTGCGGCTATGGAACCCTGACCTGTTCACCGGACGTGCTACCTGTCCCAGACCTGCTGTTTTCAACTCTCTAGAGACAGCAGGAGTGGTAGAGATACTCTCAATGATCGGCTATAAAAAGCCAACTGACATTTACTCTTGAGGTGCTGACTTGTTGCACCCTCGACGCCTACTGTGATTAGTATTATTTGACCATGCTGGTAATTTATGAACATTTGGACATCTTGGCCATGTTCTGTTATAATCTCCACCCGGCACAGCCAGAAGAGGACTGGCCACCCCTCATAGCCTGGTTCCTCTCTAGGTTTCTTCCTAGGTTTTGGCCTTTCTAGGGAATTTTTCCTAGCCACACCTGCATTGCTTGCTGTTTGGGGTTTTAGGCTGGGTTTCTGTACAGCACTTTGAGATATCAGCTGATGTAAGAAGGGCTGTATAAATAAATTTGATTTGATTTGATTGATGTGTTGTTAGCTCAAAAGAGAAGCCCACTGTGGTCTGCTCTCACAGTGCTTTTAGTTCAAATGTGAACTCCATAAACTTGAATACCCCTTCAGTTTTCAAATCACGTAGGGGGCTTGGGCTATTTCACGATAGCAACCAAAGCCCATGTAAGTCAGTTTATAACATTCCATCATTGGTTACCCTGAGAGTTCCTCATATTGACATTGGCTGCAGCCTCAGGCCCTATGGTGCTAACCTTGGAAAAGTAATTCACATTTCTTCTCCTTCCTCTTATACTAATAGGGATAGACCAAGTGGTGCAGTTCTTTGCAATCTTATAGCCATACTAACTACATCAATATCAACCATCAGACAGGGCCTGCAACCGCCTATTGAACATAGTTTTCATGTGACTTAAAAAATTGTAAAGGACTTGGATTGATGCAGCTGAACATTAGGAGCTTACTTCCTAAACTGGATTACATCAAGTTCTGGGCTATGCAGATGAATCCAGACATTCTGGTATTGACTGAAACTTGGATCTCTGGGGACATTCTGGACTTGGATATTAATGTTGAGGGTTCTAATGTGTTCAGAGCTGACAGACAGGGTAGAGGTGGTGGAGTGGCCAGGTTTATAAAAAAAAATATCTCTTTACTGATATCCATTTCCCTTGCCAATTATTTTTAGCTTCTATCTTTAAACCTTTGTTATAGGGGTGTCATGACGTTGGCTTGATGGGGGAGGTTTATGACCCCCATAAATACCTTCCCCCACATTTCTCTCTCTCTACTCTATAGAGTGAACTCTTGAAAAAGCCCTTTGTTAACATAGAGATTCTGGTGACATCAAAAGATGGGAAACGGAACCATATTTCGGTAATCTAACCAGCAAATATGCATTGGGACTTAATGAATGTGATGTCAGTTCAGTTGGCGTCTGAGACATGATAACTGATGATAGGGCGACAAACTGTATCTTGGAAAGTCTACACATTATAGTTATCAGATTCACATGGAATTGTTGTGCAATTTAAATGTTTAAATATGAAACTATTTGTGAAAAGATTAAATGTAATTTAGCTTCTTAAAGAGTAAACTCTGCCAACTCAGTGGCCCCGCCCATGTGAACAGACAGAGGTTGTAAACTAAGAAACACGGCCCTCTCTCCCAATCCTATATAAGCCCCTTGACCAAAATGTAACTTCCTGTTCCGAGGACGTTGGTGCGACGGTCCTACATTAAAAGGGCTCAGATAATAACCTGTTCCAAGGACGTGTGGACTGGCAGTCCCCACGTTGAAAGGACAAAGACCACCTACAGAACTAAGCCAACCTCAGCAAGAATCTAACAAAATTAGCATCGAATTTCAATGTGAAGGTGATGACCTACACGCCGGAAGGATGAATTTAACTATACCAGCCAGAATATAGCATGAGCATATAGCATGGCAACTTGGTATGAACTTTGAACCCTTATTCACTAAAGAAGTGATACCTCCTAGCCGTTGCGTTAGCGCAGCAACTGTAGATGTGGGCTAGGAGAGGATGGACAGAGTATTCTGTTCTACCACATGACGACGGTACTACCAAGTATCCAGTTTACCACCAGAGACATTCTTCAAAGGACAAACCGGCCTTGCATCGATGACCAATCTACCGAAGCGCAGCTCAGAGTAAATATTTATTGCATTCTCCTTTTTCAAATGGGCAGTAATTTAGAATGCATAAGATACTGTATTTACGATAGCATAGCTTCTCCCTTTGTTCCTCAGTCTACCCGCTCTTTCACTCAAACCCCCCCTTTCCTTTGTGTAACCAGCCGCTATATCGGCTCCATTCATCACATCCATCAATGTTCATTCTGTGTATATGTAATTCTGTGTGATTAGTTAGGTATTTAGTAAATAAATAATTTAACCAAATTTTGTATTGCTGATTCAACTTGTTAGCCAGGGTTTGTGAAGAACCAAGAATTTACAACTTTCAGATGAGACTAAATAAGGTGAGGATTAAATATTGACTGCTACTGACATAAAAGATTACCAGGTCTTTAAGTGTTAATTCGGAAGATAACAGCTCTATAAACATTCTTTCGTGGTGCCCTGACTTTCTAGTTAATTATTTACCTGAGTAGCTTAATCAGGTAATATTAATTACAGAGAAATTATTTTATAGAATAGCATATCATATCACTTAATCCGGCATAGCCAAAGACACGACAGGGGACTTACAGTCCTCCCTCGGCTAACCTATGTGCCATTGAGGAGTTACTAGTTTGTTGTCTTCTTTTACAAAATCAGAAGTTATTTTCCTGGGCGACCTGAATTATGATTAGGAAATGCAGGCTTCAGACAATCTAAAAGACATGTGCAATGATCAAAACCAGGTATTCCCAAACGTACGTGCAATGCCGTCGGGGGTACGCCAAATAAAAATGTGATTCACATTAAACACAATTATTTTATTTTTTTAAACACACGTGCAAGCAGTTGCTCCCAACGCCACTTGGGTACACTGCAGCATCCACCGAGAGGCTCTTGCTGCCAAGGGAATGCCTGATAGCTTGAAATACATTTTGGACGCTACCGGGAAAATGGTTAACTTTGTTAAAGCGAGGCCCCTGGACTCTCATGTATTTTCTGCACTATACAATGATATGGGCAGCAACCATGTAACGCTTTTACAACATACAGAAGTGCGCTGGTTATCAAGGGGCAAAGTATTGACATGCTTTTTGAATTGAGAGACGAGCTTAAAGTTTTCTTTACTGACCATAATTTTCACTTGTCTGACCGCTTGCATGATGACGAGTTTCTCACAAGACTGGCCAATCTGGGTGATGTTTTTTCTCGCCTGAATGATCTGAATCTAGGATTACAGGGACTCTCCACAACTACATTCAACGTGCGGGACAACATTGAGGCTATGATTCAGAAGTTGGAGCTCTTCTCTGTCTGCATTAACAACACACAGGTCTTTCCATCATTGTATGATATTTTGTCTGCAAATGAACTCAAGCTTACGGACAATGTCAAATGGGATATAGCGAAGCACCTGAGTGAGTTGGGTGCGCAATTACGCAGGTACTTTCCCGAAACAGATGACACAAACTGGATTCGTTATCCCTTTCATGTCCTGCCTCCAGTCCACTTACTGATATCTGAACAAGAGAGCCTCATCGAAATTTCAACGAGCGGTTCAGTGAAAATGTAATTTAATCAGAAGCCACTGCCAGATTTCTGGATAGGGATGCGCTCAGAGTATCCTACCTTGGTAAATCGCGCTGTTAAGACACTGATGCCCTTTGCAACCATGTACCTATGTGAGAGTGGATACCCTCACTAGCATGAAAACTAAATACAGGCACAGACTGTGTGTGGAAAATGATTTAAGACTCCAATAAAACCCAACATTGCAGAGTTATGTGCATCCTTTCAAGCACACCCTTCTCATTAACCTGTGGTGAGTTATTCACAATTTCCGATGAACAAATGAGGTTTTATATGAAAGATGGTTAAAGAGCAAAATTATTGATTATTATTATTATTATATTATTTGTACCCTGGTCCTATAAGATCTCTTTGTCACTTCCCACGAGCGTTGTTGTGACAAAAACTCACACTCATTCTTATGTTTAATAAATGTATCGTATAGTGTGTGTATGGCTGGCTTACAATGACGGCATAAACAACATTTGAAAGTGCGCTGACCCTGGTGCTAGAGGGGGTACGCAGCTGGAGGTTGAATGTTTGAAGGTGTACAGGATTATAAAAAGTTTGGGAACCACTGATCTAAACCTAACCTAGCTGGTGACTAAGCCTACACGGCCCAATCCTAAAGTCCTCTAAAGTCAACTCTGATTTGTCTAATTTTAGCGAATAAACCACAGAAATGTTTCTACTGGTGTCTTCGCCCAAGACATTAGTGATCATTGTCCAGTTGTTTGTGTTAAAGATGTGAGAGTACAGCAATCTAAGCCTTGTGTCATCACAAAGAGGAACTTTAGAAACTTCAGTGAATAGCCTCTTTCACATGATCTTTATTTTAGTGACCTTGATTGTATTTCAGCTATCCCTGTACCTGATTTAGTTTTAAGACTTTTTGCAGATGTATTCAATACTATTGTGGATAATCATGCTCCCTTCAAAAAAATTAAGGGTTTAAAGGTAGATTGAATGTCTGGTACACTCCGGAATTATCAGAAGTCATTCATAAAAGAGATGACACATTCATAAAAGAGAACACAGGCTTAGGCCCGGACTGACAAGCTTTTAAGCAACTGAGGAATCATAGGCAGCATGCATGTAACTGACATTAAGAACTGGTCTTGCGATATTATATAGAAGGACCTTTTTTATTTTTTCAATTATTTATTTTTGGTCATTTTTTCTAACAATCGAATCCAATGAACTGAGCAGGCTGGGCTGACATGCTTATAGCCTTTGCTAGGATGTTCTTAATATAAGCATACATCCATAACATTGTGCTATTGCTATCATTTCTATTTTCTATTTCTATTATTATCTATTATTATTTTTGTTATTCTTAAATTTTTCTGACTGTTTTCCATGTTATTAGGCTATTAGGTTATTACTCTTAAGAAGCACCCTCATAGACATGCAATAAACCTATGGGGCTTTGAATGTGTGAGTGAAGGGTGGCAGTATCGAATTAGGTTATCATGGGACTGCCCATATTTCCACCGGGCCTACGCCAGTTGATGCCCAAAGATTTGCTTAGGACGCAAAGGCGAGTCATGAGTCAGGGAGGAGGTCTGATGGTCTTAAAAGGACAACAGACCTCATGGATAGGGGGAGGTTTAATTGGGTGAATATCAGAGGACAATTGGAGGTTTACACAGTTGCAGCTACAGTATGCTTAACAGATATTATGGTGCTGCTATATGGACACTCAATCATCATGGTGCTTTTTCATGGTAAGTTTACAAACATTGGTTGTGGTAAGTATAACTGAAACATGGGTATCATTCTGGTAAGTTGGAAAATAAATATAGCCAGTTACAATTGTAATGGCTTAGCAGATCATAAAAAAGAAGATACATTTTTACCTGGCTAAAAGAGAACGAATCTAATGTCTATTGTTTACATGAAACTCACTCTACAAGATGAGGTTGTGTGGAAAAAGGACTGGGAGGGAGAAATATATTTTTGTCATGGGCAAAGAAACTCAAAAGGGATGATTGTTAATTAACAACAATTTTGATCCGATTGTGCAAACTGTGCAAACAGATCCTCAAGGAAGAAGGATCATTTTAAATATGCTATTGGACCAAAAACAGATTTGGCTAATTCATCTATATGGTCCAAATAATGATGATCCACACTTCTTCAAAAATATATATAACAACCTATTGAGCTCACAAGTAACAAATTAATCTATTATTATGGTGGGAGATTGTAAAAAGGTTTTAAGTACCTCAATGGATCACAAAGAAAATCACACTACAGACTATCAACCTCATGCACTTAAGGAGATCACTAATATCATGGATACAATAGAACTAGTGGATATATGGAGGCAGAAAAACCCTGACCTAGTGAGATGTACATGGAGGAGGTTTAATCAAGCCATCCTTCTTGACTACTTTCCTGTGTCATTCTTGATGGCATCAAAAGTTTAAAAGGTATTGATAGGAGACCGAATGTGATCGGAACACCATCTAAGTGGGCAGGGATTGTCAGGGTTGTCGTAAGGAGAGGACCAAAATGCAGCAGGGAAGTGTATACTCATCTTCTTTATTACGGACAAAGAAGAAAAAACCAAAATAAACACGTATACAAAAACACAAACGAACTAGACAGTCTTGTCAGACGCACGCACGCACGCACGCACGCACGCCACACACACACACACACACACACACACACACACACACACACACACACACACACACACACACACACACACACACACACACAGCAAAACAAGAAACAATCTCCCACAAACACTAAACCAAACACATACCCATATATAGGACTCTCAATCAGAGGCAACTAGAAAACACCTGCCTCCAATTGAGAGTCCAACCCCAATTAACTAGACATAGATATACAACTAACCAGAAAGAACATAGAAATACTAACACAGAACATAACCCCAAAACCCGGAACTAACTAACCAAACACCCTACTAAATAAACCACCACCCCGAACCACATAAACAAAATACCCTCTGCCACGTCCTGACCAAACTACAATACAAATAATCCCTAATACTGGTCAGGACGTGACAGGGATATTGGACATTTTGTCAAAACCTACTGGATTACTATTTGTTCTTAACTAAGACAAAATAATTCATTATTTACTTTTTTCTGCAAAACATAGGTACAGCAGATCACCTTATTGTATGGGATACTTTCAAATGTACTTTTAGAGACCATTCAATACATTGATCATCATGAAAACAAAAGCAGTAAAAGAGATTAGACTAATAAAGGAAATAGAGGAAATAACAGTGCAGGTGGATGGTAATGGAAACGGTACTATAGAGGCACAAAACAAGTTAGAGGAAAATACAAATAATTGGAGAAACCTATTCACTAAATTCTTCTTGGATCTCCAACATAGAAATGCTACCAAAAATAATTTACAGAACCTTGTTACAAATGACGGAGTCATCCATGATTCGCCAAATTATATTCTGAAAGAGGTTTCTAAATATTATAGTCTCCTCCATCTCCACTGAATGATGTTAACTGTAAGGATTTCTTACCTAATAACAATGTAAAATTAACAAATGTACAGAAAGACCTGTGTGAAGGCCAACTTCAAGAGGAGGAATGTCAATCTTTTCAGTCTGGAAAAACACCAGGGCTTGATGGTATGCCAGTAGAGGTATATCAGACCTTTTTTTGTATGTACTCAAAGATCCATTATTATCATGTTTTAACTACTCCTATAAAAATGGTAGACTATCAGCAAGAATTCTGATTTCATTACTACTGAACAGGACCCAGGTGGTAAGTATAAAGATCCAGTCCATTTAAAAAACTGGAGGCCTCTTACACTTCAAAGTCTCTTACACTTAGAATTAAAAAGGTTTTACCAGATATTGTTAATCCTGATTAGACAGGTTGTTTACATGGACGATATATTGGAGATAATATACGACAATTACTTTAAACAATAGAACATTATGAAACATCAAAGATACCATCCCTGGTCTTCATAGTAGTTTTTAAAAAGGCTTTGATAAAGTACGACTATAATGTATATATCAATGCCTGAACTATTTTAATTTACCTGAATATCTTATACAACGGGTTAAAGTTATGCATATCAACGCCAGGTGTAAAATAGTAAATAATGTTTACTTCTCAGAAAGCATTGAGCTGGCCTCCCGAGTGGCGCAGTGATCTACGTTATGGCCATCGCAGTGCTAGCTGTACCACTAAAGATTCTGGGTTCGAGTCCAGGCTCTGTCGCAGCCGGCCGCGAGCGGGAGACTCATGGGGCGGCGTACAATTGGCCCAGTGTCGTCCAGGTTAGGGGAGGGCTTGGCTGGCAGGGATCGCTTTGTCCCATCTCGCACTAGCGACTCCTGTGGCGGGCTAGGCGCAGTGCACGCTGACACGGTCGCCAGGTGTACAGTGTTTCCTCTGACACATTGGTGCGGCTGGCTTCCGGGTTAAGTGGGCATTGTGCCAAGAAGCAGTGAGTGAAGGGTGTGTTTGGTTGTGTTTCGGAGGACGCACTGCTCTCGACCTTCGCCTCTCCCGAGTCCGTACGGGAGGTGCAGCAATGAGACAAGACTGTAACTACCAATTGGATACCACGAAATTGGGGAGAAAAAGGGGTAAAAAAAAGAAAGTATTGAGCTGTTATGGCCATTCAAAATGCTAGCTATTAAAAACGATCCAACCAAGAAATCCAAGGGTTAAAAACAAAAGTGTAATTGTATGCCAATGGCGCAAGTTTCTTCTTAAGTGTGCAATCTGGATCCCTGCAGAGTCTCATTGAAGCTTTTGATCACTTTTCTAGCCTCTCTGGACTAAAACCCAATTATGATAAGTGTACCATATTACATATTGGATCGTTAAAAGACACAATGTTTACACTACTGTGTAGTTTACCAATAAAATAGGCTGATGGTGAAGTACACATACATACATATGCATCTCTTTAAAGATTTAAATTAACTTAACACAACCAATTTTAATAGAAAGTTAGCAAAAATAGACAAGATTCTGCAACCATGGAGAGGTAAATACCTGTGTATTTATGGACAAAGCACATTGATTAACTCTTTGTTCATATCCAAGTTTACTTACTTACGACACTGACTACTCTAGATGACTCGTTTTTTACAAATCATGTGAGCAAAAAATATTACACATTATTTGGAACGCTAAGCCTGACAAAATTAAATGTGTCTATTTATATAATGAATATGAGTTTGGGGGGCTGAAATTATTAAATATTAAAGTATTAAACCTCTAACTAAAAGCTTCACTCATACATAAGTTATACTTAAACTCAAACTGGTTCTCAAGAGAAGAAAAGCTCATCCTTTGTTCAAAAATGGCCTCTTTTCCTTTATATAGATTACAACTTCTCATTTCCGAATAATTGAAAATGAAACTTTGTTCAAAGTATCACCCTTTCTTAAAATAGCAATAGAAAGCTGGTTACAATTGAAATATTATCCTCCAGAAAAAAACTGAACAAATATTACAACAAATATTATGGTTAAACTCAAAAACATTGATTGATTTAAAAAATATATATCTTTATGGAATTTCTTTTTTTTAAATTGTTTGATTTAATAATGAAATTCTGAATAGGATGATGAAGATCTGTCACATTTGCAGCTATCGAAAATATATGGGAATGTTTGCTCAATCCAAATTTACAGCCAACTGATTGCAGCATTACCGCAAAAATAGAGAAGGCAAGTGGAGAGAGAGAATGTAGGGAACTTGTATTTCTGCCATATATTAAAGACAAAAATTGGCTGTTAAGGATTGGTATAAATATAAAAATATGCGAGTTTCATTTGAGGACAAAAATGTTAACACCTGCGCCATCCAGGTTGCAAAAATAGCTGGGAAGAGATTTCCGATGTCCCAATTCCATGGCACACGGTAAATGAACTGATACAAAAAAACAACAACACTTGATTCAACACTTCGAGTTATTCAGTTTAAATTATTGTATAAAATTCTTGCCACCAACAGAATGCTATATATACTGTATATCTATATAATGTACAGTTGAAGTCGGAAGTTTGCATACACTTAGGTTGGAGTCATTAAAACTCATTTTTCAACCACTCCACACATTTCTTGTTAAAACCTGTTGGGGAAAAGGGGCAGTATTTGCACGACTGGATAAAAAACGTACCCGATTTAATCTGGTTACTACTCCTGCCCAGTAACTAGAATATGCATATAATTAGTAGATTTATGGATAGAAAACACTCTAAAGTTTCTAAAACTGTTTGAATGGTGTCTGTGAGTATAACAGAACTCATATGGCAGGCCAAAACCTGAGAAGATTCCATGCAGGAAGTGGAAATCTGATTTGTGGAATCACCTTCAACACTTTGCCTATGAAACACACCGTTCCACAAGATGTCAACAGTCTTTACAAAGTGGTTTGAGTCTTCTCCGGGAGAAACTGACCGAAAGAGAGACTTGGAAAGTTGGTCATAGGGGGAGGGCCATTACTACTAGGACGCGGGCGCCCATGGGTACCCTCACATTCTGAAACGTTTAGTAAGACAATGCAATCGTCCGCCTTGAATATTATTGAAGCTCTGGTTGAAAAAGGCCCTAAAGATTTATGTTATACAACGTTTGACATGTTTGAACGAACGTAAATATATTTTTTTGCACATTCGTGACGACAAGTCCCGCACGCTTCAGTACATTATGAGTAGCATTCGGAACGCGCTAACAAGAAGGAGCTATTGGGACATAAATTATTAACTTTTTCGAACAAAACTACATTTGTTGTGGACCTGGAATTCCTGGAAGTGTCTTCTGATGAAGATAATCAAAGGTAAGGGAATATTTACAATAGTATATTTGATTTTAGATGGTTCCAAGATGGCGCTAACCTGTATCGCCTAGCCTATTTTTCTGAGCATAGCACCTCGTTTATTGCAAAGTGTGATTTCCCAGTAAAGTTATTTTTAAATCTGGCAATGTGGTTGCATTCACGAGATGTTAATCTATAATTCTTTGAATTACAATATTACACTTTAACAATGTTTTCGAATAGTAATTTTGTAAATTGTAGCGCTGTAACACCGGAGGTATTTGAGGGAAAATATTTTCTGAACGTTACGTGCCGATGTAAAATGCTGTTTTTATATATAAATATGAACTTTATCGAACAAAACATGCATGTATTGTGTAACATGATGTCCTAGGAGCGTCATCTGATGAAGATTGTCAAAGCTTAGTGCTGCATTTAGCTGTGTTTTCATGCTAGTTGCTTTGAAAATGGCAGTGTGATTTTTTTTGGCAGGGTACTCTCCTAACATAATCTAATGTTTTGCTTTTGCTGTAAAGCCTTTTTGAAATCGGACAACGTGGTTCGATTCAGGAGAGGTGTATCTATAAAATGGTGTAAAATAGTCATATGTTTGAGAAATTGAAGTTATAGCATTTATGAGGTATTTGTATTTCGCGCGACGTGATTCCACTGGCTGTTGACTAGGGTGGGACGCAAGCGTCCCAGGTTCCCAGACAGGTTAACAAACTATAGTTTTGGCAAGTCGGTTAGGACATCTACTTTGTGCATGACACAAGTAATTTTTGCAACAATTGTTTAAGGACAGATTATTTCACTTATAATTCACTGTATCACAATTCCAGTGGGTCAGAATTTTACATACACTAAAATGAGTGTGCCTTTAAACAACTTGGAAAATTCCAGAAAATTATGGCTTTAGAAGCTTCTGAAAGGCTAAATTACATCATTTGAGTCAATTGGAGGTGTACCTGTGGACGTATTTCAAGGCCTACCTTCAAACTCAGTTCCTCTTTGCTTGACATCATGGGAAAATCAAAAGAAATCAGCCAAGACCTCAGAAAAAAAATTGTAGACCTCCACAAGTCTGGTTCGTCATTGGGAGC
Source organism: Salmo salar (assembly GCF_965601325.2). Lineage (NCBI taxonomy): Eukaryota > Metazoa > Chordata > Actinopteri > Salmoniformes > Salmonidae > Salmo > Salmo salar. The sequence continues at coordinate 52,572,080 of NC_138303.1, forward strand.
AATTTACAAACACCTGAAGGTACCGCGTTCATCTGTACAAACAATAGTACGCAAGTATAAACACCATAGGACCACACAGCCGTCATACCGCTCAGGAAGGAGACGCGTTCTGTATATAAAAGTACCATGTTTGTAGTATGTAAAATGTATATGTAAAAAGTAAAATGTAAAATGTAATATGCAAAATGAATGTATATGTAACAAAAAAGCTGTAAAACAAAAAAAGCTATTTTTGTCCTCCGAAGAGTGTGGATGGGTTAATTTTAAAAAACAAGAAAAAGGAATCATTGTGTCAGACAAATCAGAAAGGCTAAATATGAGTATTATGTAACTTCTCTTTCAGATTGTAATGGGAACCAGGCTACATTCTGGAAAACTGTCAAATCCCTGAAGGGTTCTACTTCCTCTTCTCTGCCATAACAAATTCATTCAGACACTGGCCTCATTACAGATAAAAATGCCATCATTGATGCATTTAATCACGATTTTATTTCAGGGGGCTCTCTCTTTGAAATAATTTCTTGTTCACAATTATATTGAGCTGGATTCTGATATGGAAAACTTGCTGAATGATCAGAGAAATTATAGTCAAAGCCTTTCTTATGGACTATATACAGAAAAATAAGTCCTGGATGCTTTGCTAGGAATAGACAACAAGAAATCCACAGGGGCTGACCAATTGGATCCTGGGCTGCTTCCGTGTGCAGCGCCCATCATTGTTGGCTCAAAAACCCAATTTTTTTATTTAACATTGTTATCACGAAATATTCACAAAATATGGAAATCAGCAGAGTGCTGCCACTCCATAAGGGCGGGGATAGTAGTGATCTTAAAAATGATCGCCCCATTTCAAGGCTTTCTTGTTAGCTAGTATTCTTGAATCCTTGGTAAATGTACAACTTTGCTCTTTTCTATCTGAGAAATGTATTTTAAATGTAAACCAATCAGGCCTGAGCATGGCACTATTACAGCAACCACTTTAGTTGTTCATGATCTTGTTAGTGCTTTAGACACTAAAATAAAATGTGCTGCTTGGTTTGTGGACCTGTCAAAAGCTTTTGATACTGTTGATCATGCTATTTTATTGAATAAGTTGTCCTCGATAGACCTGAGCTCTGACACCTGTTCATGGTTTCATGATTATCTTAGTGACAGAACTCAGGCCATTGTGATTGATGGGGTTAAATCTGAATTTCTTGAAGTACATAAAGGAGTACCACAGGGGTCGATTTTTGGACCTCTTCTCTTCACTATTTATATAAACACCATTGGTCAATCTGTTAAACATTGTTAACTTCATCTATATGCAGATGATACTATTATGTATGCTATTGCCCTGACTGTTGATCTGGCTGTGTCAAAACTACAGTCAGATTTTATTGCTATGCAGGAATCCCTTGCTGATTTAAAACATGTGCTTAATATGGGCAAAACACAAAATGTTTCAGATTAACTACATGTTCACTCATTAGATGGTTCTCCAATCAAACGTGTCCCCGCATATAAATTCTTAGGCATTTGGATTGATATGGATTTGACATTTAAAAACATATACTGTAGATGAGCTGGTTAAGAAGAGATTGAAAGTTAGCTTTTTCTACAGAAACAGATTGTGCCTTTCACTAAGCAGTAGGAAGAAGATTATTCATTAGCCTTTTTTATCTGTTCTTAATTATGGTGATATTATTTATCAAAGTGCAGCTGCTACTACTTTTAAACCTTTGGATGCCATCTACCATACTACCCTTTGTTTTGTTACAGGTGACAGTTTTGATACTCCTCACTGCATCCTGTATCAAAACGTTGGCTGGATGCAAAGACCCGTTGATCTCTACATTGGCCATTACTGTCTTATCTAACTTTGCTGTTGAAGTACAGACACCTGAGTTGCCTAACCCGTTCACAGGATTGGTTAACTCTTGAGTTTCCTAGGGTCTTCACCGAGCTACGTAAATCTGCTTTTAGTTTCAATGCACCGTATTGTCATGGTTTCACCGGGCACCAGAGGGTTGCAGAGACCGCCCTAGAGACTTTGTTACCTAGGTGTTTCTTATAATTTCATTATTGTTTCCCCTTTAAGATATGTGTGTTTTCTGTTCCCTTTTGTTAGCTCATGAATTTAGGTTCCTTTATGCTTCCCCCATGTAGTTTTTGATTACTAGTGTTTATTGTTTTTGTTTTTGAGTTTCCTGTATTGTTGCATTCTCAATTTTTTCCAAGTAGAGTCTTTAAGTTTTCTCAAGTCGCTGTTTCCTGGTCTGGTTCATTCTCTGCTCTTGGGTTCAACATTGCCACGTCACAGCATGAGCTAACCACAACATGGACCCAGCAGAGATACCCAAGATCAGGAACGTTGTAGCCCAACAAGGAGCATTGTTGAGACGGCAGCAGGAACAACTCTCTCAGATCTCAGAGACCCTCTGGGCACTTACCGAGTCCCTCCAACCATGGCACGCCTCCAACCCAGGAGGACCCAATGCCCAGGTCTCATCGCCCAGTACTACTGACTTTGCCATGGTCACTCCAGGGAACCTGCACCGGGAACCCAAGAGTATGCAAGGGGTTCTCTGCTGTTCAAGCTACAGTCCTCCTTGTTCCACACCTATCAGCCCATGATCGCCTACATCATCTCTATACTTTCGGGCAAGGCCCTGGAGTGGGCAACGGCGGTGTGGGAACAACAGCCACCATCTTGCAGATCCATAGTGGCCTTCACTGCAGAGCTGCGACGAGTCTTCAACCACCCAGTCGGCTGACAAGAAGCGGCCAGCCGACTGTTCAACCTCCACCAAGGTGCCAGACCAGTGGCTGACTTGGCCATTGAGTTCCACACCCTCGCTGTCGAGAGTGGGTGGAATATGGAGGCACTGGTTACCGCTTTCTACCAGGGTCTGTCTAAATCCATCAAGGATGAACTGGCCGCTCTGGAACTGCGAGAGGACCTTGAGTCCCTGATAACGCTGGCAATCAGGATTGACAACCGCATCCGAGAACGGGTGAGACAGCGCCCTTTTGACACCACCCTTTTGACACCCCTCCAGCATTCCGGTTTCCTGAGCACCCCAAGCCCACCGAGCCCAGCATGGAGGGTCCCATGCAGCTGGGTTGCACATGTCTAAGCCTACAGGAGCAGGACAGGCGCATGCGCAAAGGCTGCTGCCTCTACTGCAGAGGTCTCGGCCATCTTCGTGCTACATGCCCAGAGCTGACGGGACGCCAGGGTTTGCCAGGACAGGAGGAGACCCTGACGAGTTGTGCAGTTACCCCCCGGCTACCCCAGTCACTGTTGCTACCCGCAATCCTCCACTGGGACAGCCGTCAGCACCAGATTCAAGCCTTTGTGGACTCCAGGGCCGCAGATAATTTCATTGATCAAGACTTCACCAGAGAGTTACAAATCCCCTGCGTAAAATGTCCCATCCCTCTGCAGATTCAAGCCCTTAATGGATGCCCCATTGGCTCCGGTCAGGTGGAATATCATTCCAAGCCCATTCTACTGCAGGTTGGGGTGAACCACTCTGAGACTCTTAGTTTCCTGTTGATCACTGCTCCCGAGAACCCCCTTATCATGGGAACCCCTGGCTAGCGCTACATAACCCACCAGTTTCCTGGTCCAGGAACACTTACTAGACTGGGGTAAGGACCGCCAGACGAAATGTCTAAGACCCCCACCAAGAGCCTTGCCGACTTTTCCTCTCCTCCTCCCGAATACTTCGACCTTCGGGAGGCCTTCAGTAAGAGGCAAGCCACCACCCTTCCCCCTCATCATCCTTACGACTGTGCCATAGAACTCCTAACCGGTGCCACACTTCACCAAGGTCGTCTGTACTCCCTTTCGACACCTGAAGCAGCCGTCATGGACAATTACAGTATATCCGGGATTCGATGGAGGTTTCATTCGCCCCTCTACATCCCCTACTGGTGCTGGTCCAATGTGCAGTGTCCATACTGAGTATTTAGTCATGCCCTTCGGATTATCGAACTCACCGGCAGTTTTTCAAGCATTGGTCAATGACACCCTGAGGGATATGTTGAATCGGTTCATATTTGTTTACCTCGATGACATCCTGATTTTCTCCAAGACCCTTCCGGAAAACATACTGTATGTCCGCCAAGTCCTGAGATGCCTCCTGCAGAGTCAACTATATGTCAAGATAGAGAAGTGTGAGTTCCACGTATCCAAGTTTCCTTCCTGGGTCACATTATCTCTACCACAGGCATCCAAATGGACCCCGTTAAGTATGAGGCAGTCGCCGACTGGACCTCTCCCACCTCACTCAAGGAGGTCCAGCGGTTCCTCGGGTCTGCCAATTTTTACAGGCGTTTTATACGCAACTTTGGTGTGGTGGCAGCGCCTCTCACGGTCCTAACCCGCAAGTCCCAGACCCGTTTTTGCTGGACCCACGAGGCTGACAGGGCATTCCTGGAGCTCAAGGGATGTTTCACCTCTGGACCTATCCTCGTTCATCCTGATCGAACTCGTCCCTTTGTGGTGGAGGTCGACTCCTCGTACACCGGAGCAGGGGTGGTCCTTTCACAGCGGAACAAGGAGGACAAGAAACTGCACCTATGCGCCTTTTTCTCCAAGCGGTGCTCGCCAAGGGACGCAACTACGATGTAGGCAACCAGGAGCTCTTGGCAGTTAAGTGGGCCCTTGAGGGTTGGAGACACTGGTTGGAGGGGGTACCTCATCCTTTCGTGATCTGGACGGACCATAAACACTTGGTCTCCATTCAAGAAGCCAAGAGGTTGAACGCTCGCCAGGCTAGATGGGCTCTGTTTTTTAACAGGTTCAATTTCACACTAGCACACTAGCACTGTAAGCTCTGTATGTCTTGGCCTTAACGTATGACAGCATACATTATGTAATCCCTTATATTTCTGTTGTCCTTTCTATGGTCCTTTGTTGATTTTGACACATTTTGAACATTTTCAGTCAAACACTGCATACAGATACACACCATCCATGTCGAAAGATCTCTTTCAACATTAAATAAAAAATGGATTAAAATGGATTTGAGGTTTTATGTTTTTTTTTAAATATTGTTTTGCGGGCCTGTGTCATTTTCAAAGGTGTCATTTCAGTGAAAAATCCATTCATATTGGAAAGAAAAAACACAAATGAACATAAATGAAAAGCATAACCATGAGAGGCAGGCATAATAAACCTTTTGACTGCCATTCTCTCAGATTGTTTGGAGTGGATTTCGGGCAAATGATGAGGTGGTACTATTCCTCCATACACAACACTTCGTGTGGGAGTGTGCAAACAGATGGAAGACCTGATCTAAATTATAATCTGGTTATCCAATGAAAAGAGGGACAGCTCTAAATTGACAGGCATGAAATTAGCATAAACCTATGTCTAGATCACCACAATGGAACCAAGAGGAGGGTGACAATAGTCACGCGGAAAGCAACAAACCTTCTGCATTTATGAAAATGTGATAGAGATTAATTTGTGCCATTTTTTTTGTGGATGACTTTGTATTTTATCCATATTTTTGTGACTTATTAGAACAGTAAGTCAAACTATGTTTGAACGGTCATCAGACTTGTTAGATACCTTATCAACATAGAATGTGATTGAGAGGAACAATGAACAAGATCTATTGGGGGCAATGCTACAGTCATTCAGTCATTTGCACACAGTGCTGCTGTGCGTTTTGTTGCCAACCTTACTTTGCTACCTGACAACTTTACGGTTTTTACTTTTTAATTACCGTTTATATTTTTTGTTTTTCCCTCACTCAACTTTTTTTCATTGAACTTTTTCACTCCGGACGTTTTATCTGGAAAATGTTCGTCAGGACTTCCAACAGCCGAAGCTAAGTAGTAACATTAACATGATGCCTTCTAATTGCTGTCGCTGTACTCCTCGCCTTACGGCGAGGATAGCTGTGCTGCAAGCCCAGCTTCAGACACAAGGCAAGGGGAATTTCAGTGTAGGAAAGGATGAAACAGCGTCTGTGCCACCAGTAAGTACAGACAGCTGGACAACTTTCTCATGGCTTCTGGACGGAAATAATGCAGGAATGCTCAACCGGTGTCGCTCATTCAGCCGACAGAAACTTTCAACCAGTTCTCCCCATTAAGCAGCGAGTCGGAGTCAGAGGCCGAGCCTTCTCTGGTCTCTACTCCTCCCGTTACGGGGTCTGAGACGCCGAAGCTTCCCACCATTAGCTCTGACAAATTGAAAACCCTAGTCATTGGCGACTCCATTACCCGCAGTATTACACTTAAAACGAATCATCCAGCGATCATACACTGTTTACAAGGGGGCAGGGCTACTGACGTTAAGGCTAATCTGAAGATGGTGCTGGCTAAGGCTAAAACTGGTGAGTGTAGAGAGTATAGAGATATTATTATCCACGTCGGCACCAACGATGTTAGGATGAAACAGTCAGAGGTCACCAAGCGCAACATAGCTTCAGCGTGTAAATCAGCTAGAAAGATGTGTCGGCATCGAGTAATTGTCTTTGGCCCCCTCCCAGTTAGGGGGAGTGATGAGCTATACAGCAGAGTCTCCCAACTCAATCGCTGATTGAAAACTGTTTTCTGCCCCTTCCAAAACATAGAGTTTGTAGATAATTGGCCCTCTTACTGGGACTCACCCACAAACAGGACCAAGCCTGGCCTGTTGAGGAGTGACGGACTCCATCCTAGCTGGAAGGGTGCTATCATCTTATCTACGAACATAGACAGGGCTCTAACTCCCCTAGCTCCACAATGAAATAGGGTGCAGGCCAGGCAGCAGGCTGTTAGCCAGCCTACCAGCTTAGTGGAGTCTGCCACTAGCACAGGCAGTGTAGTCAGCTCAGCTATCCCCATTTAGACCGTGTCTGTGCCTCGACCTAGGTTGGGAAAACTAAACATGGCGGTGTTCGCCTTAGCAATCTCACTAGAATAAAGACCTCTTCCATTCCTGCCATTATTGAACGAGGTCGTGATACCTCACATCTCAAAATAGGGCTACTCATCCCTCACTTCAAAGGCAGTTATAGTCAATGAACTAATCACTGATCATAATCTTGATGTAATTGGCCTGACTGAAAGATGGCTTAAGCCTGATTAATTTACTATGTTAAATGATGCCTCACCTTCTGGTTACACTAGTGACCTTATCCCCCATGCATCCCGCAAAGGTGGAGGTGTTGCTAACATTTACGATAGCAAATTTCAATTTACAAAAAAACAACAACGTTTTCATCTTTTGAGCTTCTAGTCATGAAATCTATGCAGCCTACTCAGTCACTTTTTATAGCTACTGTTTACAGGCCTCCTGGGCCATATACAGCGTTTCTCACTGAGTTCCCTGAATTCCTATCGGACATTGTAGTCATAGCAGATAATATTCACATTTTTGGTGACTTTAATATTCACATGGAAAAGTCCACAGACCCACTCCAAAAGGCTTTCGGAGCCATCATCGACTCAGTAGGTTTTGTCCAACATGTCTCCGGACCTACTCACTGCCACAGTCATACTCTGGACCTAGTTTTGTCCCGTGGAATAAATGTTGTGGATCTTAATGTTTTTCCTCATAATCCTGGACTATCGGACCACCATTTTATTACGTTTGCAATCGCAACAAATAATCTGCTCAGACCCCAACCAAGGAGCATCAAAAATCGTGCTATAAATTCTCAGACAACACAAGGATTCCTTGATGCCCTTCCACACTCCCTCTGCCTACCCAAGGACATCAGAGGACAAAAATCAGTTAACCACCTAACTGAGGAACTCAATTTAACCTCTCTAGAGTAGGCGGCAGTATTTTCACGGCCGGATTAAAAACGTACCCAATTTAAACTGGTTACTACTCTATTCCAGAAACGAGAATATGCATATAATTGGTAGATTTGGATAGAAAACACTCTAAAGTTTATAAAACTGTTTGAATGGTGTCTGTGAGTATAACAGAACTCATATGGCAGGCCAAAACCTGAGAAGATTCCATACAGGAAGTGCCCTCTCTGACCATTTCTTGTGCTTCTGTGGCATCTCTGTCAAAAATACAGGATCTCTGCTGTAACGTGACAATTTCTAAGGCTCCCATCGGGTCTCTGAAGGCGCAAGAAAGTGGAATGAGATCTCTGCTGTCTCTGGGCTAGGTGCAGGAGCGCTGTTTGTGAGTGGTCAGGCTGGTGGCTCAGAGACAGGAGATGCGCAGGAGATGCGTGGTTGAAGTAGAAGTCCTGGGAGTGCATTCTGTGCATTCTGACGAAGAACAGCAAAGGTAATCCAATTTTTCTACTAGTAATTCTGAGCTTACTGAGCCTCGATGTTGGCGAGTGTCTGTTTAGCTAGCCTTGATGGCCGAGCTATCTACTCAGAATATTGCAAAATGTGCTTTTGCCGAAAAGCTATTTTAAAATCTGACACGCGATTGTATAAAGGAGTTCAGCATCTATAATTCTTTAAATAATTGTTATGTATTTTGTAAACATTTAGCAAAAGTAATTTAGTAAATTCACCGGAAGTTTTCGGTGTGTATGCTCGTTCTGAACGTCACATGCTAATGTAAAAAGCAGTTTTTTTATATAAATATGAACTTGATTGAACAAAACATGCATGTATTGTATAACATAATGTGCTAGGAGTGTCATCTGATGAAGATCATCAAAGGTTAGTGCTGCATTAAGCTGTGGTTTTGGTTTTTGTGACATATATGCATGCTTGAAAAATGTGATTATTTCTGGCTGGGTACTCTCCTAACATAATCTAATGTTTTGTTTTCGCTGTAAAGCCTTTTTGAAATCGGACAATGTGGTTAGATTAATGAGAGTCTTGTCTTTAAAATGGTGTAAAATAGTAATATGTTTGAGAAATTGAAGTTATAGCATTTTTAAGGTTTTTGTATTTCGCGCCACTCGATTCCACTGGCTGTTGACTAGGTGGGACGATTTCGTCCCACATACCCGAGAGAGGTTAACCTTGTGCAATATGCTAGATGCAGTTGCACCCCTAAAAACTAAAAACATTTGTCATAAGAAACTAGCTCCCTGGTATACAGAAAATACACGAGCTCTGGAGTAAGCTTCCAGAAAATTGGAACGGAAATGGCGCCACACCAAACTGAAAGTCTTCTGACTAGCTTGGAAAGACAGTACCGTGCAGTATCGAAGAGCCCTCACTGCTGCTCGATCATCCTATTTTTCCAACTTAATTGAGGAATATAAGAACAATCCGAAATGTCTTTTTGATACTGTCGCAAAGCTAACTAAAAAGCAGCATTCCCCAAGAGAGAATGGCTTTCACTTCAGCAGTAATAAATTCATGAACTTCTTTGAGGAAAAGATCATGATCATTAGAAAGCAAATTACGGACTCCTCTTTAAATCTGCGTATTCTTCCAAAGCTCTGTTGTCCTGAGTCTGCACAACTCTGCCAGGACCTAGTATTAAGGGAGACACTAAAGTGTTTTAGTACTATATCTCTTGACAAAATGATGAAAATAATCATGGCCTCTAAACCTTCAAGCTGCATACTGGACCCTATTCCAATTAAACTACTGAAAGAGCTGCTTCCTTTGCTTGGCCCTCCTATGTTGAACATAATAAACGGCTCTCTATCCACCGGATGTGTACCAAGCTCACTAAAAGTGTCAGTAATAAAGCCTCTCTTGAAAAAGCCAAATCTTGACCCAGAATATATAAAAAAACTATCGGCCTATATCGAATCTTCCATTCCTCTCAAACATTTTGGAAAACGCTGTTGCTTCAGGAAGTCACTGACTTCCTGAAGACAAACAATGTATACGAAACGCTTCAGTCTGGTTTTAGACCCCATCATAGCACTGAGACTGCACTTGTGAAGGTAGTAAATGACCTTTAATGGCGTCAGACCGAGACTCTGCATCTGTCCTCATGCTCCTAGACCTTGGAGCTGATTTTGATACCATCGATCACCACATTCTTTTGGAGAGATTGGAAACCTAAATTGGTCTACACGGACAAGTTCTGGCCTGGTTTAGATCTTATCTGTCGGAAATATATCAGTTTGTCTCTGTGAATGGTTTGTCCTCTGACAAATCAACTGTAAATTTCGGTGTTCCTCAAGGTTCTGTTTTAGGACCACTATTGTTTTCACTATATATTTTACCTCTTGGGGATGTCATTCGAAAACATAATGTTAAATTTCACTGCTATGCGGATGACACACAGCTGTACATTTCAATGAAACATGGTGAAGCCCCAAAATTGCCCTCGCTAGAAGCCTGTGTTTCAGACATAAGGAAGTGGATGGCTGCAAACTTTCTACTTTTAAACTCGGACAAAACAGAAATGCTTGTTCTAGGTCCCAAGAAACAAAGAGATCTTCTGTTAAATCTGACAATTAATCTTGATGGTTGTACAGTCATCTCACATAAAACTGTGAAGTACCTCGGCAGTACTCTGGACCCTGATCTCTCTTTTGAAGAACATATCAAGACTGTTTCACGGGCAGCTTTTTTTCCATCTACATAACATTGTAAAAATCTGAAACTTTCTGTCGAAAAATGTGGCAGAAAAATGTATCCATGCTTTTGTTACTTCTAGGTTGGACTACTGCAATGCTCTACTTTCCGGCTACCCTGAGTTTTTCCTAGCCACTGTGCTTCTACACGTGCATTGCTTGCTGTTTGTAGTTTTAGGCTGAGTTTCTGTACATATCAGCTGATGTAAGAAGGGCTATATAACTCATTTGATTTGATTTGATTTGGAACCCATCATAATAAAGGTGCAGCAGCTTGCTTTAAATGACATTTCAGGTGTCATCACATTGAGAAGCAAAATGACTGACATAAATACATTGGATGCAAGGGGTTCTCTAAGGACCTAAGATCAGTGGGCGTAACCTGAGTTTTCACGGAGATCTATCATTGATAGTCAAGGAAGTGTGCATATCTCAAGGTAGGATTTTGCCCTCAATTTCTTTTAAGTCTAAGTGTCCAAAAGCATTGATCATTATCCCTGTGCAAGTGTTCTATAATACATATTAACTCAAATCAAAATGTTGATAAAATTGGCAATACCTTACAGATACCTACAACTGAAGGGGATTTTAATATTTGGTTAAAAAATGTGCTTTACCCTTTTGAGATCTCAAAACAAATGACAAATGTGGTTAAAATGTATGTTTTTATTTCACATGTTTACTCTTTTGTATCATAATGGCAATATTTCCACAGTGGTCTCCACCATCTGTGGGGATGTGATACCTTTCTGTAGCACAGTGAACGGGGGGTGGAAATTGTGTTTTCTGTAATCCCAGGATTCCTCACATCGAATCATGCAAATTTGGTGCACTTTGAAGCGAATCCAGCTCCTACCATATGCACAGTGAAAACAACAATTTATTATGCATGCATTGCACCAAGCTTATGGTAATGTTATTTCACTGGTATTCCATAAACTCAAATTTGAGGATGCATACATATCTAAGTTATCTTTAAAAATATATATTTTGTATCTGATTGTGTTGTGCATTCATGCATATCAAGTGATGCATTTAAAGAAAGTTGATGATAGTTGTTTGGTTTAAGGTTACATTTCTGCAATTGCTAGTTTAAACAGTACTGCTTTATTTTACAGCTCTGTTTCAGCTGCCTAGTATTTACTATAAACTATATAGTAATATGTAATAAAAGTATGACAGTCACACAATATTCATGATTATAGATTTTAGTGAAAGACTGTAGGGCTTTTGGAAAGTGTACAAAGAAAATGCATTTCAGTGAACGAATGCTGTAACATAAGGGAATACACTAGTTATGTTCTCCTCTCATGTGACATACTATTCAACACTTATTTCACGTATGAGCTGCATTATGCACTATGCAGTTCTTTATGAATGTTACTTACACCTTCATGAATATGTTATGAATGTTCTGTGAATGCTGTTATGAACCCAGCATTGATATGCATTGCTTATGACACCATTATGACACCATTTCCTCCCTGATTCCTGTTGACATATCTCAAAGGCCAAATAATGTCCGTCAGCATGCTTTATTCCTCTCTGGATAACAGTGGATTAAAACGCACATGGATGATATTTTATTTTGTTTGCTGTCTAATTAATTATCTCAACATGCCAAGATTTTTTTTTAAATCTCAGCTAATTCCTAATTTAGGGGAGGAATCATGCAATCTGTAATTGGCAAGCAGGGATATGAAAGAGAACTACTGGTGTTTCCTTTTCGGATCTAAACTTGGTTTTGTTTCCACATGGAATTTTAAATGAAGAGAGGAGTCAGTCACTGGTGCTGCTGGTTTGATGACATTGTGTTCAATACTATTATCTAACACTGCTTCAGATTGACTTGTAATGAAATGACATCATCCATGAAGGCTTCCCACTGGGCACAAAATGGTTGAATCAATGTTGTTTCCATGTCATTTAACCTGTTATGGCTAGGGGGCAGTATTTTCACGGCTGGATAAAAAACGTACCCGATTTAATCTGGTTACTACTCCTGCCCAGTAACTAGAATATGCATATAATTATTGGCTTTGGATAGAAAACACTCCAAAGTTTCTAAAACTGTTTGAATGGTGTCTGTGAGTATAACAGAACTCAAATGGCAGGTCAAAACCTGAGAGATTCCTTTACAGGAAATGGCCTGTCTGACCATTTCTTGAACTTCTTTGCCATCTCTATCTTTTACAAAGGATCTCTGCTCTAACGTGACACTTCCTACGTCTTCCATGGGCGCTCAGAGCCCGGGAAAAACCTGAATGTCGTCATCCCAGCCCCAGGCTGAAACACATTATCGCCTTTCTCAAGTGGCCGATCAAGGGACTGTGGGCTTAGGCGCGTGCCCTGGCCGCCCCCGTCTTTGTGATTTTTCCTCTGTTTGCCGAAAAAGAGATTCCCGGTCGGAATATTATCGCTTTTTTACGAGATAAATTGCATAAAAATTGATTTTATACAGCGGTTGACATGCTTCGAAGTACGGTAATGGAATATTTAGAAATGTTTTGTCACGAATTGCGCCATGCGCACGACCCTGATTTACCATTTCGGATAGTGTCTGGGACGCACGAACAAAACGCTGCTATTCGGATATAACGATGGATTATTTTGGACCAAACCAACATTTGTTATTGAAGTAGCAGTCCTGGGAGTGCATTCTGACGAAGACAACAAAAGGTAATCAAACTTTTATAATAGTAAATCTGATTTTGGTGAAGGCTAAACTTGCCGGGTGTCTAAATAGTTAGCCCGTGATGGCTGGGCTATGTACTTAGAATATTGCAAAATGTGCTTTCACCAAAAAGCTATTTTAAAATCGGACATATCGAGTGCATAGAGGAGTTCTGTATCTATAATTCTTAAAATAATTGTTATGCTTTTTGTGAACATTTATCGTGAGTAATTTAGTAAATTGTTAGCAAATTCCCCGGAAGTTTGCGGGGGGTATGCTAGTTCTGAACGTCACATGCTAATGTAAAAAGCTGTTTTTTGATATAAATATGAACTTGATTGAACAAAACATGCATGTATTGTATAACATAATGTCCTAGGTGTGTCATCTGATGAAGATCATCAAAGGTTAGTGCTGCATTTAGCTGTCTTCTGGGTTTTTGTGACATTATATGCTAGCTTGAAAAATGGGTGTCTGATTATTTCTGGCTTGGTACTCTGCTGACATAATCTAATGTTTTGCTTTTGTTGTAAAGCCTTTTTGAAATCGGACAGTGTGGTTAGATAAAGGAGAGTCTTGTCTTTAAAATGCTGTGAAATAGTCATATGTTTGAAAAATTGAAGTTTTTGTATTTTTGAGGAATTTGTAATTCGCGCCACGCCTATCATTGGATATTGGAGCAGGTGTTCCGCTAGCGGAACGTCTAGATGTAAGAGGTTTTAAACTTGTGGCTATGAGAGGTAGCGGGTAACTGTACTTCACAGTGATCTGGTTTAGGGCTCGATAGTCAATACACGGGCGCAGACCTCTCTCCTTCTTAACAAAAAGAAACTCGAGGAGGCGGGTGAAGTGGAGGACCGAATGTACCCCTGATGCAGAGATTCGGAGACATATGTCTCCATAGCCGCCATCTCCGTCTGTGACAGGGGATACACGTGACTCCTAGGAAGTGCGGCGTCTACCTGGAGGTTTATCGCACAATCCACCCGACAATGGGATGGTAATTGAGTCGCCTTCCTCTTGGAGAAGGCGAGAGCCAAATCGGAATATTCGGGGGGAATGTGCACGGTGGAGACCTGGTCTGGACTTTCCACCGTAGTAGCACCGACGGAAACCCCTAAACACCTCCCCGAGCACTCTCACGACCACCCCGTGAGAGCCCTCCTTTGCCATGAAACAGTGGGGTCATGACAGGCTAACCAGGGTAGGCCTAGCACCACGGGAAATGCAGGAGAGTCAATGAGGAAGTGACTGATTCTCTCCTTGTGACCCACCTGCATCACCATGCCCAGGAGAGCGGTGGCCTCCCTAACTAACCCTGACCCTATTGGTCGACTGTCTAAGGCGTGAATTGGGAAGGGCATAGCCACTGGAACAATGGGGATCCCTAAACTATGGGCGAATGATCTGTCTATGAAATTCCCAGCCGTGCGTGAATCGACGAGCGCCTTATGCTGGGAATGCAGGGAAAACTCAGGAAAAGTAACATGCAAAAACAGGTGTGCAACAGAGGGCTCTGGGTGAGAATTTTGCCAGCTCACCTGGGGTGATGCCAGAGTGCCCTGCCTGCTGCCTCGACCCCCAGAGGAACCAACCCGACACCGACCGGCAGTGTGACCTCTGCGGCCACAGATGGTGCACATGAAGGAACCTCCTCCGGTCTCCCCGAGTGCAGCACCTCACAGCTCCATGGGTATCGGAGGGGTGGTGCTGGGGGATGGAACCGACAGATCCCTATCTGGACGTCCGCGGGTAGCCAGCAGGTTATCCAGCCGAATGGACAGGTCCACCAGCTGGTCAAAGATGTGGGTGGTGTCCCTGCAGGCCAACTCCCGACGGACGTCCTCGCGCAAACCGCAACGATAGTGGTTGATCAGGGCTCTGTCATTCCATCTCATGCAGGCGGCCAGGGTTCGAAAGTCCATCGTGAACTCCTGGGCGCTCCTCGTCCCCTGCCTCAAGTGGAAGAGATGTTCACCTCGAAGAGATGAAGAGATGAAATCCTCGAAGTGGTCCAGTGCTGCATCTCCTTCTCCCCACACAGCGTTGGCCCACTCCAGAGCTTTCCCCGAGAGGCACGAGGGAGTCGGGTGAACGGTCGCCATGTATAAATCGAGCAGCAGCAGGAAACCCTGGCAGCGTGTGGCCGTCCCATCGTACTCCCTGGGAAGTGCGAGACGAATCCCACTGGAACCGGGTGCAGAGGGGGTGAGTAGTGGAGACCCCTGTTGTGCAGGTGGGGGCGCTGGAGGGACTCTCTGTCTCTCCCCGCGGTCCATCGTCTGGACAACGCGGTCCATGTCGGCACTGAGATGGTGAAGCATCGCCGCGTACTCCTGGACGCGCTCCTCGACTCCTCTACCAGGGGTACCTACTCCTGCTGACTCCATAATTCGGGTGTGGATTTCTGTAATGGAGTGTGTAACTGGCTGCAGGGAAGTCAGGCGCAGGAGAGCAGAAATGGGTAGCAAATGGAGCCCTTATTTGGGCCGAACAAAACACGGCACTCAGAAAACTGAACACACACGGGTTACAATAACCCGGTGCAAACCAGCCTGGAGTACACATACATTTACACATAACAATTCCACAGACAGACATGGGGGGAAACAGGGGGGGTTATAGGCAAGACGAGTTATGAGGGAATGCAAACCAGGTGTGCGGGAAAACAAGACAAAACAAATGGAAAATGAAAGGTGGATCGGCGATGGCTTGATGACCGGTGACGTTGACCGCCGAACTCTGCCCGAACAAGGAGAGGGACCGACCTCGGTGGAAGTCATGACAGACAGAGATGGTCACCTCGCTTCGCATTCTTAGGAAACTATGCAGTATTTTGTTTTTTTATGTATTATTTTTTACACTGTTACCCCAGGAAATCTTAAGTCTTATTACATACAGCCGGGAAGAACTATTGGATATGAGAGCAATGTCAACTTACCAACATTATGACCAGGAATACAACTTTCCCGAAGCGGATCCCCTGTTTGGACCACCCAGGACAATGGATCAGATCCCAGTAGGCGACCCAAAACAACAGCGCCACAGAAGGGGCAGACGGAGCGGTCTTCTGGTCAGGCTCCGTAGACGGGCACATTGCTCACCACTCCCGAGTATACTACTCGCCAATGTCCAGTCTCTTGACAACAAGGTAGACAAAATTTGAGCAAGGGTTGCCTTCCAGAGAGACATCAGAGATTGTAACATTCTCTGTTTCATGGAAACATGGCTCACTTGGGATACGTTATCAGGGTCGGTACAGCCACCTGGTTTCTTCACGCATCGCACCGACAGAAACAAACATCTCTCTGGTAAGAAGACGGGCGGGGGTGTATGCCTTATGATTAACGAGTCGTGGTGTGATCATAACAACATACAGGAACTCAAGTCCTTTTGTTCACCTGACCTAGAATTCCTTACAATCAAATGTTGACCGCATTATCTACCAAGAGAATTCTCTTTGATTATAATCACAGCCGTGTATATCCCCCCCAAGCAGACACCTCGACGGCCCTGAAGGAACTTCATTGGACTCTATGTAAACTGGAAACCACATATCCTGAGGCTGCATTTATTGTATCTTGGGATTTTAACACAGCTAATCTGAAAACAAGGCTCCCTAAATTTTATCAGCATATCGAATGCGCGACCCGGGCTGGCAGCATTCTGGATCATTGCTACTCGTAACTTCCACGGCGCATACAAAGCCCTCCCTCACCCAAAGCCCTCCCTCACCCTTCTTTCGGCAAATCTGACCACAACTCCATTTTATTGCTCCCAGCCTATAGACAGAAACTAAAACAGGAAATGCCCGTGCTCAGGTCTAGTCAACGCTGGTCCGACCAATCTGATTCCACACTTCAAGATTGCTTTGATCACGTGGACTGGGATATGTTCCGGATAGCATCAGACAACAACATTGATGTATACGCTGATTCGGTGAACGAGTTTATTAGCAAGTGCATCGGTGATGTTGTACCCACGGTGATTATTAAAACCTTCCCCAACCAGAAACTGTGGATTGATGGCAGCATTCGCGCAAAACTGAAAACGCAAACCACTGCTTTTAATCATGGCAAGGCGACCGGAAACATGACCGAATACAAACAGTGTAGCTATTCCCTCCGCAAGGCAATCAAACAAGCTAAGCATCAGTATAGAGACAAAGTAGAGTCGCAATTCAACGGCTCAGACACAAGACGTATGTGACAGGGTCTACAGTCAATCACGGATTACAAAAAGAAAACCAGCCCCATCGCGGACTGTTAGGTGGAGCGGCACAAGAGGAGACTCAGATGAGTAAAATGGATAAATAAACCAAAATATTTATAGCCAAATGGATGGAGTGCAGGCCAGAGGAAGCTCAGGTGGGTTGGAGGAAACCAGATGTGGAGGCTGAGGTTGGAGTGAGCTGGGTTGAGACAGGGAAAACAGGTCCGGAGGGAAATCCAAGGGAGTGATGGTGAGCTGAATCCAGAACAGGGTAGCAGGGTGGTCAGATGTGGAACAGGAGACAGGTACCAGAGTCAGAGCGGCAAAATGAGCAGAGATTACGATCTGGCAGAGTGGAAGTGGCAGGACTGAGTATTTGTAGAGGTCTTGATAATGGAATGGGTTGCAGCTGGTGGGGATCTGTTCTGACTCCAGCACACCTGTCTCCAACCACACAATAACACAGAGAGGGAGGAGGAAAGAGCGAGTTTGTACTGGGGAAGTGGCTGCAGGTCAAGAAGACACCGGATAAATACAGGAGGGCGTAGCAGGCGCAGATGTGACAGCGGACACCGACGTCTTGCTCCCAGACAAACTAAACAACTTCTTTGCTCGCTTTGACGACAATACAATGCCACTGACACAGCCCGCTACCAAAACCTGCGGGCTCTCCTTCAACGAGAGTAAAACATTTAAACGTGTTAACCCTCGCAAGGCTGCCGGCCCAGACGGTATCCCTAGCCACATCCTCAGAGCATGCGCAGACCAGCTGGCTGGTGTGTTTACGGACATATTCAATCAATCCCTATCCCAGTCTGCTGTTCCCACATGCTTCAAGAGGGCCAACATTGTTCCTGTTCCCAAGAAAGCTAAGGTAACTGAGCTAAAGGACTATCGCCCCGTAGCACTCACTTCCGTCATCATGAAGTGCTTTGAGAGACTAGTTAAGGATCATATCACCTCCACCCTAACTGACACCCTAGACCCACTCCAATTTTCTTACCGCCCCAATAGGTCCACAGACGACGCAATCACAATCACACTGCACACAGCCCTAACCCATCTGGACAAGAGGAATACTTTTTGTAAGAATGCTGTTCATGGATTACAGCTCAGCATTTAACACCATAGTACCCTCCAAACTCATCATTAAGCTCGAGACCCCGCCCTGTGCATCTGGGTCCTGGACTTTCTGACAGGCCGCCCCCAGGTGGTGAGGGTAGGAAACAACATCTCCACCCAACTGATCCTCAACACTCAGCCCTCTCCTGTACTCCCTGTTCACCCATGACTGCGTGGCCATGCACGCCTCCAACTCAATCATCAAGTTTGCAGATGACACTACAGTGGTAGGCTTGATTACCAAAAACAACGAGTCGGCCTACAGGGAGGAGGTGAGGGCCCTCGGCATGTGGTGTCAGGAAAATAACCTCACACTCAACGTCAACAAAACAAAGGAGATGATCGTGGACTTCAGGAAACAGCATCGACGGGACAGTAGTGGAGAAGGTGGAAAGTTTTAAGTTCCTCGGCGTACACATCATGGACAAACTGAAATGGTCCATCCACTCAGACAGTGTAGGCAAGAAGGCGGCTGAAGGCTAGAGAAATTTGGCTTGTCACCGAAAACACTCACAAACTTTTACAGATGCACAATCGAGAGCATCCTGTCAGGCTGTATCACCGCCTGGTACGGCAACTGCTCCACCCACAACCGTAAGGCTCTCCAGAGGGTAGTGAGGTCTGCACAACGCATCACCGGGGGTAAACTACGTGCCCAGTACCTGCCCTCCAGGACACCTACACCACCCGATGTCACAGGAAGGCCAAAAATATAATTAAGGACAACCACCCGAGCCACTGCCTGTTCACCCCATTATCATCTAGAAGGTGAGGTCAGTACAGGTGCATTAAAGCTGGGACCAAGAGACTGAAAAACAGCTTCTATCTCAAGGCCATCAGACTGTTAAACAGCCATCACTAACATTGAGTGGCTGCTGCCAACATACTGACTCATTGCCACTTTAATAATAAAAATGTGGATGTAATAAATGTATCACTAGTCACTTTAAACAATGCCACTTTATATAATGTTTACATACCCTACATTACTCATCTCATATGTATATCGTGTACTCTGTACCATCTACAGCATCTTGCCTATGCCGCACGGCCATCGCTTATCCATATATTTATATGTACATATTCTTATTCATTCCTTTACACTTGTGTGTATAAGGTAGTTGTGAAATTGTTAGATTACTTGTTAGATATTACTGCACGGTCGGAACTAGAAGCACAAGCATTTCGCTACACTCACATTAACATCTGCTAACAATGTGTATGTGACCAATACAATTTGATTTGATTCGATTTTTTTGTGTGTACTGTAGATATGGTTGTCCTTGTTGGACGTCTTTCCGCGATGTTCCTATCTGCGGATTCATTGCTAAATATACAAAGTGACAAAAAAAATTCCAGTCTCTGAAAGACTACAACTCGTGTGGGCCGGTGCTCTGTGCTTTGGCCCTGTCCCTCCCCCAAGGCCGGCTTTTTTGAAAGGGAGGGGGACACCAACAAAACAAAGTATTTGGGGCAAAACTGAAAGAACTGACCAGACCTCAACGGCTTCAAGGGATTCCACTCATCAACGCGAATTCGACGATGTACTATTAGCCTTTTGGTAATATTCAAGCATACATGTTTCAACCAGAAATATAGCGAAGAGGATTTGAAACAAAGAGTTGGAGTTAGCTAGAAACTCAGCTACAGCCTATGTCAGCACCAAGAAGGCAGATGACAAATACGGTGGCTAGCTAAGTAAGTTGTTTTTTATGCAAGCCACCTAGCTAGCTAGCTAAATTTAGTGTATCTACTGAAACCCATATTATGTATTGCTGGCTAATATACTACTGTGTTACAGAGGGGGGAAATCTAAGAATATTTATGTTTGCTCACTTAGTACAGTAGCTAGCTAGCTAAGTTAGCTAAACAACTACTGGTAGCCGTATGTATAACAAAAAAATAATAGGTTTTACATTCAGAGATCTGTTGTACCTCAATTGTAAAACCTCTTCTCTTTTTAGTCGTAGATATGGCTACTAAACAGCAAGCTACAATGTTACAACCAGCTAGGTTTACCAGCAAACGTTAGCACATGACTGTAGTTGGCTAGCTACTTAGCCTGATGCCTGCTAACTTGCTATGCACCCCACCTCGTGTTTGTAACTTGTTAGCAGATATGTGTAACTTCAGCAACTGTAAATAATTGCACTAGCTAGTGATGTAACATAATTGGTAGACATTGGTTATCCTCTTACATCTAGACGTTCTGCTAGCGGAACACCTGCTCCAATATCCAATGATGGGCGTGGCGCAAAATACAAATTCCTCGAAAATCCGAAAACTTCCATTTTTCAAACATATGACTATTTTACACAATTTTAAAGACAAGACTCTCCTTTATCTAACCACACTGTCCGATTTCAAAAAGGCTTTACAGCGAAAGCAAAACATTAGATTATGTCAGCAGAGTACCCAGCCAGAAATAATCAGACACCCATTTTTCAAGCTAGCATATAATGTCACAAAAACCAAAACCACAGCTTAATGCAGCACTAACCTTTGATGATCTTCATCAGATGACACTCCTAGGACATTATGTTATACAATACATGCATGTTTTGTTCAATCAAGTTCATATTTATATCAAAAACCAGCTTTTTACATTAGCATGTGACGTTCAGAACTAGCATACCCACCGAAACTTCCGGTGAATTTACTAAATTACTCACGATAAACGTTCACAAAAAACATAATTATTTTAAGAATTATAGATACAGAACTCCTTTATGCAATCGCGGTGTCCGATTTTAAAATAGCTTTTCGGTGAAAGCACATTTTGCAATATTCTGAGTAGATAGCTCGCCATCACGGGCTAGCTATTTTGACACCCACCAAGTTTGTTACTCACCAAACTCAGATTTACTATAAGAAAAATTGGATTACCTTTGCTGTTCTTCGTCAGAATGCACTCCCAGGACTTCTACTTCAATAACAAATGTTGGTTTGGTTCCAAATAATCCATAGTTATATCCAAATAGCGGCGTTTGTTGTGCGTTCAAGAAACTATCCGAAGGGTAAAGAAGGGTGACGC
Organism: Salmo salar; assembly: GCF_965601325.2. Classification (NCBI taxonomy): domain Eukaryota; kingdom Metazoa; phylum Chordata; class Actinopteri; order Salmoniformes; family Salmonidae; genus Salmo; species Salmo salar. Next base: position 52,593,579 of record NC_138303.1, read on the forward strand.
ACGCGGCGCGTTTCGTGACAAAAAAAATTCAAAATATTCCATTACCGTACTTCGAAGCATGTCAACCGCTGTTTAAAATCAATTTTTATGTGATTTTTCTCGTAAAAAAGCGATAATATTCCAACCGGGAGTCGTTGTTTTCGTTCAAAGACAGAAAATGTTAACATGGAGTCGGCTCGTGCACGCGCCCCCAGTCTCATTGTTCTCAGATCGACCACTATCCAAATGCGCTACTGTTTTTCAGCCATGGCCTGCAGAGTCATCATTCCCCGTTCTGCCGCCTTCTGAGAGCCTATGGGAGCCGTAGGAAGTGTCACGTTACAGCAGAGATCCTCAGTTTTCAATAAAGAGAGTGTAGAAGGCCAAGGAATGGTCAGAGAGGGCACTTCCTGTAAGGAATCTTCTCAGGTTTTGGCCTGCCAAATGAATTCTGTTATACTCAGAGACACCATTCAAACAGTTTTAGAAACTTTCGAGTGTTTTCTATCCAAAGCTAATAATTATATGCATATTCTAATTTCTGGGCAGGAGTAATAATCAGATTAAATCGGGTACGTTTTTTATCCGGCCGTGAAAATACTGCCCCCTCTCCATAACAGGTTATGATGATGACATTTGATGCATTTCAATCTCAGAAAAGTAAAGGCATGACGCAAGATAGGATTCCAAAGAGTTCAATAACAATTATTGGCTATCCAGCAAGTTAGCTAGCTACATTTACTTACAGTGAGGAGAAACAATAATACATCAATTTACTGTTGTAAATCTCTAAAACTGATAAACTGGTTTTACTAGAAAAATATTGCCTGATCGACATGGCTGTAGCTAGATACTGTCTGCCTACCTACCTAGGTACATTTGTACATATGGTCACTATACAAAAGTTATGGGTTAAGCCATATTTCTTTCTTTTAAGGTAGATATTGTTCTAATTGTTAACTCTGTGCCTATGCACATGTATGCATGTTCAACTAGCCTACCCTAATGCTGATGTTATGCTGGCACAGTTCAACTCTAGTTTAGACTGTACAATAGAGTAGAATTGATTTTATTCTTTGGTCTTACAGACAATATTGTGTGGTGCTCGGGCCTCTTCCTGGAGTGGATTCTATATCTAGAGAAAAATGATTCCTTTGCCTGCATGTGTCATTGTAGCAGAAGAGTATTCCTCTTGATGGATTGGACATTATGCTGGATTTCAAGCAGTAGATGACTCAAGAGGAGCTGAATGGCAGTTTGATCATGACAACATAATTTGCTGATCAACAGATGTCTGCACTTTATACCTCAGACACACTCACACACAGCCCAGAATCTGCTATGTCACACAAGTATTCCCTGAACTTTACTACACTGATTGTACGGTATTTTTCTTTGTGAATGACAGTTTCATCATGACCACCTCTCCCATCATCTGTCGATCACCAGTTCTTTTAGCTCCAGATTGTTACACCAAATAATGTGATTTAACCAAAGACTTGTGGTATCTATTACTGGGAGTTACAGGATACACTACTGGTCAACATTTTTAGAACACCTACTCGTTCAAGGTTTTTTCTATATTTTTACTATTTTCTACATTGAAGAATAATAGTGAAGACAACAAAACTATGAAATAACACATATGGAATCATGTAGTAACCAAAAAAGTGTTAAACAAATCAACATTTATTTTATATTTGAGATTATTCAAATAGCCACCCTTTGCCTTGATGACAGCTTTGCACACTCTTGGCATTCTCTCAACCAGCTTCACCTGGGATGCTTTTCCAACAGTCTTGAAGGAGTACCCACATATGCTGAGCACTTTTTGGCTGCTTTTCCTTCACTCTGCGGTCTGACTCATCCCAAACCATCTCAATTTGGTTGAGATCACAGGGATTGTGGAGGCCAAGTCATCTGATGCAGCACTCCATCACTCTCCTTCTTGGTAAAATAGCCCTTACACAGCCTGGAGGTGTGTTCATAGTCCTGTTGAAAAACAAATGATAGTTCCACTAAGCCCAAACCAGATGAATGGTGTATCACTGCAGAATGCTGTGGTAGCCATGCTGATTAAGTATGCCTTGAATTCTAAATAAATCAAAGACAGTGTCACCAGCAAAGCACCCCCAGACCATAACACCTCCTTCTCCATGCTTTATGGTGGGAAATACACATGCGTCGATCATCCGTTCACCCACACCGTGTCTCACAAAGACACAGCGGTTGGAACTAAAAATCTCCAATTTGGACTCCAGACCAAAGGACACATTTCCACTGGTTTAATGTCCATTGCTCGTGTTTCTTGGCCCAAGCAAGTCTCTTCTTCTTTTTGGTGTCCTTTAGTAGACCATGAAGACCTGATTCACACAGTCTCCTCTGAACAGGTGATGTTGAGATGTGTCTGTTACTTGAACTCTGTGAAGCATATATTTGTGCTGCAATTTCTGAGGCTGGTAACTCTAATGAACTTATCCTCTGCATCAGAGGTAACTCTGGGTCTTCCATTCCTGGGGCGGTCCTCATGATAGCCAGTTTCATCATAGAGCTTGTTGGTTTTTGCGACTGCACTTGAAGAAACTTTCAAAGTTCTTGAAATTTTCCGTATTGACTGACCTTCATGTCTTAGAGTAATGATGGACTGTCGTTTCTCTATGCTTATTTGAGCTGTTCTTGCCATAATATGGACTTGGTCTTTTACCAAATAGGGCTATCTTCTATATACCACCCCTACCTTGTCACAACACAACTGATTGGCTCGAACGCATTAAGAAGGAAAGAAATTCCACAAATTAATTTTTAAGAAGGCACACCTGTTAATTTAAATGCATTCCAGGTGACTACCTCATGAAGCTGGTTGAGAGAATGCCACGAGTGTGCAAAGCTGTCATCAAGGCAAAGGGTGGCTATTTAAAGAATCTCAACTGTAGAACATCTACAATGTAGAAAATAGTAAAAATAAAGAAAAACCCTGCAATGAGTAGGTGTTCTAAAACGTTTGACCGGTATTGTACGTACTGTTTGGTGTACAGATCATTTTTGACCAACCTTAGCTTGGCGATGCTGTCTTCATCCCGATTTGTGGGAAACAGGAGTCTCATAAAATAGCAGTTTCCAATTGCAGGGGGACAGTTTGAATTGAGAAAATGCTCTGTTGTTAATAAAATAAATACTTTTTTGCTCCATAAAGTAATCCAACAATTTGTACCACGCCATCTTGTCTATTTCAAGTCTTCTCTCATTGATCGAGACTGGTGTCTGTCTTCATGACATGCAGCACTTTGGGGTGGCCACCCACACCTCGATCAATGAGAGAAGAGTTGAAATAGACAAGATGGCTGTGTACACATTGTTGGAAATTTTGAGAGGAAAGATCAGTCAACACAATGAATGGGCCGGGGGCTGCAGATGGTGTGAAAAGTCTTAGGAGGGCATGTCATGTCCTGACCAGAATAGGGGTTATTGGTTATGGTAGTTTGGTCAGGACATGGCAGAGGGTATTTGTTTTATATGGTTCGGGGGGTTATGTGTATGTAGAGGGGAATTGTATTTATGTGTTCCGGGGTTTTTGGTGTATGTTCTTGTTTTGGGTTTCTAGGTTTTCTAGGTTGTGTATTTCCTTGTTGGCCTGGTGTGGCTCTCAATCAGGAACAGCTTTACATCGTTTTTCCTGATTGGGAGTCATACTAAGGGAGCTTGTTTTCACCTGTCTTTTTGTGGGTAGTTGTATTTTGCACTGCTGTTATTATAGCCTGTGAAACTGTCGGTCTGTCGTTCTTTGTTTCTTGTTTTCGTGTTCACTTTAATTAAATAAAATAATGATGAGCACGCAACCCGCTGCGCCTTGGTCCCCTTTTCTCGTCAACGACGGCTGTGACAGGGCAGTTCTTACATAATCTGTGTTGTTCAGTATGGGAGATTGAGGAGAAATAGCTCCTCTCAATCGCCCTCCTACACAACTTTACATTTGCTGTCTCTAAGCACAACCCTACACAACCAAACCCTCCTTCCTCATTTCAAAGACCTGTCTATAAACCTACCCCAGCCTGTTGACTTTGACAAATCAGAGGATTTTTGAAGACATCTTTGTATTTTTTTTGTTGAGAATCTGCAAAGAGAAGAATGAGGTGGTTGTGTCATTATTGTTGTAGTCTTTATTTTATACCTTTCAGTATCCTTTGCTGGCTTCTGTCCCACAATCTTGTTGTGCTCCATAACCGCAAGGTGTGTCCGCTCCCTCATATTTGTGTACCCAAACTGCAGCTGCTTTGGAGTATTTTATAGCAGGGCACTGTGGAAGGACCCCAACTAACCTGAATGTTTACAAAGAGTAAATTTAAAAGAGAACTGGGGCAGTCTAAATTGATTACATGGTCTGGAAGGTACTCTGTGGTCCTCAGGCTACCTCTAACCACCTGAAACGCAAACACTACCCAATTCATGTTTGTCATGCTTACTGTAAATTGAGCTATTTTAGATGTTGCCAATTTACCTTCACCTTGTGCAGAGCTATGGGTTGGAAGCGCATGTTGGTGGAATCAGGTTCTGTATCATCTACAACAAAATACACAACATTACACAATTTTACCACCCAACTAATTGCATTGATCTCTATTACACTGGCTAGCTTAGCACATCTAACATGGACATTTCAATATTATCAGCTTGCTGTTAGCTAGCTAGCATCACTTAACTGGCAGAAAGATGGCTAGCCAGCTGAGAACCAACTAACCAACCATAGACAATTCATACAAATTCATCATTGCTACCAACGCACAAACAGAGAGTGAGTTCGCTATAGCGACAATTCTATTTTTAGAAACTGAGTGTTTTCCCGATAAGTGTGTAATAGATGGCTACCAGATTGAGCTACTCTTATTTGCCAACATTAGCTAGCTTACGTTAGCTAACGTTAGTCAAAGATAGAATGAACAAACAAACATGTTTACTCTCCTGAAGGTAGCTACCAGTGTAGCAGTGACGACCATGGCATAGGTGAAATTGATTGTCAGTTTTTATCCAAAAGATAGCTGTATGATTTAGCTGATGGCTTTCAGAGTTCAATACAGGACTGTAACGTTAGCTAGGTTACCTCAAATCAAGAATCTTCTGTTTTGTTGTGAAGGAAAAAATAGCATTAAACTGGCTGTCATTGAAATGGATTCCCCATCAGTTCAGCCTGAAAATCCCTCTGATAATCTTTGGTCACCATAAGCATCATTCTTGTTACCCGCAAGCCACTGGCAGCATTGGGGTAAATCTCTGGTTGATAGAACTGTGAAAGATAACACATTTTCGAGCTTGTTTGTGATTAGTACAGCAGGACACAGAACGTTACACGGCATGATGGCAAACATTTGTGAATACAAATGTAAAAAAATAATAATCTTGCCTAGATAAATTCTGGGATTGCTGTGTGTTGTTCATTCGAACTAAACAAGGGCACACCCCATCTACCTAGTGGGGCGGTATCTGCATTCGCTATGAATGCCAGACTTTGTGGTTCACTATGAGCAGACAAATGCACAGGAAGTCGAAACCTGATTCTACCAGTGAAATGAAAATGCGCTCGGTCTAGCGCTGGTTTGGATAATTTTTACGTTTATGGCAAAAATATGTTGTTAATATAATACTGACTGTATGCCATGGCTAGGGCTGTTGCGGTGACCGTATTACCGCCACAGCCAAGTCATGAAGGCAGTCAAATTTAATGTGACCATTTGCTAACCGCCTGGTACTCAGCACTCTATTGTTCCTTGACTCACTCTGACATCAATGCAAATGTAATCGAAAAATGTAATCAAACATTTCATGAGAGCTAATGTTGCACAACATTTTTATAGGATATGCAATTGTGTGAGAAAACAGTGATGGCCTCTTTTAAAAAGAGGAGGGTCCCATCAGCTTTCTATAAGCTAGGCCTACTATATTTATTTCTCAACTTTCCTAATATTAAGCAAATATTAAGCACATTGCTTATCTTTACAATAGGAAATAGCCCACCTGGCTGGCATGAAAATTAACCACAGGAAAAGCGTCCTCCTTTCACTATTTAAGTGCAGAGATGTATTTTTTCCACCTGTTTCAAAACAGGTGCATGATAATGGTCCATTCTAAATCAAAATGAATTTCACACATATTATTTAGTATATGTAAAGACAAGATTAAATCAAGAATATTCTGATGGGTGACAATTATATATTATCACTTGTGAATGATGCCCAGTTTAAAGCAAGAAACAATGCCTTTTTTGTGTGACTTATTTGTATCATAGTCATGTAGCCTAACCCATAGGCCTATATGTTTTGGTAAGGTTTGTATCACAACTAAAGTGGCCAAATAACTTCAAATTAAGCACATTAATCTGCTTTACTAGGGGTGTATAGCCTAACTGGCATACATAAGCAGCGCGTGAGTGTCAAGTTTGGGGAAGATAATTTTCACCATAAAAATGCACCTTTATAATAAAAGCATTAAATGCGTAGTCGCATTTGCAGTCACTTTTGATAATGGTGTTTTCTGCTAATGGAACATTTGTGCTTACTGCCGTGTGCGCATTGCTGCACTTATAATGTGAAGAAATAGCCTAATATTTTATAAACATTTTAAGCTAAATGTTCTGATCTGTTGCGTCAGCCTCATTGTGTAAAAAAAGTTTTTTGATGCTAGTGGTTGTATTAATTTGGGATCTATCGCATCCCACAACTGTCTCAGACTATGTTTGGAACATATATTTCTCACACAGAATAGAATAGGTCAACTTTTGTAGAGCTTTTGTTGTTTGTTAGGCCTACTCATCTTATTGGCTGAAGAAAAGTAAATGTGGACAGTTCTTCCAATATCTTCAATATGCACCTCAGAATTGGATACTGACATACGCAGTTGTGTCCCCGATGTGTCTGTCTTCACTTGTAGCCTGTGAGAAAGACCCGATCACTTGATGGAGAGCCATGTGAGTGAGATGAGAGAAGCTTCAGAGCAGGCAGCATTCAGGAAGAAGGGCTGCAAAAGGCATGGATTGTTTTAGGGTGCATTATGGCCACACAAACAGCATGCCGCTGGGAAATTCAAGGCATTATCAAGTGCTTCTCAAATTGTGAATGAGAGACTGATGAATTGCCTAAAGCCTGCGCAAAAAACTAAGCAGAGCTCATGCCTTTCAAGCTACTTTTTTCAAATCATCATTAGAGTTGCATCATGCAGCCTTAAAATGTATTAAAAATCAAAACATATAACCCAACGTTTGTAGAACAACTAAAGTTTCATGAATAACTGTAAATGAAGCATATAGGAGTACCTATTTCTTTGTTAACCGCTCAACACAGAATAGCCGCATGTGCGCACTCCCTCAAATTGTTTGGAGAAAATATCCTTTCTCTTTTATTCTGCATTGTTCAATTGTATTCTTCATACTATAAAATAATGTAAAATAATGCCACAGAATTCTAAGCAAATCTTGTCTGCTAAATTAACTAGTGTAGCCCACAGCCATTTGGCATAGCCAGATCAGGACCTAACAGAAGGACAACTCAGCTATATTACATGGACTTACAAGACTTTGTAAAATGTAGATCTTCCAAAGGTCTGCATCAGTGGCTTGTGTGTGGAGGCCAGGAGATGCTAAAAGTGTTTATGTTAATTAACGGTCAATTACCTTGAGACCGATAGTTATTTGCTTGACAATTACCGGCCGACGAAATTTCGTGACCACCACAGCCCTAGCCATGGCAGAGCCAGGGTGAAATTTCCCTTTGTCAATAATGATCAATGATGTTTCTAGCATTGGCCAATAAGTTGACACAATTTTTTAAGGTTTCTGTTTTGTTTTAGCAGACAACCTTTAACAAAAGCACAGCTTATTTATCTGTAACTAAATAGACTGTTAGGACAAAGGAAACTGAAAGTACTGAAACTGTTGAGGAGGCTGCAACACTCTCACTCACACAGAGACGAACCCAATGTATTTCTGTCAATGTGTTTCTTGATATTACTCACTGTGAGTAATACCAGCAAGTTTGGGGCTAGCTTTGGGTCAACGTGGGTTGTGAAAGAGAGGGTGACAAGAACCGGTAATAAAACACACACAGACACACGCATACACACACACGAGCGCAAACACACACACACACACACACACACACACACACACACTTTACCATTTTCCGGTAAGTGTCAACCACAATAATAATTTATCATAACATGGTTTCAAACAGTCAATGCCTTGTGCAGTGTTGAGGTTGGACACTGTGTAGATGACTCTGCTGAAAGTCCTGCTAGACTCATAAATGAAGACAACAATAATGACATACATTACACTAATGATGCTGTAATTTGTGAGAGGTGAGGGGTTGGGCATGTCAGCAGCATACATATACATGGGGTCTTGTGCATCTGTGGTGAATCCTTTTACCTCCCAAGTAAGAGGAGAATTCTGGAGGCAAAAACTAGGGCCTATTTACATTTTAGTCATTTAGCAGACACTCTTATCCAGAGCAACTTACAGTAGTGAATGCATACATTTCATGCATTTTTTTTTTGTTGTACTGGCCCCCCCATGGGAATCGAACCCACAACCCTGGTGTTGCACACACCATGCTGGCATTGCAAACACCATGCTCTACCAACTGAGCCACAGGGAAGACAGTGTGCTGTGTGTCTGTGTGTGTATATATATATATATATGCACAAACACACACACACAGCACACTGTCCCCATGTGCATCAGTGTATAGTACACCTCATGAAGTGAGGATATGTGGAATAAAAAGCTGTTAAGCTGCTATTGAGAGACAAGTCTGGCTGGGAGCCTCTATCAGACAAAATGAGATGCTGGGTGGCTTTGTCTCCCCAACTTGCCTCATGTAGCCTGTGGTCTGCCAGGGAGACTACTAAGTTATTCTATGCCAGCGGAGCATTAATTTTCCACATTGTTAGCTCACATTATCCCCTCTGTGCTCAGAAGAAAATTGCTGGAATGAAAAAAATTACTCCCCATGATCGATTAGACCACTGCGCAAGTGAATGTAGGTTACGAGACAGAGAGAGGAGAAGTCCTTCAGACAATGCACAATAGGGTGTTCGTGTGGTATTCCCATTGAGGCCTCTATAGAGCCATGTACTGGTATAGTACCCGCTAGGGTTGGTAAAAGTAGGACTGAGAATTATGGAAGCAGATTCATGCCAGAAACAAGTACAAATTATAACTTTGAATTAAATGTAATTACACTGTAGTGCTTTTCAATTATAAATACATTATATGGAATGAGAAGTAATACTCTTTTTTTTGTCCCATGCTCCCATGCTTTGTCCCAAACACAGAGTGTTTCCCTAAACACATTAATATTACCCATTGGCAACGTATGGGACTATGTTAATCTACGTTATAGACTTGTTAAACCTGTTTGCTTTTAGTTCACATGTTGCCAGACCAATGTACTGTATCTATTTGTGAGAACAGATGCTGGTACAGGGAAGCAAGTCCAGGGAGTGAATATTTAAAAAATAACAGACATGAAACAAAACAAGGACAGCGTCTAGACAGGGGAAACACAACGACATTAATGCAGACACGGGGAAGAAACTGAGGAAGTGACAAATATAGGGGAGGCAATCAATAAGGTAATAGAGTCCAGGTGAGTCCCAGGAAGCGCTGATGCGCGTAACGATGGAGACAGGTGTGCGTAATGATGGGCCACCTGGCACCCTCGAGCGCCAGAGATGGGGAGCGGGGGCAGGCGTGACACTATTGTCTCTTCTAGGTCAGTCCCCCACTCCTAAAAAGTGTTTTATTTTGACTAAAATCTGTTATAACATTTCTCAAATGTTGAGTATAAAGTAAACACTGGAATCACTATAAAAGTGCAATTTGTAAAGGCTTCATAATCATGACATTGTGAAGAGATATACTTTTATACTCATTATTATACACCAGCATGTGTAACATCCCTATTTCTACAACATATCGCCCTCAAGGATGCAGTTGATTTGTTCTCAAGCAATATAAAAAGCATAACAACTGTGAAGTGGTAGCAAAATTGCCTTGAACGGAGAACTGAAGAGAAACAGTTTAAAAATAGCGCCACCATCAACAGTTTGTCACTTAAAAACACTATCAATAAATAATGCTGCTTCCACTCACTCCATGTTCAGACAAGTTTTTAATGGCAAACATTTTCATGAATGCCTTACTTGCTTCTCCTCCACCATTGTGTCACCAGTGATGCATGTAGCATTCCACTAATGTTCAAATGACAAATGCTTGAAGAGCATGAAACAGAAATGCTCAAGATAAAGGTTGTCGTCAGTAGGGAAAACTGCCCGCTTGACCCCATCCCCTCCTCCAGACCATCTCTGGAGACCTTCTCCCATTCCTCACTTCCCTCATCAACACATCCCTGACCACTGGCTGACCAATTAAACCACTGCTAAGAACTATACTTTTAGATGCAACTACCACCGTTGCAACAACAACACCAGTAACAACAATACTATACATTTGAAGAGAATGGTGATCTAAACTACAGCAGAATTGCTGTTCTTTTGGAAGATAAATTGTCACTGTAATTACATCAGCATAAATATTTAATATTGCGCAAATTAGATATGTATCTAAAACATTCTTGTAAATGGAACTGTATCTGTAGCTCAGTACCATTCGTGGCAGAGTTGGAGGCAGCCTAGAGGACTGTAATTAACTCCATTCAAGCGCGACTAAACATTTTTGACATTTTCCCTAGTCCGGAATGAACTGTCACTGCAGAGGGGGAGTAACCATCTTGTCACATTGTGTTTGTATAAGAATAGCAGAATGCTGTGTGTTCTGTTTCAGAGAGTCTCAAGTTTCATTTCAGAGATTTTTCATTATCAGCAAAATGATGGAAAGAGAGAAAAATATCAGTCTGAAACACTTGGGTATGTCTGCCTTTTGGAGTGTGCATGTGTGTGCTTGTGTGTGTACAAAAGTGTAACAGAGGGAAAGAGACCAAGAGTTTTCTAACTTATTCAAAATGTTTGGCTGCTTAGGATGGAAAGATTCTACTACCCTCTTCAAACTGCAATGCAAACTGCAACTGAAAAGTGTGAAACATTGATACTGCACTGCACTGCATGCCTTGGCCAGGAGTGTCTGGAAAAGGAGATCAAATTTGTTTCATCACCTAACTGGAAGCAGGTTGTAAGAAGTCTAGCTAGCCGTTTCTAAAGCCATAGACAGTCCAAGTGGACTCACAACCTGTCACGGTTGTCGTCGGGAATAGAGGACCAAAACGCAGCGGGTTGTATACTCATCTTCTTTTAATAGGAGAAAGAAGGAAAACCAAACAAACACATATACAAAAATCACAAAAATGATGAACGACAAAATACAGTCTTGTCAGGCATAGACAGCTAAACAAGCACAACCTCCCACAAACACAAACACACCCTAATATATAGGACTCTCAATCAAAGGCAACTAGACAACCCCTGCCTCCAATTGAGTGTCCACACCCCAATTAACTAAACATAGAAACAGACTAACTAGAAAGAACATAGAAATAGACTAACATAGAGCAGTGACCAAAAAACCCGGAAATAATAAATCAAACACCCTACTACATAAACCATCACCCCGAAACACATAAACAAAATACCCTCTGCCACGTCCTGACCAAACTACAATAGCAAATCATCTTTATACTGGTCAGGACGTGACACAACCAGAGCTTTAATGGACTCCCTTGGCCCACTGGGGTTATCCTAACAGCATCAATACAGACAATAGGCCCTAGTTTGTGCCTCCAGAATTCTCCTCCTACTTGGGAGGTAAAAGGATTCACCACAGATGCACAAGACCCCACCTCCACACACACACACACACACCGCGCTGAAATCAAATTAGCATAATAATTTTCATCTCTGCGGTGGAAGACGGCAGAGCTACAATAGTGTTTGTGAGACCAGGGGCCGGTTGTACCAGTTGGTCGTAAGTGGGTTGTAACTCTTCGTCCGACGTAAAATACGCTCAATGCCGGACCAACATTTTTACCTATTGCACCACCTGGGCATAGCCCTTCTATGAGCTATTTCATAACCTCCTCTGGCTTTTTGAGTTGCCTATGTGTGAGTCGATAATAAACTTGATTTATGCTACATAGCACGCTAAATGTGTCTGATCAGATATTAGCAAACAAATAGATAACTGCCACCTCCACTTATTTGCCCAGCCATAGATCAAATAGCCAAATATACAGATGGAGATTCAGTGAAACAAAATCACATTGATTGATTATCAGATAAGTGAAGAGCAAAATAATCCACCTGTTATACTAGGCTAACATATAACGGGGCCTTCAAACAACACTTTATACAACAAGGAACTTTTGTACATTGTACTGTTTGGTGATTTTATTTGATCCTTTTTTTGTTCTGACAACACTGTTAGATGAGCAAATAAGACAAAAAATGATCATCATGAACACTCAATTTCCCAGCCTAATTATAATACCCTGAAGACAGCTTTTCTGTCGAAACATTGGTTAATAGGTTATTGAATTATTGCATCTGAGCTCCTAGAGTGTGCAGCTCTCCTTTTCTTTTTCAAGTGTTCTACTCCGCTAGCCAGCCCCTCGCCTAAACAGGTGTGCGTTTCTTTCGCCTCCAGATGAGCAAACTAGACATAAAATTATCATGAACACTCAATTTCCCAGCCTAATTCTATGAAAACAAAAATGGGACATTGATTGATTTATCATGACAAGTCCCCACTCTTATCTCAAAGCAGTGTGATAACTCTGTCCCAATCATAATGGTGCTGAAATTATGGTTGACAGCACACGTGACACGGCTATTGCTTTAAAGTATTTAAAACGTTGGATGACTTTGGGAGTTTCAGTAAACAACAATATGATAAATGCCTTCAATAGCATTAGCATACTTTATTCGTCATTCAGTGATATTCATTCCCACAGTAATTATTGAATGATCCATCCAGTTGTGGTTAGGAAAATGTGCATGCATAGTGGTGGGCAAACTGACATGCCTCGCAATGTTTAGAACTGCCACAAGGATGGTAACAGCCTAGTAACGGGCACTGCCTATTAACCATCATTATGAAGCATCAAATCTCATGAACGCCCATGGCTTACCCCAGACATAGCTATGACGAGTCTTAAAGCCGATTTATGTTTGATCCTGGAAATGTGGTCTGGAGGTGCCGTATGGTGCAATTGCGGTGCCTCTGGAGGCTTGCGGAGGCCAAATCTAGAGACCAAATCTAGCTCCGTACGGTGATGCCATGCAAACTTGCACATTTTGGAACAATGCGGAGGGCTCTGTATAGCTCTGCATTGACATGATTGGTTGACGGTAGGTGGGGGTGGTACATCCTGTATAAACACAAACTCACTTCCTTGACAACCTCCTTGACATTAAACATAGAAAACTTTGATGAAAGTCTATCAGAACAAGTTCACAAATAAAATACATCTTTATGATACCTCGTGTAGGGATTTCAAAGACCCGAAAATGAGTTTGAACTCCTGGAAAAAGATTTGGGAGGCAATGGGGACAGATGCGGTAAAGAGGTCAATGGAATGCAGCCCATTGGGGATAGAAGGATGCTGGATTGGCACACATTCAACATATCTGATCTAAGAAAGTGGATATTTGTCAAATCTGTCACTGTGGTTTCTAAAATACGATTTGTATATATTTGGCTGTTTTCGCTGCTTTAGAAGTTGTAGCTTTTCAGGTTTAGAAGAAGTGACTGCTAAATGTTAACTCCTGTTTGTATATGCTGGTAGCATACCTAGCATACAGAAATCGGTGTTGATAGTCATGTATTGGGGTTGACATCTATACAATCATTATACTACAATTTTTACCTCAACATAGTGTGAAATACACATATTAACAATAGCCTAAATGTGGGCAAATTTTGCTGGGTGGCAATGGGGAGATTCAGGATGGAGATGCAGGTGGGAAAACGGTGCAACCTTTTTACTTCATCTTGGCTGAGCTCCTATGTTCAGCACCGGGAAACGGACTCCAACATCTCAGAAGAGGTAAGGTCTTTTTGTTTAGCCAGTTGCTCGTAATTAGCTGGATGGCTATCACTACGAGCAGTGTGGTGCAGACCAATTTATTGGAAGCGCATGACAGCACCCCGAAGCTCAAGAAGCATGAATGCTCTGACTTCTGCGGTGGCCGCATCACTATAAATGCTGTATAACTGCAGAAGGCGGATCGGCTTTTTTTAAAATTCTGATCCCTAGCATTTAAGACCTTCTTTTTTACACCCAACTGGTGCAACCAGCCCCAGGAGACATCCCGGAAACAGGTCTTCTCACGAAAACATCTCTAAAGTCCGAACGGTTTGAGCTAGTTTTGCTCTACGACTCCCACAAGCTTCACAAGAAACCTCAGAAGGTCATCAGGTAATTGTGCGATAAAAATGACTGGAAGTGAATAGGGTCTTTCCACATTATAAAGGTATTTGTCATTCTGCGTACTGAGCTTTCTTATATCTCTCAGATGTAGGAAACACACTTCAAAACATACTTCCGTTTGATTTATTTTTTTACTATCAGTTTTGCTATGTATGACTGTGTTATTAATTATGTTTCTATGGGCTAATAGTAGTAAGGCCAAATTCAAAGTTTCATGAAAGAAAACAAATCTGTTTTTTTTTTAGACCTACAGGGGTCCTAAAATTCTAAATCAAATAGCTAAATTGTGCATGGTATGACCATCTTAAAACAATTCCATACAGTATGTTAGCTTAGTACAGTAGATATCACTATCTAGAGGCTTAGACTCTAGAGGACACAGCCAGCCCTGTAACCCTACAGTGGAATTGCTGGATGCCTCGGTTGCGCTGTTGTACATTTTTTACATTTACATTTTAGTCATTTAGCAGACGCTCTTATCCAGAGCGACTTACAGTAGTGAATGCATACATTTCATACATTATTATTATTTTTTATTTTTTTGTACTGGCACCCCGTGGGAATCGAACCCACAACCCTGGCGTTGCACACACCATGCTCTACCAACTGAGCCCCAGTCCCAGCCTTGGGCCCTGCACAACAGTATTACTGACTTCCTGTGCTACAAGTTTATGCTACACTGTTTGAAGCCTGGTCCTATTTTACCCCCAACCTAGCTACCAACATGCTGCCACTTGCTGTTATACTTACTGTATAACGCTTGCCACATTTCCACTCACTACCAATATGTTCAAATATACAGTTACTGAGATTCCTATGCAATCGTTCAACTGAGCAAGCAGTAATGTATGTGGGTACTCTTGAACATTTGAAATATATAAAAAGTAAATATACTTCTCTGTTTTATCTTCTGTACAAATATAATGAGTTACAGTGCATGGTGAACAAAGCAGAAAGAGATAACAAGGTGACTTTGAATCTAGCAAAGGTGATATTCCATGAGTGTACACAAAGAGAAAAAACCATCCAATGCCTTAATAACCAAAAAATGCATTTCATCAACCTCTATAATGGCTGGATTTTTTAAATATCCTCCTACATAACGTTGTTAAATTGATTGAAAGAACCAGTAATGGTATGTGGAGAGGTAATAATATACTATTACTTTATTTGTCTAAAGAATGTATCTGTCTTTATTGTGAGTAGTGATACAGTAAGTATGTTAAAAAAAGATGAAGATCAACATAATGATTCTTCATTTCATGAAGCCTCGATTTCATTTTAGAAAAACCTTTTTACATGATTAGCTTGTTCATTTCTGGCTGAGGTCGCTTATTCAGTGCTGATTCAAATGCATTCAGTCATGGTCATACTGAAAATCCAGTAAAGTATTTATTAGTAGGGTAATATTTAACAATATGGGACATTTGGGAAAATTGTTTTCATTGTCATTGGTGATTCCAATAACAATGGAGGGAGAGTGAACATTGAGATGGTAAACATTGTCATATAATTGTGTTTTTAATGATGTACGAACATATTTCTGCATGATATATTTCTGCATATTTCTGCATCATATTTCTGATGGAGGAACAATATGATTTTATATTTTAATATGATTAAAATATAAACATGTAACTTGATATGAAGACAGGAATGAATGCAATACCCCCATACAAACCATGTCTTTTTTTGGTTCAAATAGGTCATATGATCTCCATGACAACAGTCATAATGGTAACATGGAAATATATTAATGTAAAACCATGGCAACATTCTCCAATTGAATTAAGCAGCACCTGTGCACATTACAGAAGAAGATAAAAGACAAAAGGAGCTGGCTTGCGCTTGCCAAGCAGCTGTGGCTTTCAGACCTTAAATCCATGCATATTTCCTGTATGGGAATCATTTGTTTTCATACCTTTCTGTGCAGTGCATTACCGTGGCATTCAATGGTTTTGTGTGATATTTGAGCAAACAGATCTAAAATAGTAAAATAATGTGAATGGGGCTGTGTGTTAGTAATGTGTATTTGTTTAGCAATCAACCCAACATGAATGTCAAAGAGAGGGGTTTAATGATTAAACTAATTTGATTGGGTGTTATTTCCGTAAAGAGAAATGTTAGGCAAGTGAATACCATGGTCGTTGTGTGTAGAGAATGGTGAATAGTGTTGATGTGGTCTCTTTTCTCTAAGCTGTGGGGAGAGAGAACATTACATCACCATGCCATCAAATCTGATGGATTTACCCCCCTCCCTTCCCCAGATTCTGTGTTCAGTGGTAATGGCATTGTAACACTCTCACCCTTGAAAATGTTAGTGTGTGTGTATGTGTATATGTGTGTGTAAAACAATGAGAGAGAGAGAGAGAGAGAGAGAGAGAGAGATATTACTTTTAAAAGGATATTGTTGTTCCCACCTCTCATTGCCATATTTTATTAATCTATTTATTCAGTGTGCACATTATTATACTTTTTTGGGGGGAGATCTAAATATTGCTAATTTAACCATTCTCCTTTTTGTTTAAAATGCAAGTTTGTGCTGCTACAGTGGTATGAAAATAAAAACGTGTTCCAAATTAAACACCCCACCTCTCTGTCATGGTTTGAACCATTTATTGGCGGGAGCACTGTGCACTGTTAGGATGCTGTAATTATTTAAGAGTGGACAAACGTGAGCAGGTAGCCTACTTTTTGAAGTGATTTGTTTGACAATCAGATGAAAACATCTTGACTGGTTTTGTTCATGCCACATTAAAAGGTAATACATTTTTACCGTAAAAAAAAAAAGCGAGGTCTCATGATAAAAATAGAGACCACCCCAAATGTCACGGTATAATTCACACTCTGTATTCATTGTTCTCGCAGTGATGTTCAGCATACACGTACTCTGTCCGCCCTGTTTTTTACAATGATACAATTCATGGCATAGCCTTACAGTTCAAGAAGCGTTGATAAAGCTTACATTTTTACACTCAAGGCAACTTGATCCAACGGAAGACTATTTTCTCCATCCGGTTTTTACATTGTGCAATGAAACCCTTTCCCGTCCAATATCCATTCTATGAATAGCAACTCTGTATGTTTTTAACATTAAGTGAGCTTATATAATGCACTCAAGCCTCATGTTACCTTTCCTTTAATGGGCAAATTTCATAACAGCCATTTCATGACAGGAAGATACTGAGTGTATGAGGGAAGGTAAAAAAATCAAATGGCGTTTTCAAGCAATTTTTTCTAATAGGGTTTTCGAGCTCCCAAATCGGGCAGATAAATGCTACCAGTAGATGGCAATGTTTCAAGTAGGCCTAACTTGTGCTTCACTATCACAAGCTATCAGTAGCTAACAGGGAAGAAATATGAGGGCGAGCGCGAAGCATGAACGTGAACAATAGCTGTGAACAATGGCGGCAGCAAACCCAACACCAGCAAAGGTCGGTCGCAAAAGGCAAAGCCCCGTATGGGATTATTTTGAGTACATTGCTGGAAAGGACAAAATAAAATGTATTGTAGTGCCAGAAGATGGCAGTGTGTGTGGAACAGAGATAAAAGGGAAAACTCTACCAACCTCAAAGTTCATCTGAATAGCACCCACAAAGACTTTCAGGATAAAGAGAATTCGGTCAGGAGTCTACCTACTCCTGGTATCATATGAACAACCATAAGACTTGAAAAATGTGTAGAATTGCAGGAAATTAGCATTGCTTGCTGTTTGGGGTTTTAGGCTGGGTTTCTGTATAGTACTTTGTGACATCTGATAATGTAAAAAGGGCTTTATAAATACATTTGATTGATTGATTGATTGAATTAGCTTTAAAACTGCACAATGTTCTCTTCGCTAAATGGAATAATGTGTACAATTATGGAAAATTAGTTTTAAAACTGTGAATTTTTCTCTGCCAACAAGAAGTGTTTGACCAGTTTGAACAGTTTGGGGTCACATGGGTTGTGAAGTGGTAGTTTCTTACTACGCCAATAAATGACAATATCCATTCCAACCTTTGCCACCTTTCAAATGTATGTGACCAAATAGCACTTGAGTACCCCTGTTATAGGCCTACAACACATAATTGTCTCTGAGCCTCCTGTGCATAAGGCTACTTTCTGTCCGTAAAACTAAAACGGAAACTGAATAATATAAAAACAAAATAGAAATGTTTTTATCAAACTGAAATGGAATAAAAATGAGTAAATCAATTCTGAAAATAAACTGAAACTAAACCGAATTCATGGATCTACAGTACTGTACAGTGGCTTCGAAAATATTCACCCCCTTGGCATTTTTCCTATTTTGTTGCCTCACAACCTGGAACTGAAATTGATTTTTGGGGGGGGGTTGTATCATTTTATTTACACAACATGCCTCCCACTTTGAAGATGCTAAATATTTGTTATTGTGAAACAAACAAGAAATAAGACAAAAAAACTGAAAACTTGAGCGTGCATAACTTTTCACCCCCCCAAAGTCAATACTTTGTAGAGCCAAATACATTTAAACTCAGTTTTTCACAATTCCTGACATTTAATCCAAGTAAAAATTCACTGTCTT
Source organism: Salmo salar (assembly GCF_965601325.2). NCBI lineage: Eukaryota > Metazoa > Chordata > Actinopteri > Salmoniformes > Salmonidae > Salmo > Salmo salar. The sequence goes on from NC_138303.1 coordinate 52,612,536, forward strand.
AGGTCAGTTAGGATCACCACTTTATTTTAAGAATGTGAAATGTCAGAATAATAGTAGAGCGAATGATTTATTGGAGCTTTATATTTCTTTTATCACATTCCCAGTGGGTCAGAAGTTTACATACACTCAATTAGTATTTGGTAGCATCACCTTTAAATTGTTTAACTTGGGTCAAACGTTTTGGGTAGCCTTCCACAAGCTTCCCACAATAAGTTGGGTGAATTTTGGCCCATTCCTCCTGACAGAGCTGGTGTAACTGAGGCAGGTTTGTAGGCCTCCTTGCTCGCACACACTTTTTCAGTTCTGCCCACACATTTTCTATGGGATTGAGGTCAGGGATTTGTGATGGCCACTCCAATCCCTTGACTTTGTTGTCCTTAAGCCATTTTGCCACAACTTTGGAAGTATGCTTGGGGTCAATGTCCATTTGGAAGACCCATTTGCGACCAAGCTTTAACTTCCTGACTGATGTCTTGAGATCTTGCTTCAATATATCCACATCATTTACCTCCCTCAAGGTGCCATCTATTTTGTTTCATCAGACCAAAGGACATTTCTCCAAAAAGTACGATCTTTCTCCCCATGTGCAGTTGCAAACCGTAGTCTGGCTTTTTTATGGCGGTTTTGGAGCAGTGGCTTCTTCCTTGCTGAGTGACCTTTCAGGTTATGTCGATATAGGACTCGTTTTACTGTGGATATAGATAATTCTGTACCTGTTTCCTCCAGCATCTTCACAAGGTTGATTTGCACTTTTCGTACCAAAGTGTATGTTCATCTCTAGGAGACAGAACACGTCTCCTTCCTGAGTGGTATGACGGCTGCGTGGTCCCATTGTGTTTATGCTTGCGTACTATTGTTTGTATAAATGAACGTGGTACCTTCAGGCATTTGGAAATTGCTCCCAAGGATAAACCAGACTTGTGGAGGTCTACACATTTTTTGGCTGATGTTTTTTGATTTTCCCATTATGTCAAGCAAAGAGGCACTGAGTTTGAAGGTAGGCCTTGAAATACATCCACGGCTACACCTCCAATTGACTCAAATGATGTCAGTTAGCCTATTAGAAGCTTCTAAAGCAATGACATAATTTACTGGAATTTTCCATGCTGTTTAAAGGCACAGTCAACTTAGTGTATGTAAACATCTGACCCTCTGGAATTGTGAAACAATTAATTATAAGTGAAATAATCTGTCTGTAAACAATTGCTGGAAAAATTACTTGTGTCATGCACAAAGTAGATGTCCTAACCGACTTGCCAAAACAATAGTTTGTTAACAAGAAATTTGTGGAGTGGTTGAAAAATGACTCCAACCTAAGTGTATGTAAACTTCCGACTTCAATTGTATGTGACTTCTGAAGGTAATTGGTTGCACCAAATCTTATTTAGGGGCTTCATAGCAAATGGGGTGAATACATATGCACGCACCACTTTTCAGTTTAACATTTGTTTTTCATTTTTGAAGCAAGTTATTTTTTTAATTTCACTTCACCAATTTGGACAATTTTGTGTATGTAAAATCCAAATAAAAATCAATTTAAATTAGAGGTTGTAATGCACATTTTTGGGGGAAAAAAGCCAAGGGGGTGAATACTTTTGCAAGGCACTGTACGTATGCATCATATTGCAAGCAAAATGCAATGATAAACATGATTCAACTCCTAGCATGTAATGGCCATTCATATCAATGTGATATTGCAAACGCAGATACCTTATCTACAGTAGCTTTATTAGTTTGCCAAAAAAAGGCAATACTTTACATTAAGTTTCCCCTATTACTATCTAATTAAAACAGTAATATATGTAGTAACAACATAGTAGTTAAATAGTAGTGGGAAACCAGGTAGCCTAGCGGTTAGAGCATTGGGCCAGCAACCGAAAGGTCTCTAGTCGAATCCCCTAGCCGACAAGGTGAAAAATTAAGCGCTGCACTTAACCCTAATTACTCCAGGGTTGCCATTCATAATGGCAGACTCTGGCTGTGACTCCATTCTCCGAGGGTGTCTCAGGGAGAGTGAGATATGCAAAAAACGCATTTCCAATTCAAACATGTGTACATGTGTCAAATAGGACACATATAAGAACTACTACATTATTATTATTACATAGGTGTTACTATGTAATTACACGGGTTGTAGTTATTACACAATTGTAACAAGAAACATATAATTACACATCCACTTGCTGATGGTTATTCCATATGTGTAATTAATGATGTTATTACACATGTTCTTGTTTTACTATGTAACTAATATCTTGTAATTACACATTTAAAAGTCACCTGTTAAATAACTTGAACAAAATCTGCTACATGTAAGTACAAGGTGCCACTACTATTGAATACATGTATTAGCAGGGTTGATAAATAGGCTAGGGCCTGATAACAACAAGTGTAACAAGGCACACCCAATGATGTTGAGTACACCCTGTCATTAACTACCGGTCATTTTCAATTTGTTCACTTCTATGTTATGACATGGCTCAAAGGCTATTCCGAATCAAGTACAATGAAGTTGCATAGGATATACTTGTATACTTGTAATTATCATGTACCTATTCAAGAGCACGCAACTTATTGTAAAGTGAAACCCAGTAGGGTATAACCTTTATAATTACTATATAGTTACAATGTAACAACCTTAGCAGACAATAGGCTGGCCAGCAGAAATTCGGAGACAGGAGAACATTAAGTATAACCTTTTTAGATTTTAGTTACATTGTAATTACAATGTTGTTACAAGGGATATACATGTATTTACAATGCAACATAATGTGTAGTGAATTTACTTTTTTTGCAGACAATAGGCTGGACAGGAGAAATAAGGAGACGAGAAAATGTTTCAGTTTGAATTTTCTTTAATGGATTTGACAAAGATTTATATTAAAACTATTCAAATTCAATTTCTCATTCCAGACTCAAAGCAATAACTATTTTAGTTAGTAAAAAATACTAACACAGGTTGGTACAGCAAGCTAGCTAGCATTTACCTATTTTTCACTAATTTAGCTAGCTAGCTACAGTAGCTACTGCAAGCACCGGTACAATGTCAACACGTTTATCCACTCATTCAATAAACGTTACAAAATCATCATACAACTGATTCAACATTTATTTAACAATTTTGCACATTACAAACCTTTATAACCATGACAAATTAAGAGAATGGCTGCAGGCTATTCCACGTGTGAATTCTGGACTAGGTGCGGAACTTGGACTAGTCAATGTTTTTCATGTAATCGCCTTCCACGGATTAACAACACTGGAAAGGAATCACAAGAATTTGCACTAATGGACTGTGATAGGATTCCACAGGAATGGGCTTGTATTTTAGCATTCAATGCTTGACCATTGCCATTAATGTGAGTCATTGGTTTCAATAGCCTCTATTCTCTCACGCTAAGTGCTGGCCATTTTAATACACTGATGGACTTGGATTAGAATGTGATTGTACATGTGATTGTACATTATGATATCACAGGAAAATATTTAGTTTCAGTCATATTAGCATGAGAGCAATACTTAATCGCCCTCCCATCCGCACAGGTTCAACATTCCATCCCTCTACCACACCATGCCCCCACCCCCCCGTTCCCACACCGCCCGCCTCCTCTCCTATCCTGAAACTCTGAATCCATTGGATTGTCCTTCAAATAGATTAATTCAATTATTTCACTTTACAGGCTTTTAACCCTATCAGTCCCGAGATCCCAGCAAAAATCGGCTTTTCATTTATCTGACTTGAGTTTGTGACAGCAACTATGTTATTACAGTATAATATTTTCTGGGATTTCCTATGATTTTCTATGTTGAAGAGCCCCTTACCGTCTAACGATTCCTGTGTAGCTTGTGAGCATCATAGAGCAAAACAGGTTACATGTGCATGTTCGTGATAGCTTTTAATAGTTTGTACCTCAAACCATTCGGACTCTACAGACATGTTTGTATACAAGACCCGGCCCGGGCCCCTATGGAATCCACCCTTGTCTCACAAACACCACTCTAAGGCAGCCCCCGTTAATCACACAGACTACTGGTTGGTACCGACGGATGCAGAAGAAATAGAAAAATCATACTTGTATAATCCAATCTGTAGCTCAAACACACAATGTGTAAAAGGGATTAGAAGTCTAAAATGCACCGCCATTACAGTTGGACTCATTGGGTTAAATGATTCAAATTTACATGCTTTTATGTCAACCAATGTATTACAGTACGTGCCAGAATGTGGAAATCCTTTGTGTAACAATTTTAAAAGTTCCTATGGCTAAACATCTCCTAAAATCAAATAAGAACTCCCTCCAAAACCACTCACCCCTGATATACTGTATGTAAGACACTCCCTCCCTGCCCTATTTCTTCACACTGACCACAACCTTTGTACTTGTGAACATTTTAGGTAAAACATGATAGGTTAAACCCTGTAGAACATTTCTATTTTTTGGATCTTTGTAAAAGTCACACTGACAACATGCTCATTAGATGAATTGATAAATAATTTGTGTTTTGTTCTGTATTTCTTTTAACTATTCAGCCCTACCAAGTCTGCAAGGGGGAATTAACCAGGGCAGAGGGAATTGAATTAAGCCCAGGACATGACCAAAGACCAGATGTGCCACATTCTGCCCCTCAGGTTAATATCCAGGATTTTTAGATTAAATACAGTACATCTTTAAAACACTCCCTATTTGCATGTCCCTATTTGCATTTTTCCTGTTTTGCCCAATGAAACTGGATGGAAGCCAGGAATGACATAAGGTGGTTTAACAATTGATAGTTTTGGTGTTTGGGCTGTATGTATCTGTTCACAATCATTTGTCAACATAAATCACTGACAAAAATGAAGTACTTACACTCTAAACTATTAGCATTTTGTTAGAGTAATAGCAGAAAGTGTATTCCTATATCAAAATCTTCACATCTATAACACAATGCTTTTAGGTATTAACATGTTCATCCAAATTACTTTAGTGTTTTTTTTCTCTGGATTGAAACATATTTGATTCTGGCCCCTCAAAAGTGCTCTTAATTGCTCGCTTGAAAGGGGCATGATTATATAGATGTTCGGCTTTCTTTATATAAAAATGAATCATCATTCCACTGCTGAAATTATGCTGTGTTCTCATGTGAAAAATCCCAAGTGCTTTACAAGGTACTGACGGTAAAAGGCTGGGTCATATAGAAAACATGTTCAGATGTTATCTTATAATTTATCCTCAACTTAACCAATTCAGGGTTCTGGCATTACTGTAACAAATCCATGGTTAAGTGTGATTGTTGTCATCATTTTTACAAGCTAATGTCATAAATTTGCGTTGTGACTTAGGTTATTTTCTGGAGCTCTGGTTTAGTAGATTAAAAAAACGACCATACTATTTTTTACAAGTTGGCATTTTAATATGTGAAAACATTCAGACTGGTAATACACACTCCACAACGAGAGCTGAAAAGCTAAGCAATTAACGTAGTCTCTTCAGTTTCCTTCAAATGAAGTGGTAAATGAAACGTGGTTGGACTGACAAACTGGGTCATTTTTAAAAGGAGCTCCTCTGTCTTTCTTCAGTCTATCCTGCATGCAGAGGCAGATATTGCATCCCTACTTTATCAAATAAAGATTTGCCAAAATTTGCCTGTATTGAAGGTTGTTTTCAAGGTGGATGAGGATGACATAATGAAGACATGAGATCAGAGAAATTACATCATCTCTGTAATGTTCATGGATGTTTGACCTACTTCTCCTTTTCATGTAGAATTACGCAATGTATCAGGGGTAAAACCCCTACTGGATGGGTGGTTCAGATGTCAGTGGCATTAAGTCCTAAACCTACATCTCCTGCAAAGGAGGATGGGAGTCGTTGTTGACCTCTGCAGGATGTAGTGCGTGACCTTGTGAATGGAGCCCAAACTAGAGCTGCCTGGGTATATGGCAGTGGTAAGGCAGTGGTGGCTAGTGTCTCTTTAAATCGGAGGACTGGTTTGTTGTATTGGCTCATTGTAATGTGCCGTCTTCCCTTCACTAGCCTCCACTGGTGTATGACGGGGTCCGATAGAAAGCAGACAGAGGAGGGGACAGATTGATACAAATATCAACGTATGTAGGAAACACAATATCCAAAGTTGACTGGAGAGACACTAATGCTCCTCTTCTCCTTCCATGGACATCTAACTGCAGAGTTATGAGTTATTTCAGCCTTTGTTTATACTATGTGACCAGAATGTTGACTCACTGAAGACTTCGGATTGGTTCCCATGCCCCTGTAGAACACACAAGGTAACCCGTGACCTTCTACACTGGGGTCAAAGGTCAGTTACTCTGCTCTTCCCAGGACTCTGGTCATGGCTAGAAGGGATCCAGCTTTTATCAAATTAACTTACGCAGCAGGTTAGGAGAATTAACGTAGCAGGTTAGGATAATTAGGATAATTAGGTTAAGGTTATAAATAAGGGTTAGGTTAGGGTTAGCTAAAGTGCAAAAAAAAAGAGATTTGACAGTTTGTAGAGATAGATGTGTTGTAATATTTCCTGGCACCATGCACGCCCAATAATGACATCCTCATAACACTTTGCATTAAACGGGCATCAGTGCGGCCAGAGGTTTTGGATAATGATATTGTCGGGAGAGTTTGAGTCAAAAGGCTTCACTCATCAGCACCCACACATACTGTTTAAAAGTATCTGTGCATGTGCAATCAGAGAAGATTAGCCTCTCGCTTTGTGCTCTTTGTTGTTGTGGAAGTCGGCCCAATACTGCTAATACTCCTCAGTCGAGCACCTTGTTCCCTTGTTGTTCAAGCTGGGCTGGAACGCGTTTGGTACACTTTTGTTCCACTGCTAATGCTAATTTCATTTAGCTAAGTCTAGCTTTTTAAGGCACCCCTTATAAAGGGTTTGTAAAGGTCATATACTGTAAGTAGTTTATATATTTTGGACAGGAGCAAGACATTTTAAGTTTATTTGGGATCTAAATAAAATTAGCTCGCTAAATAATTTATCCTGCTTTCTGGACAGCTTCCTAGTTCCAGAGGTTTTTGATGGATTTTATGAAATACGTGTTATTCCAAAGCCGTTTAGGTGACAAACCATACTCAGTATAGAACTCAGTGGGAAATTAAATAGAAGACATGTTCTAGGAATGTGCTGTTCTGTTCAGTACCTTGAAAAGACGTCAAGGGCAGCTTGGTGTTGCCATCAACTAATTGCTCTGTGAGAAGTGAAATCACGAGTCCTGATGTTCTTGTGCAAGCTATAGACATAGACAGAAAACAAACAATTAAATGTAATTGTCCAACGTGCGCTGTGCTTATCCAGAACATTAAGTGTAATAACATTTTCAGGGCATCACTGAAATGTGCTGAAATGTGCATACAGTGTTAAATCACTCACAATATGTGCCTCTCTTTTCACACTGTCCATTAATCATTTTTGCAGATCTAAAGTAGACACCACTTAGGCTATACATTCTTTATGCAGATCTAGCTAATTAATACTTTATAAATATCCTATAAATCTATTATAAGTTGTAGTTTGTGTAAAGTGTAACTAAAAAAACAAAATGGTGAAGCAAGAGTTTGCAATGACGCAGCAGTTTGCAAGATACTTGCATTCAGGGCTCCCGAGTGGCACAGCGGTCTAAGGCACTACATCTCAGTGCTAGAGGTGTCACTACAGACCCTGGTTCGATTTCAGACTGTATCACAACTGGCCGTGATTGGGAGTCCCATAGGACAGCGCACAATTGACCCAGCGTCATCAGGGTTAGGGTTTGGCCAGGGTAGGCCATCATTGTAAATCAGAATTTGTTCTTAACTGACTTGCCTAGTTAAATATATATGTTTTTTAAATGTACTAATTACCAAATCATTATACAGACAGTGGTGTGAGATAATGGGACATAGTATGGGGTCGCATAGTATGGGGTTGTATAGTATGGGGTGGCATAGAATGGGGAGGCATAGTATGGGGCGGCATAGTATGGGGAGGCATAGTATGGGGTTGCATAGTATGGGGTGGCATAGAATGGGGAGGCATAGTATGGGGCGGCATAGTATGGGGAGGCATAGTACGGGGCGGCATAGTACGGGGCGGCATAGTATGGGATGGCAGGTAGAGTAGCCGGTAAGAGCGTTGGGCCAGTAACCGAAAGGTTGCTGGTTTGAATCCCGAGCCAACTAAGTGAAAAATCTGTCGATGTGACCTTGACCAAGGCACTTAATCCCTCTGGATAAGACTGTCTGCTTAATGAATAAATTGTAGTATTATAATAACCTGTCTCAGTGAAGATGTCAACTTGATGAATATTTTTTGCATTATTCGGCAGAAGCAGTACTGCGAGCGAAAATATGTTATCCAGCTTTCATCTTTACTATTGTTTTCTTTCATTCACATCTTATTTTGTTTAGCATTAAAGTGGCTAGTGTTGTTTATTCCATTAATTGCCATTGAGCATTCAGTAATTAAAGAACAATAAATATTTTGCAGAAATTCGTTTCTCTTGTTTGGTTGCTAGCCCATCAATTGTGCTTCAATAATACTGATCATTAGCATTCGGTGGGCAGTGAAGGCTTCTGGGAAGGGAGCTCTATACATACAGCACTCCACATTCCATTCCCATGAAGTTATGGCACTGGGCCACGGGGTTAACCCCGTGTGTGCTGACAGTGGTAAAGCACATCTACACAGTCAGGTCCATACTAAACAACGGGCATGCACTATTGGGTCCAGAACGGAACAGTTCCACAACCAATCATAATCATCCTGTCAATATAACATTATGACATATAGCCTACTACAAATAAAATGTTTATTCAGATCCATACTCTTTTCATGTTTTTACTATCAGTAAATGCAAATCATAATAATTCTAAGGACTAGTGTGGAAGGATTCTTTTTTTATGCTGCAACCAACAATACATTGACAATGGGTACCTGAAATATTTACCTACTTTATATGAACATATAAACCATTTTGTGCATGGTTCATGGGATCAACAGTGGTATGATAATAACACAACACTGCAAAGTGTAATCTGTACTTTGCCTTGACATGATTGAAAGACAATGGTCCCATGGATAGGCAATTTCAACATCAAATGTGCATGCACATCACAGGGCAAGAGAGTGCTATCCATCAAATTCAGTGAGCTGTCAAAGGGAGCTAGCTCTCTCAACCTTTCCCTATACATTTGCACTCAATTGGCCATATAATATGTAGCACCTGTGCATATTTTGCACTCCTTTGAGAATGTAAAATGTTTATCACAACTCATGGCAGTAATCAGTACCGAGACCTAATAATCAATGTATTCATATTCATAAATGCTAGTCATTAAACATACGCCTATCTGTTATTGTTTTGATAAAAGTGGTGCCAATTGCTATACCATTATATTATCTGTATAAATGCAAGCAGAATTGGCAAAACATATAAAAAATAATGTTGATCTTAGACAAAGCATAATAATAGCCAATAGCCATTCGTATTAGCCTACTTTTATAACACTTTTAACATTCCAAAGTAATTTCCCATGATGCCTTTTTGTTGTGATGGATTTAGACATAGCCTCTATATACCATATAACAATTGTTAACTTCATAATCATTGCTAAAATGGGAAAGAATGCAAACCCTCCTCTGCTTTGTCTGAAATAACATTGGATGTTTTAAGGCAACATTGTTTTATCTTTTACATAAAAATAAAACAATGCCAAGAGCTCCATCAGCTTTTTGCAGTACCATTTCATTACAGCTGTTCGTGTCCTCGGTGGATGTGTAATAGCTGCTGTTTATACCCAAACCTTTATGTTTGTGTACTGTTTGGAATTCTATAGGTTCATAGTTCTATATTTCTATACAGAGGTTTGTGTTTAAGTTAACATGTATGTTGACGAAACCATGCATTGAATGCAGACTGTGGAACCTCATGCCTTTCGGCTTGGCACACTAAATAAAGCAAATGGAACCTTTGGAACGCAATATACTGTATAGGCTAATCTGTGTGTGCTTTATAATGCAGAGCCCTGCACACTACTACATTGCTAATCTGAAACGCGCAGTTGCAGAAAGGAGAGCGGTTGCCAAGGCAGCCACCAACCTCCCCTCCCCCCTTTCCCTCCATTCCTCTTTCCCATTTATTATCAGCAGAGGTCGCATGGCATATGGTGAAGAACAGTCCAACCACTTCTCTGTCCTCGAACCATTTCCTGGAATCAATACATGAATATGCACCTCCGTCACAAAGCCTATGGATTATGAGAACAACGGGAAAAAACAAACATATTCAGAGGGCTCATTTTATGCTTTTTTAAATAAACCAAGGGGGAATATTTTATTTCATTTGTTCTGGAGTATGCCTAACTTAATAGAATAACTAATCTGCATATGTGCTGTTATTTTTGTTCTACCGTTAAGTGATAACTGTTTTGGTTCTCCAAAGTGGACGCGCTCTAGTAAGCGAAAAAAGGACTGTTCATCACTAGGACGCGAGTTGGTGCAGAAGTTCGACCGCAAACGGATGTGAGGGAAGAGTGCACAGAAAACTCAACCCCTTTTTCTTTCTTTACTTCTTTCTTATTTTGTTTGGCTAAACAATAGAGTGAGTCAAAGACACTGAAACGGATTTCATGCCGTCAGTCTCGCAGAACCTGATATGGACGTGAGATTTTATCCTGCGCACCCGTCTAGTGTGGGTTCTGATCCAAGTTGTCTAAGCTCGTTGGACTTTTACCACGCGAACAAGGTAAATACAAAGTGCAGTCCTCCTAGTGCGTTACTGCCTAGAGATTGAAGTCTACACATTTTCTCACCTGCCTCTGCTTCTTGTTCAGCAGCCTGCAACATTTGTGCAATAGACATGCATGGCATGTGGTGTTTAACTGAAACTGGATGTTTCCACCAGCGAGTGTTTCCATTCCATGTGATTCCATTCCTCATTACAACAATTACACGTTTTAAGATGGGGTTCTCTGACAACCCCACACCTCCAGATAGCCTGAACCATTTTTTTTAAATTGTTCTTCTTCTACTTCTACTTTCTTCTCTATCTCTTTTTCAGTCAACATATTGGGCATGTAATATAAGTATTCTAGGCTATAACATAATTATTTTGCTTACGTTTAGGCTATAATGTAACACACTTTGCATACCTGCTACAATTTGGATACCTGCGACAATATACTGACTGCTACAATGAAACGTTACCCTACTTGATTGCTGTTAGTCTACATTGACCAGTCTACGCGGCGTTTGATAAACTATGTTGATAGAATCTTAATACATTGCTCTTGCGCATATCCATGCACTTTGAATTTACCTACATTTTAAACTTTTCTTGTTCTAACCTTAGAGGGCTAACCATCTTTTTTAATCAGCTGGTAGAGTAGGCTATTGCTCTCGTTCTGAGAGGCTATCCCGTCAGTTGAATGAGCATGTTGGATTAAAATAGGCTATTAGTTAATATTGCCCATATCTTTGATGATTCTGAGTCACAAACACGATGTCCCACTGTGAAATGAATACTAAAATGGTTTTAGAGCCACGTCTTTAGAAGCATATTTTTACACCCCACTGCTTCAGTTCTCGAACTGCGCCGCTCTGACTTCACAATCACAGACAAGTGTGCCAGTGGCAGCCTATGTTCCATGAATATGCATATTACGATTAGACAGTTCGTTGATATACTTTTTGGTTTTGACTGCTCACATTACGGGCCTACTATAGCTTCTATTTTCAGAAAATCATGATCGGTTGAGGTCTGATCCTGTGGGTGATAATGCTGGGAAAAGGTCTAATCTGTCAGTTTTTCTTCACATCCACAGTGACAACGTAGTGGTAGCCTAAAGCCTACTATGGCTGATGGAAACAACAAGTATTTGTGCATCTAAAATAAATACTACAGTTTGCCTAATAGGTTACCCTGAGATGGGCCATTGTAGCCCGTAATACTCCTGCAAACAAGAGCAAGAGGAAGTGAAAGCAATCAGTCCGACATCTGGATTGAGTCATCATATCCATTAAATCCAGATTAGGTGGTTGAAACTTTGGATAAGCATTTGGGAATTGCACTAGGACAATTCCACAGCAAAGGAATTACGCTGAGAGTGATTTCAAAGTTTAACAAACCATACAACTCTATGCACAAGGACTACTTTTAAAAATGTACACACAAAATTTGACTAAAACATTTACTTGAAGAAGAGTGCACATGAAAATCTTGGTAACAGATTGGCGGTTTGTGCTGTTGGTGCCATCATTATGTTACCAAACTTTGCATTTGCACTGTTCTTCAAGTAAATGTGTTTTTGTATAGTTGTATGGTTTGTTAAACTTGGAAATCAAAGGATTTTGTTTGGCATACATTTTAAAGTGAAAAGTCTCAGCATAATTCCGTTACTGTGGAATTTCACACTACTAAGAATTCAATCCAGTCACATTGAGAGGCAGTTCACAGATGAAAACCTGTGGAATGACTTAGTCTCTACATGTGTTGTTCAATTAAAATTGTCTTCCCTGTAACGCACAGTGCTGAGATTGCTTGCAATGACAAGCTCAGTCCGATGATGCTGTGACACACCGCCCCAGACCATGTCTGACCCTCCGCCTCCAAATCGGTCCCGCTCCAGAGTACAGGCCTCGGTGTAACGCTCATTCCTTCGACGATAAACGTGAATCCGACCATCAACCCTGGTGAGACAAAACCACGACTCGTCAGTGAAGAGCACTTTTTGCCTGTCCTGTCTGGTCCAGCAACGGTGGGTTTGTGCCCATATGTGACGCTGTTGCCGGTGATGTCTGGTGAGGACCTGCCTTATAACAGGCCAACAAGCCCTCAGCCCCTCTCAGCCTATTGCGGACAGTCTGAGCACTGATGGAGGGATTGTGCGTTCCTGGTGTAACTCGGGCAGTTGTTGTTCCCATCCTGTACCTGTCCCGCAGGTGTGATGTCCGGATGTACCGATCCTGTGCAGGTGTTGTTACACGTGGTCTGCCACTGCGAGGACGATCAACTGTCCGTCCTGTCTCCCTGTAGCGCTGTCTTAGGTGTCTCACAGTACAGACATTGCAATTTATTGCCCTGGCCACATCTGCAGTCCTCATGCCTCCTTGCAACATGCCTAAGGCACGTTCACGCAGATGAGCAGGGACCCTGGGCATCTTTCGTTTGGTGTTTTTCAGAGTCAGTAGAAAGACCTCTTTAGTGTCCTAAGTTTTCATAACTGTGACCTTAATTGTCTACCATCTGTAAGCTGTTAGTGTCTTAACGACCATTCCACAGGTGCATGTTCATTAATTGTTTATGGTTAATTGAACAAGCATGGGAAACAGTGTTTAAACCTTTTACAATGAAGATCTGTGAAGTTATTTAGATTTGTACAAATTATCTTTGAAAGACAGGGTCCTGAAAAAGGGACATTTGTTTTTTGTTGCTGAGTTTATAAGAATGTACTGATAAAGCTATGCCTGAATGTAGACTAACAACACTGCTTCAGTGGTGTGAAGCTGAGTATCTCAGAAAGAAAGCACACATGAAGTTGGCTAGGCTATATTGGAATGCTCCTAAATGTGTCTTTAGTCCCTTGAATCTCAGGTAATTATTTGAAATATTAAAACTTTGTCAAATAGCAAAGTGAGATTACAATCATCCAACAAGTAATACTAACTACCTTCACTGGTGTTGCAAATTAGATGGAGGCCATTGGGAATATCTGATCTCATGTTAACAAGGTGCGTTGGGTCAGTTTTGAGGACAAAGCGTTGTCAAAATGGTTGTCCCATTAAAGGTGCAATACGCAGAAATCGCTCCGTTATTTCCTGGTTGTAAAAATTCTAATAGTTCACCTAGTTTCAGTTTATGTAACAAAACAAGCAATGTGTAGACTAGAGAGTCATTGTACTATCTTTTCAATAACCAAAAATCTTGTGTTTTCAACAGTTTGTGTAGAAGCTGGTGTACAAAACCGAAAGTAAAAGACGCAAAAACTAAACTTAAGAACGGGAAGCATAGAAATAGAGCAATATGGAAAATATCTACCTGCTTCTTAGACTTGCTTTCAATGAGAATTATCAATTTGGTTGGGTCACCCAAACAGTTACATATTGCAACTTTTAAGAGTTGCATCAGCCTCTGTAATGTAGGCTTCGAATGTATATCTAATCCCTCACTCTACTGCTGAGTTCCTCAGAAATTTTGCTACAGACCCTTTCAGAGATGGAAAGGAGGCAAATGAGTCTCATGCATGCTCATATTTCCATTAAACGGTAATATATGCCATTAGTAGACGTTTTATCCAAAGCGACTTCCAGTAGTGCATGTATACGTTTTTATATGGGTGTCCCCAGCGGGAATTTAACCCACTGTCTTGACGTTGTAAGCGCCATGTTTTACTAAGCCACACAGGTTCACTGGTGCCGTCTTACTTTTTTGTTGCACACTTCCTGTGAGTGTGTGACATTTTTAGAATTAGACATTGTGATCCCTGGTCAAACCTTAGAACGTTGAGGTGATTTGAATAAAAAGAGGTCCCGGCAAGATAGTTTGCTGTCTGCAGAGTGTGCCTGTAATGTTCATCCTCAAGCCGAATCATATCTCTGAAAGTTGGGGGGGTATAGTCAAAAAGGTAAACCCACAAAGGGTTACAAACCTTGTTATGGTAACTAATTAGTATGCTTACAAGACATCCATAGGAACAGGAATGGCATGGTTCTATTTCAGCATACAATTGTTAGTTTTAGTGTGAATGCTCTTGCAGATTTGAAAGGTATTTAAAGGTAATTAATTACCCTAAAAGGTTAATCAATAACCTTACTATTCACTTCAATTGACCATGGCACTCTCCATTATTGGTTGAAATGTCTTGATAAGAGAAAATGTGAAGTATTTTTTTCAGATTTTGTTTGAATATAGCCCCGTAGTATTGTATGTCCATTCCTCCATAATGTCTCTTACATCCTATAGGTAGCCATTTGGCTTGGTGGAGCTAAACTTTCCACATTTAAGGGCAAATGGAATTCTGTGAAATAATCACAAAGGGGGCTGTTGGAGGATGAAAAGGGGAATTGCAAAATAGTTGAGATACTGTACAAGTGCAGAGAAGCTCAAGCTCCTCAATCGACTCGCACGTGCCCATGAATAACTCGGACATGTCTGTGATAATACGCTCCCTTACTCTGTGGTGCTCCCACAGCCTAGAAATAACATAAAACGTTGTAATTACTGCAATCTTTGTGCTGCTTTGGAAATATGAAACAGTATCACATTTTAATATGGAATTGAACTGTATTTTTCTATTGTCCTCTACTGCCACTTCTAGACGTTTTTCTACAGATGTCATTATGTATGGCTGTCTATTCTGTCATCCAGCACGTTCAGTTTGCTCTGGGAAATAAAGGTATGCTTGTATACCTAAATCAAACCTGTGCAGTTATCTTTCTGTTCTACACTATGTCGAATGCTTCAAGTGGAGCTGTTTCTGGCTCCCAAAGTCCCATAGTGAGCTGTTTATTATAAAATTGGATGGCTTATATGATATATATTTTTCTTTAGCAAAGTATACATATTCCATAATATGCTGTATACATGAAACCTAAACTTGTTGATCAGAAGCATTTGCAATATTGTCAATTCCATTAGATGTTAGTCCTTGAAGGAGATCCTTGAAATAATACAAGCTATGGTACAGTTTTATATCCTAGGGCAACAGAGTATTATAGCTATTAGCTAATGACAAGCTCTGTGTTATGTGGTGGAGGGAGAGTGAGCAGAATGGGTTGAAGTAATCAGTGCCACACAGCACATGGACAGTGAATGCTTCCCAAATGGCACCCTATGCCCTAAATAGTGTGCTACTTTTGACCAGGGCCCATATGGCTCTGGTCAAAAGGATTGCACTTTGTAGGGAATAAGGTGCCATTTGGGACGCAGCCAGTGTGTGCTCACTCCGACTTCAGCCATTTACTGGTTTTGCTGACTACGGCATCACAATCACAATTGATTTTCTGCCCTGTGAGGGGAAGGCCATACATACATACCACAGTGTGGACACAGAGAGCACAGTAGGAACAACATGCAGTAAATCACACACTGTCCTCTGAAGAGATTTTAATGGGAATTCCTACCATTTGAAATCATCAATGGGCCAGATGTTTTGCACACTGGAGCCACTGGATTGTTTTGATGTGCAAGAATGTCTTTAGTCCCCCATGCCATTATGAACCTGTTACTGTTAATAGAGGGCAATTCCACACAGAGTGAACCGGTTTTTAAATGTAAAATGTATGTCAAACAAAAACCAATGATTGCAAAGTTAAACAAACCATACAGCTCTATGCACAAGGACTACTTTTAAGAATATCCACAGAAAATATTACAAAAACACATTTACTTGAAGAACAGTGCATATGCAAAGTTTGGTCACAGAATGACAGCACACACAGCAAAAAACACCATTCAAACCAACTATTTCACAATCATCTGTCTGCAGATAGCTAGAACCTTACCTTATAGACCCAAGCTCTCTTATTTTTCTAATTTCTCTCCCTCATGAGGAGGGAAGATAATGAAAGTTCAAAGAAGTAGTAACAAGTAGAGGTTGACCTACCAATTAGTTATGGTGTTTTTACTGATATCAAGTTTGTTTTATTAAGTAATTAGAACTCGTAATTATGTTACCAAATCGCTAACGGAATTACTGAAAAATCTGTAACGGCAATTGAATTGGCTACAGTGGGAAATCATAGTAGTCACAAACCACAGTTGGGTCACCTGCTACTGTCCTCCCTTCTACTGGCATACTGTTATGTTCAGCTCATAGTGTCTCCTGTTACTGTCCTCCCTTCCACTGACATACTGTTATGTTCAGCTCATAGTGTCTCCTGTTACTGTCCTCTCTTCTACTGACATACTGTTATGTTCAGCTCATAGTGTCTCCTGCTACTGTCCTCTCTTCCACTGGCATACTGTTATGTTCAGCTCATAGTGTCTCCTGCTACTGTCCTCCCTTCCACTGACATACTGTTATGTTCAGCTCATAGTGTCTCCTGCTACTGTCCTCCCTTCCACTGACATACTGTTATGTTCAGCTCATAGTGTCTCCTGCTACTGTCCTCCCTTCTACTGGCATACTGTTATGTTCAGCTCATAGTGTCTCATGTTACTGTCCTCTCTTCTACTGACATACTGTTATGTTCAGCTCATAGTGTCTCCTGTTACTGTCCTCTCTTCCACTGACATACTGTTATGTTCAGCTCATAGTGTCTCCTGTTACTGTCCTCCCTTCCACTGACATACTGTTATGTTCAGCTCATAGTGTCTCCTGTTACTGTCCTCTCTTCCACTGGCATACTGTTATGTTCAGCTCATAGTGTCTCCTGTTACTGTCCTCTCTTCCACTGGCATACTGTTATGTTCAGCTCATAGTGTCTCCTGTTACTGTCCTCTCTTCCACTGACATACTGTTATGTTCAGCTCATAGTGTCTCCTGTTACTGTCCTCTCTTCCACTGGCGTACTGTTATGTTCAGCTCATAGTGTCTCCTGTTACTGTCCTCCCTTCCACTGGCATACTGTTATGTTCAGCTCATAACTGTATCATCAGGTGTTCAAAGCAAGACTGTGAAAACAGTCTGGAAAGCCCCTCACTCTCCCTTTCTCTCTCTCTCTGCAGGTCTCTCTCACTCTCTCACTCCTCTCTTTCTCCAGTTAATGTCATCTCTCCCGGCTATTACTGACACCCTCTATGACACCTACCACCTATTGACAGTAATAAGCATTCTCAACCACTGAGAACTGAACGACACCGGACGTCCATGAACTTTGAAAATCTGTTGAAATTTGGTCAGTCTGAACTGGCCGGACCAAATCTGAACCAATCATAGCCGTCTATGTTTCACAAGTTTGGACAGTATAGTAGAGCACAGTAGAGAACAGTAAAGGAAAAAAGGAAAGGGGGATACCTAGTCAGTTGTACAACTGAATGCATTCAACTGAAATGCGTCTTCTACATTTAAGCCAAACCCTCTGAATCAGAGAGGTGTGGGGGGCTGCCATAATCGACATCCACGTCACCGGCATTACATTACAGTAGAGAACAGTACAGCAAAGAAAAGTAGAGTACAGTACCGTACAGTAGATTAGAGTTCAGTACAGTACCGTACAGTAGAGCACACTAAAGTAGAGTACAGTATAAATTACTCAAATGTACTTTATTGTACTGTACTCTACTGAACATATTTACTCTACTGTACTGAACTCTACTGTGCTCTACTGTGCTGTACTGTGATGCCCAACTTGTGAAACGTAGACGTCTATGATTGTTTCAGATTTGGTCAGGTCCAGACCAACCAAATGTAGTCTTGTTTGGGGGCGCAGCTCATTACAACAACAGCCAGCGTGTAGAACAATATCCAAATATGAAAAAGGAAATTGCATATTTCAACCTTTGTGTACCTATTCAGGATACATCACCTTGATGATAATGATATTCATATCCATAATTTTCAATTTCTGTATAGTACAGATCAGGGACCCATGATGTAATTCCGTCACTGCAATTCCGTTACTGGAAGCAAATCCACTTCACCTACTGTAGTTCAATAACCAAAATAAAAATGTTCAAACTCAAGGTGTCATGTCATAGCTGACACCCCATTCTTTCAGCACCTTTGAATCTTAATTCTGAGCTGATATTTAAGAATTATTGGAAAATGTGTTCGCATAAAAAACAAGGAAGAGAGATTTTATTTTATTGAACCTTTATTTAACTAGGCAAGTCAGTTAAGGAAAAAAATCTTATTTACAATGATGGCCTACCCTGGCCAAACCCGGACAACGCTGGGCCAATTGTGCTCTGCCCCCTATGGGACTCCCAATCACAGCCGGTTGTGATACAACCTGGATTCAAACCAGGGTGTATGTAATGACACCTCTAGCACTACAGTGCCTTAGACCGCTGCGCCACTCGGGAGCCTGGGAGCTTGGGAGTATAGGTCAGTACAATACAATACAGTGGAGGAGAGTGGGGTAAGTCATGCCAAGGGTTAGTTGAGCCAAGTGGTGTAGTGGAGGGTATACGGAGGTATACGCCGTATACCCACTTATTTTTCAGTAAGCATTGTGTATACTCACTTCTTAATCCCCACAATGCGTATCGAAGTAGTGTAGTGGAGGTATACAACGTATCATTTAAGAAGGCTGATGGAACAGATCAAAATCTTTAGCTTAAAATGTTGATTAACTATTATTTTCTTCACATTTTAAGTGCAGCAATGTGCACACGGCGGTAGGCCTACGCATGAATGTTCCAAAATGCTATTAGCAAGAAAACATCTTCTAAAAAGCAGTCCGCACTTGTGAGCGGATTCATAGACAGAGATTTAAAAATAAAAGTTTGACATTTAGAAAGAGGGGAGATCTTAAGATGCAAAAACTATCATGAGTTGCTAATATGACCTTTGGCTGCTGGACAATGAAAGAAAGTTAGAAGAAAAACAATAGAACAGGAGAACGCATAATGAGGAAGTCTTTACAAAATAATTGCCTCCATGTTTCTAAGGTGGGAATTTGTCTATAGGGTACTTTGAAGCAAGGTAAGACATGCCTCATAATATGAAGTGAAACATCCAGCTTTCAAACAAATAAGGAATAGGAAAAATGTTGTGATGCTAATGATAGGACTAACAGTCTTCTGTTAAATGTAGCCTATGTCTATCTGGCAGAATGATATCATAATTATTTGCATCAATCCAGTGGCCATTTTATTTGCTGACTCCCTGTCATGTGCTACAGAAACACACAAAAAAACCTAACAGTGCTACAGTTGAAGTGGGAAGTTTACCTGTACCTTAGCTAAATACATTTAAAGTCAGTTTTTCACAATTCATGACATTTAATCCTAGTAAAAATTCCCTGTCTTAGGTCAGTTAGGATCACCACTTTATGATGTATTTCAGCTTTTATTTCTTTCATCACATTCCCAGTGGGTCAGAAGTTTACATACACTCAATTAGTATTTGGTAGCATTGCCTTTAAATTGTTTAACTTGGGTCAAACATTTCGGGTAGCCTTCCACAAGGTTCCCACAATAAGTTGGGTGAATTTTGGCCCATTCCTCCTGACAGAGCTGGTGTAACTGAGTCAGGTTTGTAAGGCCTCCTTGCTCGCACATGCTTTTTTAGTTCTGCCCACAAATTTTCTATAGAATTGAGCTCAGGGCTTTGTGATGGCCACTCCAATACCTTGACTTTGTTGTCCTTAAGACATTTTGCCACAACTTTGGAAGTATGCTTGGGGTCATTGTCCATTTGGAAGACCAATTTGCGACCAAGCTTTAACTTCCTGACTGATGTCTTGAGATGTTGCTTCAATATACACATAAATCGGCTTGCAAGCCTCCACCTTTCTCCTCCAAACATAATGATGGTCATTGTGGCCAAACAGTTCTTTTTTTGTTTCATCAGACCAAAGGGCATTTTTCCAAAAAGTACTGTCTTTGTCCCCATGTGCAGTTGCAAACCGTAGTCTGGCTTTTTTATGGTGGTTTTGGAGCAGTGGCTTCTTCCTTGCAGAGCGGCCTTTCAGGTTATGTCGATATAGGACTCGTTTTACTGTGGATATAGATACGTTTGTACCTGTTTCCTCCAGCATCTTCACAGGGTCCTTTGCTGTTGTTCTGGGATTGATTTGCACTTTTTGCATCAAAGTACGTTCATCTCTAGGAGACCGAACGCGTCTCCTTCATGAGCAGAATGACGTCTGCATGGTCCCATGGTGTTTATACTTGCGTACTATTGTTTGTACAGATGAACGTGGTACCTTCAGGCGTTTGGAAATTGCTCCCAAGGATGAACCAGGCTTGTGGAGGTCTACAATGTTTTTTCTGAGGCCTTGGCTGATTTATTTAGATTTTCGCATGATGCCAAGCAAAGAGACACTGAGTTTGAAGGTAGGCCTTGAAATACATCCACAGGTACACCTCCAATTGACTCAAATGATGTCAATTAGCCTATAAGAAGCTTCTAAAGCCATTACATAATTTTCTGGAATTTTCCAAGCTGTTTAAGGGCACAGTCAACTTAGTGTATGTAAACTTCTGACCCACTGGAATTGTGATACAGTGAATTATAAGTGAAAAAATCTGTCTGTAAACTATTGTTGGAAAAATGACTTGTGTCATGCACAAAGTAGATGTCCTAACCAACTTGCCAGAACTATAGTTTGTTAACAAGAAATTTGTGGAGTGGTTGAAAAACGAGTTTTAATGACTTCAACCTAAATGTATGTAAACTTCCGACTTCAACTGTAGATGCCTGCAAACTTGAATTAAAGGGTAACTACACAAACTTCTTAGATTTTTACCAGACCTTAAAAGTGGTCTCCGGATATGGTTTATGCATTTTGAAGTTAGAACATCCAATTTTGTTGTTTTTCTATTTAAAAAGTTTGACTTTCAAGCAAAAACCTGAAGAAGACTCAGTTAGCAGCTTAATTTATCTTTCAAGAATAGGCCTACTATTAGCTTACTTGCACAGTACAGCTTAGGTTGGCCTGACTGTGAAAGACCAATATGGGGTTGATCATTTTAGGTCATTCAGAGTGGATGTTACTGTTTCTCATGTTATTTTCCACGCAGCGCCTTTGTTTGGGAAATGTTTTCAAATTAGAGTATACCCACTTCTCCAGGCACCACTACACACTGGTTGAGCTACCCTTTGTTTCTAGTAAACCATACACAAAATGTATCATGTGACCAAATATTTAGGAAGAGGTCATCATTTCATGGCATCTGGGAAGGAAGAAACCACATGGAAGAAGTGGTTAGCAAGTTAGGTCCAAAAAAACAGATTTTCACACAGTCAAATTAATGTGTCTTATAGGTTGCATGATGTTTGCATCTAAAGCAAAGTAGATCGTTTTAAGACTGTTTGATACACTGAACAAAATGATAAACATGCAACATTATCAATGATTTTACTGAGTTACAGTTCATATAAGGAAATCAGTTAATTGAAATAAATTCATTTGGCCCTAATTTATGGATTTCACATGACTGGGCAGGGGCGCAGCCATGGGTGGGCCTGGGAGGGCATAGGCCCACCCACTTTGGAGCCAGTTTTTCCCCACAAAGGGCTTTCTTAAAGACAGAAATACTCCTCCGTTTCTTCTACTGTCCGTTTGGCTGGTCTCAGAAGATCCCGTAGGTGAAGAAGCTAGATGTGGAGGTCCTGGGCTGGCGAGGTTACACGTGGTCTGCGGTTGTGAGGCCAGTTGGATGTAGAGAAATTAACATTCAATTCTCTGGCAATAGCTCCAGTGGACATTCCTGCAGTCAACATGCCAACATGCACGCTCCCTGAAAACTTGAGACATCTGTGGCATTGTGTTATGTGACAAAACTGCACATTTTAGAGTTGCCTTTTAATGTCCCCAGCACAAGGTGCGCTTGTGTAATGATCATGCTGTTGAATCAGCTTCTTGATATGCCACACCTGGCAGGTGGATGGATTTTCTTGGCAAAGGAGAAATGCTTGGTGTGACATCCATTTAAATGTAAGACTGACAGATAAAAAAAATGTAGGGCTGTGTAATCATTGCATAGAAGGTCTCCATCCAGCTTATCTGAGAACATGGATTGTTCCTATTTATGAGTGAATGAAGCCAAGAAATAACAGTCAACTAATGGAATAATCCTTATGGAGGCCTCCTGAATCAGTACTGTGCATGTAGTATTTGTTTTTGAGTGTCTCTCTTTCTGTGTGTTGGATAGTTGGAGAGGGCGTGAGAGATTCAGAGAGAGAGAGAGGGGAGACTTGGATAGAGGGAGAGAAAAAGGGATGCCTGTGCACTAATTAGAGAGAGAGAGAGAGAGAGAGAGAGTAGTAGTCTATTCCTCTGAGAGGCTGTTGGCATAATTAGGACCAGTCGGCTTGTTCCAGTAAGACTGCGTTAGTCAGAACAAGCCTCCCATGGGGCAACTCCACTGCACTCTAATTTTACCTGCAGAAAAGAAAGAACGCCGCGCCAACACCTGCTGTGGAGTAGGCCCCTGGGTGTTCTATTAAGCGTTGATTATGTTTGTTAATGGTTACGAGTGCCAAGAAGTCAAAAGCTGGGGTTGTTAAAATGGATGCGCTAATAACGATGTAAATCCATCACATTGGTTCAACTTCTTGCTGCAGGAGGACAGATGCATGGTCAATGTGATGAACCAATGTGATCCTGTTGTTCTATGTTATTTTCCTGATCACATAATAACTAGGTATTAGGGATGCAAGGGCTTCATTTACACATGTAGCCCAATTCGGATCTTTTTGGGTCTTTTGACCAATCCTATCAAGTCTTTTCATATCAGATCTTTTTCAGAGCTAATCTGATTGTTCCAAATACGAAGACTGCCTGTGTAAATGCAGCCGAGGTGTTTTGTAGTCTCATGAAGCCAACCTTCCAAATTGTGTCTCATTAACTTGACATTTGGAATAGTGAGCTATTTCGTGAGGGAAGCCTGGGCTTCCGAGGCTAGGTGTTGTGTAGATCAGTGATTCTGCACAGTCCGATTGCAATGTAGTCAATTTCAAAGTCAAAGAAGCATATGTACCAGTGTATGAACTTTGACCGAGGTTTGCCCCTTTAGACCTTCCTTTTCTCATATTTGAGGTGATCAACCAACGAGGCAGATAATACGAGGGTGGAAATGAATGAATGGGGAGGACTGCAAGCTGGGCTTGGGCTGTATGTATGGAAGAGTCTGTGAGCTGGACGAACATCCACACTTTTGTATCAGCCTCCTGAGGTACAGTAAGTCATGTGCAAATAGTATCAGTGATGGCAAGCTCTTCATTTGGCTTAAAAGCCCCCCCCCCCCCACTTGTTTTTTCGTAATATCCTTTCCGAACATTATCAGGTGGGTATCAATGCCGTGTTTGCACTATGACCTGGAGGGATGGTATCAACAAAAAAAGGTTTGATTAATTAATGATCTAGGTCCAAATGCAAACCAACAAACAGCTAGAGATTGGAAGAGGAGCCAGTTTAGTAATTTATCTAAGTGTAATAAAATGTAATACGTTGTTGGCATAATTAGGACCAGTCGGCTTCTTCCAGTAAGAGTGGAATGTTTTAGTAGTACGGCATCCCTGTAGCAAATTAGATCTAAGTGCCTTGGTGAAGGGCACATCGACAGATTTTTTACCTTGTCAGCTTGGGTATTCAAACCATGTCTACTAATAAATGGTGCCCACGATACTGTACATGCAATGAATCACAATGCCTTATAATTCCAGCTAGGACATTTGGTTCCTTGGAAGTTGTGGGAATGTACGTTTTTGGTTTCCCATTGATCTGGGAACGAAGCCAAAAGTGTCCTGACCGGAACATTTTGCCTGTTCTGTGAACGTTTATTTTTAGGTTGCAGGGAGGTTCTGAGAACATTTTACTCGGGTTCCTTGAAAGTTTTCCAAGGAAGTTTTATTAACGCTCTGAGAAAGGAAATGGTTTTTGAATAACTTCCTTAAAACTTCTTTCAATAAGTCTTTTAATAACACTGCTAGCTTATTTTGGGTTCACTTTTTTGAACTCCAAGAACAGATAGGGCACATTACTCATGATAACACATTACAATATTTATTGTGACACAGCATCAGTGAGATTTGAACGTAAAATCATCTGTTCTCTATCCATGGAATTAGTCCACTGCAACACCAGGATGGAGCTAGCATACAATGTTTTTTTTAAGCATACGAAGCTGTTAATTTTAGTCTATTCCAACAGAACCCATTTCAGCACTCATTAAGATCAGATGTGGCCAATTAGTGGGCGACGCAACACACCTGAACACACTTAACAAAATAGAGGATAGAGAGAGTTTTGTTGATGCTGAAAACAGAATGTATATGTTTTTAAATAACATTCTTAGAACGTTCTCCAAACTTTAGAAACATTTTCTTGTGGTTTAAATGGAACGTTCTTAAGGTTCTTGGAACAATTTGAGAACATAACTTTAAATAGAACCATGATGAAAATTGTAGGAAACGTTATGCTGAAATACTGAAATTCCCACAGAAGAACTTTGTTTCTTAACTATTTGAGAACATTATCAATGTCAAACCATTTGGAGAACTTTCCTAGAACATTACCAAAATGTAAATTAAATGTAACCATGTTTGAACGTTTAGGAAACATCCAGTAAAGTAATGAAATACTCTGAAAATATATATTTTTTTGTCAAGTTCCATAAATGTGCTGAGAATGTTGCAAAGCCAAGAAACTATCCTGCACCATTCCCAGAAAGTTGTGGGAAGGGTGCAAAATAACCATAGGGAAACCACACTCTCACCAAGCTCTAAGAAACATATGGTTCTCAGAACATTATGTGCTAGCTAGGATGTGTGTTATATTTAGTATCAGTCTCTTTCGGAAATCCATTGAGTTTATCGATCCCGTTGGTTGGTAGGTAGGAGATGGACCTGATAGACTGTTGTGCCTCCCTTTTATACGGGTCTGTGTCTCTTGCCTTGTCCCTGGTCTGTCAGGAATGCCTGATTATTGTGTGTACTATATTTAGCTAGCAGATATAATTGCCTGTGCGAGGTGATGATAGCCCGCGTCCAATGTAGTCACTGGAGATGGGCGCCGGCAGCGCGACAGCGAGATCAAATCTGAGTCTCATTCTTCCTCATTGAGACTTAATGATGAGATTCATTCACAATGGGCAGAGAGAAACATTGCAGTGTATGGCAGAGCTGAGCTGAAGCCATCTTTTTCTCACTGCATTGCTATAATGAAGTGATGTGGCAGGAGAGAGAGAGAGAGAGAGAGGAGAGGAGAGGAGAGAGACACACAGAGAGCGACAGAGAGAGAGATGGAGACGGAGAGAGAGAGAGAATGAAAGACAATGGAAGAAAGAGAGAGAGGCCCTCTTTGTCTTTGTTTTGTCCGGCTATTTAGTTTCAGGTTGGCCACAAGCCATCCTGTTGAGTGGTAAGAAAAACAAACAGAGGAAATAAAGTATGATTTTGGAAATGCTATTAGAGGCAACCGTGCTGTGCTTAGTTGACTCTGTTTTATCTGAACAACAGCAGGACAACTTAGTAAGGTTGTTAACACTGCAAACACAGGAAAGAGAACATCAAGCATCTTTTTTTATAGAACAGTAGACAGTAGTGAATAAACACTGTCTGGAGCTGCACTTACTGGCATAACCCACGTGAACAGGGCCCAGTTGTGTGTGTTTGTGGTGGGTGGGTCATAATATGTTGAGGATAACACTTTTAAAGGGGTTTAGGGTCCAACTCTCTCAATGTAATTTACTGAACTGTATGGTACCCAGTAATCATATGGCAAACATGCGTCTTACTTTCTTGATTCCTTTCCTTCATAAACAGTGTAACCATGATGCCTGAAGTCAATATGATCTTTGGTGGGATTTGCTAGACTGCACAGGTCTGAAAATACACAGAAGACTGGCTCTGTCAAGTCTAGCGTACTATAGATGAAAATAGGCTGCTGATGAATTGGACATCTTCACTCTTACTGTAGATTACCATTTTCTAAAAGCTCCATATAGAGAGGTTATAAAAACTTAATAACCGTCATACTTTGGCTCGTTGAGTATCAATGATTCAATGAAGAGCCAAGATAATCGGAAGGCTCGTGAAATAAGAATGTTTGATTTTGGCATTTTATCTGAAATAACAAGTCAATAAAGGTAATATTGTCAGAAAATAGGAAGACACTTTGTTTACTGATTGGCCTTTTCTCTCCAATGCTGTAGTTAGGCGCTCATTGAAAATAAAGCACCAGGGCCTGTATGCATAAAGTGTCTCAGAGTAGGATTGGTGATCTAGAATCTCTCTATATAATATTATTCATTGTGATCTAAAAGACAAAACTGATCCTAGATCAGCAATCTTTCTCTGAGATGCTTTGTAGATACGGGCCCAGGTCTCCCCTATTAATATAATTTAAATCACTATAATCTAAAAGGGAAACTGATCCTAGATCAGCACTCCTATACTAAGACACTGTTTGAATATGGGCCCAAGTGGCTCTTGTCGTAAACAGGAGCAAATGTTTGTGGTCCCACAGGTCATGTGATATCAAGTGAAACTGAATGAAGCCAACAGAGCCAACAGAGAGATCGTCATCATGTTTTATTAAATGAGATAATGCGGGCTAATCTCTGGCTCAGGTTACCCAGTGCTTTGTGGGTAATTAGAGATCATGTTGTACACAAGGCTCGCTGAAAAATGACACCCCTCTCCTCCCTAATCTTGTTCCCCCTTCTCTCTCATCCACCTCCCTCTGCTTTTCATTGAACGGCATGCTTCCCGTAAACTGGCACCATCTGAGACCAAAAACAAACAAACAACCATGTACCTACCTGTAGGCGCTTCAAAAGTAGCGGCTGTACAGTGTACAATATGAGTCAATTGCAAGAAGATATTTGCAAATTTGCCTACGTGCACAAAATTCAACTAGAGGAAGTTGCAGTAGAACACTTGCGGTTTGTTTTGTGTAACTTGTTAGATGAATGACTAATGCGTTCTGGCAAGTGCCCAGCGTTCACTCTTACCCAAACAATGGCACCTGATACAGTGTGCCCTTGGTTTTCACATAGGACATCAGACCACTGTTGCTGACTTGTCATTTATAGTACAAAGCACACTAGGGAAATTCTCAAAACGCTTACCTAAAATAATTACCAACACAGTATTCCTAATGCATTATATATTCACGAGTACTTGGGCCTAGCTATCTCTTTTTTCTCCTTATCAAATCTGTAGAAAGTTATTAGAAACGGGTCATGTTAAGGACCACAGGGGGCTATTCTATTAGAGCAGGTGTTACAATAGAGTTGATATGATTCCCAGGTTGCCCAATTAGAACTGTACATTTCAGACAATTTATGGTGCAAATACATACACACACACACACACACACACACACACACACACACACACACACACACACACACACACACCCACACACACACACACACACACACACACACACACACACACACACCATAGTGCTGCAAGGCACTCCATTTCCTCTCCCCTGCTCTGACAACATAGGAATATATAATGGGATGTGATGGAGTCATGTGACCACTCATGGCTACTAGGCTATGTGCCTCTATTGCTTGCTTGAAGATAAGATTAGTCAAGTATTACATAACATTAGGCATTAATATTTTGCCTAGTTTATCTAACATTGTAGTATCCTTCAATGTTTGCTTGGCTTGCTAGCTAACCTTGTTGTTCCCCATTCCCAAGCTGTGAATGGACACTTGACAATGCAGCGTCGCCAAGTGTTCTCAGTGTGACCCGGTGTGGTTCCATTGATGATGCAGCGTTGCCAGGTATTCTCATTGTGACCTGGTGCAGTGCCACTGACTGTGATTTCCACATGAGACTGTAATTAAGTCATCTCAGATCCTTGAGCACACGAGTCGTGCACCGAGCTGAGACCAATCTGGTGCTAATTGTCTTGAGTTTTAATTTATAATGGAATAAGGACCAGAGGGAACAGAGCTTAATGAAGTGCAGTCTGCGTTTGTGGGTCTTTATTTCACTCTTCTGTGTTTAACTGCTCCAGAGCTTAAGATCGACTGACTCCATATCAGTACTTTAAGGCGTTTACTTTCATTACTACTTCATCATCTGTCTTTATTCCACACAAAAAAACAGAGGATTTTATTAGACTTCTGAATTCTTTTAAATAGGTGGATTTGTTGTGTTCAAGAACTTGTATTCCATTATCAGTGATAGACTGATAGTAACTGTGTTCCTTTCAATATAATGATTTTTAGTTGTTCCAAAGCTCATTTCTTAGTTGTCTTAGTTGTTTTGCTTTTCAACTGTGTTGAATAATTTCATTTGCTACAGTAGTAACAAGGGTACAGGGCGAGGAAGGTTGTCACGTCCTGACCATAGAAAGATGTTATTTTCTATGGTAGAGTAGGTCAGGGCGTGACAGGTTTTTCTTCTTCTATGTTTTCTATTTCTATGTTTAGGTTCTGTTTTGTATTTCTATGTTGCGGTTTGTTTGGGATGATCTCCAATTAGAGGCAGCTGGTCCTCGTTGTCTCTAATTGGAGATCATACTTAACCTGTTGGGGATAGGGGGCAGTATTTGCACGGCCGGATAAAAAACGTACCCGATTTAATCTGGTTACTACTCCTGCCCAGTAACTAGAATATGCATACAATTGTTTGATTTGGATAGAAAACCCCCTAAAGTTTCTAAAACTGTTTGAATGGTGTCTGTGAGTATAACAGAACTCATTTGGCAGGCCAAAACCTGAGAAGATTCGAAACAGGAAGCGTTCTCTCTGACTATTTCTTGGACTTCTTGATCATCTCTAACCAAAAAAGGGGATCACTGGCATGACGTGACATTTTCTAACGCTCCCGTAGGCTCTCAGAAGGCGCCAGAACGATGAATGGTGACTTTGCAGGACATGGCTGAAAAACAGTAGCGCATTTGGATAGTGGTCGATCTGAGAACAATGAGACTGAGGCGCGTGCACAAGCCGACACCATGTTTTTATTTTTTGGTCTTTGAACGAAAACAGGGTTTCCCGGTCGGCATATTATCGCTTTTTTACGTGAAAAATTGCATAAAAATTGATTTTAAACAGCGATTGACATGCTTCGAAGTACGATAATGGAATATTTTGATTTTTTTTGTCACGAAACGCGTCGGGCGCGTCACCCTTCTTTACCCTTCGGATAGTGTCTTGAACGCACGAACAAAACACCGCTATTTGGATATAACTATGGATTATTTGGAACCAAACCAACATTTGTTATTGAAGTAGAAGTCCTGGGAGTGCATTCTGACGAAGAACAGCAAAGGTAATCCAATTTTTCTAATAGTAATTCTGAGTTTGGTGAGTACCACACTTGGTGGGTGTCAAAATAGCTAGCCTGTGATGGCCGGGCTATCTACTCAGAATATTGCAAAATGTGCTTTCACCGAAAAGCTATTTTAAAATCGGACACCGCGATTGCATAAAGGAGTTCTGTATCTATAATTCTTAAAATAATTGTTATGTTTTTTGTGAACGTTTATCGTGAGTAATTTAGTAAATTCACCGGAAGTGTTCGGTGGGAATGCTAGTCACATGCTAGTCACATGCTAATGTAAAAAGCTGGTTTTTGATATAAATATGAACTTGATTGAACAAAACATGCATGTATTGTATAACATAATGTCCTAGGAGTGTCATCTGATGAAGATCATCAAAGGTTAGTGCTGCATTTAGCTGTGGTTTTGGTTTTTGTGACATTATATGCTAGCTTGAAAAATGGGTGTCTGATTATTTCTGGCTGGGTACTCTGCTGACATAATCTAATGTTTTGCTTTCGTTGTAAAGCCTTTTTGAAATCGGACAGTGTGGTTAGATTAACGAGAGTCTTGTCTTTAAAATGGTGTAAAATAGTCATATGTTTGAGAAATTTAAGTAATAGCATTTCTAAGGTATTTGAATATCGCGCCACGGGATTCCACTGGCTGTTGAGGTTAAGTAGGGGTTTTTCCACCTGGGTTTTGTGGGTGATTAATTTTGAATTGTGTATATTTCACCTCTGCGTCACGGTTTGTTGTTTTTGTTTTTCAGTTTATTTATGTATTGCATAGTTTTACAGTGTAAGTAAAAATGTGCAATGACACACACGCTGCATCTTGGTCCTCTCATTCCTACGACAGCCGTGACAAAAGTGGCCTGCCCCTGAAACCGAAGCCTATTTAAGATCTAAGATTTAAGACCTATTTATGATCTAAGATCATCAAAGGTTAGTGCTGCATTTAGCTGTGGTTTCAACAGCCAGTGTAATCCCGTGGCGCGATATTCAAATACCTCAAAAATGCAAAAAACTTCAATTTTTCAAACATATGACTATTTTACAGAGAATTAGAGAGAGCATACTTACATTCACACAGGACACCGGATAAGACAGGAGAAATACTCCAGATATAACAGACTGACCATAGCCCCCCGACACATAAACTACTGCAGCATAAATACTGGAGGCTGAGACAGGAGGTGTCGGAAGACACTGTGGCCCCGTAAGGGCCACAGGCAGGATATAACCCCACCCACTTTGCCAAAGCACAGCCCCCACACCACTAGAGGGATACCTTCAACCACCAACTTACCATCCTGAGACAAGGCTGAGTATAGCCCACAAAGATCTCTGCCACGGCACAACCCAAGGGGGGCGCCAACCTGGACAGGAAGATCACGTCAGTGACTCAACCCACTCAAGTGAAGCACCCCTCCTAGGGATGGCATGGAAGAGCACCAGTAAGCCAGTGACTCAGCCCCTGTAATAGGGTTAGAGGTAGAGAATCCCAGTGGAGAGAGGGGAACCGGCCAGGCAGAGACAGCAAGGGCGGTTCATTGCGCCAGTGCCTTTTCGTTCACCTTCACACTCCTGGGTCAGACTACACTCAATTATAGGACCTACTGAAGACAACAGCCAGTGAAATATCAAGGCGGCAAATTCAAAAACAACAAAATGTCACAATTCAACTTTCTCAAACATACAACTATTTTACACCATTTTAAAAATACACTTCTCCTTGATGTAACCACATTGTCCGATTTCAAAAAGGCTTTACAGCGAAAACAAAACATTAGATTATGTTAGGAGAGTACATAGACAAAAATAATCACACAGCCATTTTCCAAGCAAGGACATGTGTCAATAAAACCCAAAACACAGCTAAATGAAGCAATAACCTTTGACGATCTTCATCAGATGGCACTCCTAGGACATTATGTTACACAATACATTTATGTTTTGTTTGATAAAGTTCATATTAATATCCAAAAACAGCATTTTACATTGGCGCGTGATGTTCAGAAAATGTATTCCCACCAAAACTTCCGGTGAATGTGCACATCAATTTACAAAAATACTCATCATAAACGTTGACAAAATATATAACAATTATTTAAAGAATTATAGATGGACTACCCCTGGATGCAACCACTGTGTCAGATTTGAAAATAGCTTTACGGAGAAAGCACATTTTTCAATATTCTGAGTACATAGCTCAGCCATCATGGTGAGCTATTCAGACACCCGCCAAGTTCGGGGCAACCTAAACTCAGAATTAGTATTAGAAATATTCTCTAACCTTTGCTGATCTTCGTCAGAATGCACTCCCAGGACTGCTAGTTCCACAAGAAATGTTGTGTTTGTTCGAAATAATCCATATTTATGTACAAATACCTCAGTTTTGTTCATGCGTACAGATCACTTATCCAAAGGCATAACGCGCGAGCGCGGAACGAGAGACGAAAAGTCAAAATGTTCCATTACCGTACTTAGAAGCATGTCAAACGCTGTTTAAAATCATTCTTTATGGTATTTTTAACGTAAAATTGCGATAATATTCCAACCGGACAATAGCATATTCATTCAAGAAGAAAAAGAAGGAAGGGCGTGCTCGTGTGACTGCGCATATCCAATCCCTTTGTTGCCAGGCAGACCACTCAGTGAATGAGCTCCTATACTCTGCCCAGTGACAGGAGAATGCTCAAACCACTTTCTGAAGGCTTTAGACAGCCAATGGAAGCCGTACGAAGTGCAACGTCTCCCCACAGACACTGTAGCGTCGATAGAGAATCAAAAGAAGAACTACAATTCTCAGACTTTCCACTTCCTGCTTGAATTTTTCTCAGGTTTTTGCTGGCCATATGAGTTCTGGTATACTCACAGACACTAATCAAACAGTTCTAGAAACTTCAGAGTGTTTTCTATCCAAATCTACTAATAATATGCATATGCTAGTTTCTGGGCCAGAGTAGTAACCTGTTTAAATTGGGTACGTTTTTCATCCGGCCGTGAAAATACTGCCCCCTAACCCAGACAGGTTAAAGGTTGAGACCGAGTCTGCGTCTCTCACATGGATAAGCACACCATTCCATAAAAATGGAGCTCTATAGGAGAAAGCCCTGCCTCCAGCTGTTTGCCTAGAAATTCTATGGACAGTAAGGAGGCCTGCATCTTGTGACTGTAGCGTACGTGTAGGTATGTACGGCAGGACCAAATCTGAAAGATAGGTAGGAGAAAGCCCATGTAATGCTTTGTAGGTTAGCAGTAAAACCTTGAAATCAGCCCTTGCCTTAACAGGAAGAAAGTGTAGAGAGGCTAGCACTGGAGTAATATGATCACATTTTTTGGTTCTAGTCAAGATTCTAGCAGCCGTGTTTAGCACTAACTGAAGTTTATTTAGTGCTTTATCCGGGTAGCCGGAAAGTACAGAATTGCAGTAGTCTAACCTAGAAGTGGCAAAAGCATGGATACATTTTTCTGCATCATTTTTTGACAGAAAGTTTCAGATTTTTGCAATGTTACGTAGATGGAAAAAAGCTGTCCTTGAAACAGTCTTGATATGTTCGTCAAAAGAGAGATCAGGGTCCAGAGTACTGCCGAGGTCCTTCACAGTTTTATTTGAGACGACTGTACAACCATCCGAGTTTAAAAGTTGAACATTTGCCGCCATCCACTTCCTTATATCTGAAACACAGGCTTCCAGGGAGGGCAATTTGGGGCTTCACCATGTTTCATTGAAATGTACAGCTGTGTGTCATCCGCATAGCAGTGAAAGTTAACATTATGTTTCCAAATGACATCACCAAGAGGTAAAATATATAGTGAAAACAATAGTGGTCCTAAAACGGAGCCTTGAGGAACTCCGAAATTTACAGTTGATTTGTCAGAGGACAAACCATCCACAGAGACAAACTGATATCCTTCCGACAGGTAAGATCTAAACCAGGCCAGAACATGTCCGTGTAGACCAATTTGGGTTTCCAATCTCTCCAAAAGGAAGTGGTGATCGATGGTATCAAAAGCAGCACTAAGGTCTAGGAGCACGAGGACAGATGCAGAGCCTCAGTCTGACGCCATTAAAAGGTAATTTACCACCTTCACAAGTGCAATCTCAGTGCTATGATGGGGTCTAAAACCAGACTGAAGCGTTTTGTATACATTGTTTGTCTTCAGGAAGGCAGTGAGTTGCTGCGCAACAGTTTTTTGTAACATTTTTGAGAGGAATGGGAGATTCGATATAGGCCGATAGTTTTTTATGCTTTCTGGGTCAAGGTTTGGCATTTTTCAAGAGAGGCTTTATTACTGCCATTATTAATGTAAAATTAAATGATCATTAAAAGCATATTGGCCACCTTACTACTGCGCTATGTACCAAACAATTATTTATTTAGAATGTCAATTCATGGCTCCTATGTAGGCTGTGAGTCTACACATTACACAATAAAGTAAAGGCTAGAACTAGATCATAATGCCATGCATGCCATTGCACAATTCACAATAGGGCCAGCAGCCTCTCAGTTTTACTGGATCCCGTCCAGGATATCATTGTAACTAATTGCAGTGTACACATACAGTATATAGTCGTAAACTTAGTCTGCTGTGTGACAATATTATTAATAGCCTATATTCATTGTCAAATTATGAATGAAGATACTGATGAACAGTGTGTGTGTTTGAGGCAGGGAACAGAGCCATGTTTTATTTTTATTTTTTTAAATGTGACTTTTTCTAAATCGTCATATAAAGTTAGATGCAGTCCAGAGCTTTTGAATTGTATAGACCAGGGACAGGCAATTTAAAGGATTGACTCGGCCTATACTGTGTGTTATATTTCTTCATGAAGCCAAACACACCGATAGTTTTGCCCCACCAAATTAATTCTTCCACAAGGACTAGTGAATGTACTGTCATTTACTGTGTGCTCTTGAGTCAAGTTTTTGCAACTGGCTCAAGGCCCTTCCTCTTATTGTTTCAATATGTCAGAGGCATTGTTTGAATGAGGTCATCTATTACCGATTTGGCCTGAGGCCAGGTTGACTTCGGCTGATTTAATTGAATCTACAACATGACTCAAACTCAAACAAGCAGAGATTGCTCCGCCATGATATCCTCATTATTCCACATTAAGGACTCATTTCGGATTGGATTGTGACTCGGCTGCTTGACGAACAAGGGAGAGAGACCAAATCAAATAAGTGGGGTGGACTCGTTTTAGAGAAATACTCTGGAAAATGGCTCTAAAAATATTCCTAAAACATGGACATGATAGAAAAAGGGGGCTTGTGCTTTCTTGGGGGTTTATACAAGTCAGACATGCATCATGCATTTCTGTTAAATAATTTCAAGTCAATATCTTTGGTGTGACCATTTCTACTGTAGTATTGTGAATATAACCAAAATTGTTTGTAAAAGCATTGGCAGTGCAGGGAAGCTGAAACATGTGAATCAATCCTAAGATATGATGTGTGATGTCTGATGTCATCTGAAAACACAAGCAAACAAAGGAAAGGCATTCAGACACCTGTACTAACTATACATCACACAAAGGTGTATTGATTTGCAATCCACTCTGCAAAGCAATACATCAGTGATCGTCTGCCTCAACACATTTCTCAATTAACCATACATTCTTTGAAAGGCATTGCCTGCTTGGCAAGAAACTTGCAGGAAACGTGGTTGGTTCCGAACTGCCAGTGCCTCACACAATAGGAAAGGAAATGTTGAGACTGTGAGGGCTGCAGAGAGGAGATAGGGCAATGTTTGCTCAGGGCTAGGTATCGGGCACAAAAGCAAACATGGATGCCCTTAATGAGCCTGTTTGCCTGCCAAAGGTAAAGACAGCTGCTCTCTCTTTCTCTCTCTCTCTCGTTCTTTCTCTCTCTTTCTCTTGCCACAACTGAACAGCCTCACTGTGCCAAAGAGAAGTGGAACACTCCCCATAGGGATGGCAGGTAGCCTAGTGGTTAGAGTGCTGGGTCAGCAACCAAAAGGTTGCTGGATCAAATCCCTGAGCTGACAAGGTAAAAAATTAAAATAGTAATGTTCACCCTCTCTACATCCAGGAGAACTTATAACTGAGGTTAACAGAGATGGATAGTGTGATATGTAAGTGGTTAGGCTATCTACAGGCCACAGAAGAGGTCTTTGTAAGTACAGGCTTTCAATTGTTTACATGAATGACTGTGTACTAGCTAAATGACTGTAATGTAATATACAGGAGTTGAAAGAAGAGTGAAAACATACTCATGTTTTGGAGTTGAGAGATTGTCAATGCAATCGATATGTATGGGTAGAGATTATAGTGGTCATGCAGAGTTTGCTGTCATATTTGTCTTGCCATCAATGGGTGGTGGTTTTTATGTGTCTGAAAATTCTGGTTATTTCCCTTTCAAAACCCTCAAGTGACTTCTTGACTGGCAGCACCACTGCTTGGTATGGCAACTGCATCGCCCTCGATCGCGTGGCGTTACAGAGGATGGTGCAGATATGAAAGTAAGGCCCACAAAATGGCTCCACAGACTATCTGCATTGACCCTTCTATTTTTTTTTTTATTTTTTTTTTATTTGCACGGTCTCTATGCACATTCTACACATTCTAACATTGACACTCCAACACCACACACACACACACACACACACACACACACACACACACACACACATAATTTGCTCACACACACATTCATACTGACTCTAACCACACACACATACAATCATCATATCCGCTGCTGCCACTCTGTGTTATAACATATATCCTGATGCCTAGTCACCTTAGCCCTATTCATATCTAACCCTACCTCTCCACTATCCCTGCACATTGTAACTATGGTATTGGCACTGGAACTGACCTTGTAAATAGCCTACTTACTTTCTCATGTTCTTCTTCTATTTCTCATGTGTTTTTGTTCTACTTGACTTTTTATAGTACCACTGATATTGATTACTGCATTATTGGGAAAGAGCAAGCAAGAAAGGCATTTCACTTCATTAATTTCATTTTAACCCCTTTTTCGTGGTATCCAATTTGTAGTTACAGACTCGGGAGAGGCAAAGGTCGAGAGCCGTGCGTCCTACAAAACACAACCCAACCAAGTCGCACTGCTTCTTGACACAATGCCCGCTTAACCCAGAAGCCAGCCACACCAATGTGTCGGTGGAAACACCGTAAACCTGGCGACCGTGTCAGCGTGCACTGCGCCCGGCCCGCCACAGGAGTCGCTAATGCACAATGGGACAAGGACATCCGTGCTGGCCAAACCCTCCCCTAACCCGGACGGCATTGAGCCAATTGTGCACCGCCCCATGAGTTTCCCAGTCGCCGGCCGGTTGCGACAGAGCCTGGACTCGAACGCAGAACCTCTAGTGACACAGCTAGCACTGCGATGCAGTGCCTTAGACTACTGCGCCACTCAGGAGGCCCAATAAAAAAAATTACTTGAAACTGCACCAGCAGTTTTCATAACGACTGTATACTTAAGTGATTGGATTAAGAATGCTCTCAATTGAGGCTTCATTTAGATTTTAATTAAGATGTTTATGGTTATATAATGTTATAGCAAGGCTTCTTCATTTGTCCATACCCTCTTAAGTGGGCCACAAATAACATTTTCACAAATGGAGCAATTGCTTCCCATGATATTTTCACAGGCAAATAGTACTTGATTTCTATAAAACTTTTGTTGTTCTCAAAGAATGACTTTTCATGACTTTTTATAAATTTGATTTGAAGCTTATTTGTAAGCAAATTCTCCAATCACAACAAAAACATAACACAATGGAGTTCTCGGGCACCTCATTTATAACCATTGCATACATTTCACTTTAAATATCTGCATGCACCATTTCTGAAAAGTCTGCGTATTTCAAAAAATATTGAGATTTATAAACTTGGCGCACGCCATATATGCGCATGTTTCCCATTATAAATCAGACCTGTTGTAAACTGTGCAAATCGTGAACGAGCATTATAATTCCTCCTGGATACAGACATCATTTGCTTTTTATGGTGGTGATAACGCCCTTATTTGCTGTTTGATTTCGACATTTTTGAATTAGGCAACAGCAGTTTCTAAAATAATGAGCCATGAAAAATTTGATCAAATGTTCTTGGAGGTGTTGCCAGAATGTTTTGCAGTCACTGACTTTTGCTGTGGTATTCAGCAAAGGAAGAAAAACTACTATGACAAATTGTTGTGGAGTTTGCAGGACATTTTATTTAACAATATTTTGCCTTGACTTTTTCCCCTAACCTAAATACGCTGCACTGCCCGTGAATTCTGAATAATTGTCTAGGCCTACTCAAGACATTTTAAATTACAAGGTGACTGAACTGTCTACCATTACGTCCTAATGTAGCCACAATTTTTACAGCGCTCTGGATCAGATCATATGCAAAATACTTGAAATAGCTTATCTAGGTCCAATTAAATGAGAGATGGGACGAATTGTATACTAATTTGTTGTATAGGCCACTTCAGGGGTATGAAACAATCACAGTCAGAAATCGTAAGGAATTTTTTCTGCAATGATCATTGAAATAAAAATAATCAGGAACTAGATTCCTTTTAAAATAAAAAATTTAGATTCCAATGATAATATAAATACATTTTTGCTGTTTTCAGTAACGGCAAATTGATTGCATCTTGTTGTTATATTTTCCCTTTTTTTTTTTTTTTTATGAATAAATGTGTCATCATATCCCCCATTTGCACAAAATACTTGTTGCCTGCTTGCAAACCAATACTTCAACCACCAGAAATTGTGCACACACTTAGTCTAAAGTTTGAGGGAAGTTAACCTCTCTGGGCTAGGTGGGACGTTTGCGTCCCACCCTAGTCAACAGCCAGTGGAATCCCGTGGCGCGATATTCAAATACCTTAGAAATGCTATTACTTAAATTTCTCAAACATATGACTATTTTACACCATTTTAAAGACAAGACTCTCGTTAATCTAACCACACTGTCCGATTTCAAAAAGGCTTTACAACGAAAGCAAAACATTAGATAATGTCAGCAGAGTACCAAGCCAGAAATAATCAGACACCCATTTTTCAAGCTAGCATATAATGTCACAAAAACCAAAACCACAGCTAAATGCAGCACTAACCTTTGATGATCTTCATCAGATGACACTCCTAGGACATTGTGTTATACAATACATGCATGTTTTGTTCAATCAAGTTCATATTTATATCAAAAACCAGCTTTTTACATTAGCATGTGACTAGCATGTGACTAGCATTCCCACCGAACACTTCCGGTGAATTTACTAAATTACTCACTATAAACGTTCACAAAAAACATAACAATTATTTTAAGAATTATAGATACAGAACTCCTTTATGCAATCGCGGTGTCCGATTTTAAAATAGCTTTTCGGTGAAAGCACATTTTGCAATATTCTGAGTAGATAGCCCGGCCATCACAGGCTAGCTATTTTGACACCCACCAAGTTTGGTACTCACCAAACTCAGATTTACTATAAGAAAAATTGGATTACCTTTGCTGTTCTTCATCAGAATGCACTCCCAGGACTTCTACTTCAATAACAAATATTGGTTTGGTTCCAAATAATCCATAGTTATATCCAAATAGCGGCGTTTTGTTCGTGCGTTCAAGACACTATCCGAAGGGTAAAGAAGGGTGACGCGCCCGGCGCGTTTCGTGACAAAAAATTTCAAAATATTCCATTACCGTACTTCGAAGCATGTCAAACGCTGTTTAAAATCAATTTTTATGCGATTTTTCTCGTAAAAAAGCGATAATATTCCGACCGGGAGTCGTTGTTTTCGTTCAAAGACTGAAAATGTAAACATGGAGTCGTCTCGTGCACGCGCCGCCAGTCTCATTGTTCTCAGATCGACCACTTACCAAATGCGCTACTGTTTTTCAGCCATGGCCTGCAAAGTCATCATTCAACGTTCTGGCGCCTTCTGAGAGACTATGGGAGCGTTAGAAAATGTCACGTTACAGCAGAGATCTCCTGTTTTGGATAGAGATGACAAAGAAGGCCAAGAAATGGTCAGAGAGGGCGCTTCCTGTTTGGAATCTTCTCAGGTTTTGGCCTGCCAAATGAGTTCTGTTATACTCACAGACACCATTCAAACAGTTTTAGAAACTTT
Organism: Salmo salar; assembly: GCF_965601325.2. Classification (NCBI taxonomy): domain Eukaryota; kingdom Metazoa; phylum Chordata; class Actinopteri; order Salmoniformes; family Salmonidae; genus Salmo; species Salmo salar. The sequence continues at coordinate 52,652,489 of NC_138303.1, forward strand.
AGGGTGTTTTCTATCCAAATCAAACAATTATATGCATTTTCTAGTTACTGGGCAGGAGTAGTAACCAGATTAAATCGGGTACGTTTTTATCCGGCCGTGCAAATACTGCCCCCTATCCCCAACAGGTTAACCTCTAGAGGATACAATCCCGCTAAAGGGATTGGTTGGACAACAACCAGTGAGATAGCACGGCGCGAAATTCAAAACAAAATAATCTCAAAATTAAAATTCAAGTGTTATACGGCATTTTAAAGATACTCTACTCGTTAATCCAATCACATTGTCCGATTTCAAAAAGGCTTTACGATGAAAGCAAAACATTAGATTATTTTAGCATAGCACCTTAGCAAAAAAAAATAAAAGCAATTTTCCAAGCATGGATAGCCATCACAAAACCAGATATACAGCTAAAATTAAGCACTAACCTTTGACAATCTTCATCAGATGACACTCCTAGGACATCATGTTAGACAATACATGCATTTTTTGTTCGATCAAGTTTATATTTATATCCAAAAACTCAATTTTTACATTGGCGCATGAAGTTCAGAAAATGTTTTCTCCACATAACCGCCGGTCAATAGGCACATTTATTTTGCAGAAGAACTCATAAACGTTGACAAAATTTATAACAATTATTTAAAGAGTTAGAGATAATCTACTCCTTTATGCAACCACTTTGTCAGATTTCAAAATAACTTTACAGAAAAAGCACATTGTTCAATATTCTGAGTACAGAACTTAGCCTTCAATGCTAAGCTATACAGTTAGCCTACAACCACAGCGTCGACAAATCTCTAAAAATATGTTCGAAATATTTACTTACCTTTGCTGATCTTCGGCGGAATGCACTCGGATGGGCACCCACTTCCACAAGAAATGTTCATTTGTTCTGCAAAGTCCATCATTTATGTCCAAATACGTCCGTTTTGTTGACCCATCCAGAACACTTTACAATGCCATGTGGCGTGGAAGCTAATCCATAGACGAAATGTTCAAAGTTCCATTACCGTTTGTAGAAACACGTCAAACGATGTTTACAATCAATCCTTTAGGGTATTTTTTTACGTAAAATTGCGATAATTTTACAACCGGGCAATAGGTATTCATCCCAGAAGAAAAATAAAAAACAACTAAGTTTCTAATTTCTCCCACTTCCTGATTCAATTTTTCACAGGTTTTTTGCCTGCCATATGAGTTCTGTTATACTCACAGACACCATTCAAACAGTTTTAGAAACTTCAGAGTGTTTTCTATCCAAATCTAATAATAATATGCATATTCTATTTTCTGGGCCAGAGTAGTAACCTGTTTAAATTGGGTACGTTTTTCATCCGGCTGTGAAAATACTGCCCCCTAGCCCCAGCACATTCTTATCTCATGTAACATTTTTATAATTGCCAACTTTTACGTGGAAACTGGTGCACACACGTTTTAGGGTTTATTTTCTACATACACCGCATTTATAAATATAAATTAAGCGCCTGGTCTTTGTCTTTGTACTTATCTCAGTAAGTTGTCTTTGTCATATTCTTCAAGTCAAGAGATATGTTTCATTATATAAAAATCCTGAAAAAGTTAGACTGTGGTTTCATTAGTGTGGTAAAATATGCAAAAGAAGCTAGCCATGCTTCACATTGCATTTTCATAACTGGCAGGTAGCCTAGTGGTTAGAGCGTTGGACTAGTAACCGAAAGGTTGCAAGATCGAATCCCTGAGCTGACAAGGTAAAAATCTGTCATTCTGCCCCTGAACAAGGCAGTTAAGCCACTGTTCCTATGTCTTCATTAAAAATAAGAACTTGTTCTTAACTGACTTGCCAAGTTAAATAAAGATAAGATGTAGGCACATCAGAATTTAACATGCTTCCTTTCCTCTCATGGTTACTTTTGATTACCGTCTTGTTGGGAAATTTTAACCCATTTCATATAGACACTTACGTGTGGTTCCGAGAAAAAAAACACCTTTCTAATTGAATATTAACTCAAATTTGAAGAAATACACCCATAGCACATATTTTACACTTCCTCTGTTTATGCCATTGCCTTTGTACAGTGTGAGTGTACATTTGCCTATATTAGTCAAGCCTGGTCATGTTAGGATGTCTTTATGCAAAATTAGTTTTGCTAAACGTTCTCCTCATGAAGCTGAATTTACAACAGTATTCCGCTGTGTTCATTGAACTGGAAAGTCTACACAGTATGTCTGGTGTACTGTAATCTGTAGACACTTCCACTTCCCCCCCATTTGCATGTCTGATAAGAATCAAAATGTCTGAGATGGAACTGTTGAATGACTCCAAGGAGGAGTCTGAACACATTAGACATATTAGAACTTCCATGGCCACTTAGCATTCTAGGGGCGTTGGTTATGTCTATTTCACGTATCACTTGTGATCGGTTGTTATTCAAAACTATGTTTTTCATGTTTTGGTGCTTTTGCATTGTTTATCTCACAATGTATATTTCATGTAGTTTATTAAGGGAAGATGTTGGAACAGGAGTGCTATGTAGATCTAGGTGGTGTTCATTAGGCAGCAAATGTGAAGAAAGAAAAATGACTAAAACAGGATGGACTATCTGGACTTTAAAGCATTTCCTGTTGCATTCTTGGCTTAAATTAACACAAACTGAGTCACTCTCGTACCCTGTTTTCCTTTTGAAATGACGTGAAGTCAAAGGTGCTGAAGGTGAAAAGTGCAATACACCGAGATGTTTATTTAATAGCCTCGGCTGGTTGTTGATTGGGAAATAAACCATAATAAAGAGGGGCCAATTAGCCTAATAGGATAGGGATTATAATGGCAGAATTAAATGCCTGTGACAGACAGACAATAGCCTGCTTTGTCACTGCCATATACTGACTTGCTTATTAAAATTAATCTTGCCCGATTAAAAATGCAAATGGATTTAAGTCATTGACGAGTTTACATGTTTTTATAACGTTTAACTGATTTAATTACACAGAAAATTAAACAGGGACGTGTGATTGAATTTTTCCCTCCGCCGATTGCCACACTCAAATTAATATGTTTTCCCTCTTGCCAAGAAGACAAGGTAATGAGATTATTCCTCTCGAGGAAATGATGGCATGGTTTTATAAGAACTAAGAAGAGTGACATTTTTTAAGAGGGCTTCACTTGCAGGAAACTCACGTTTTTTTACTTGATTTTGCTCGTCATGATGCGGCCATCCGATGCAGGAGATGTTTCTTACAGGTGTGTGTGTCTGTGTAACATATATTGCATTATTTTATGGCAGGTTATGATACCTACATTCATTCAAATTAGTTTTTCCTTTCCAAGAAGGTTCCTTTCGTTTGAAAGTTTGTTTCTTAATTCCTTTGTTGTTGTTGTAATTAATTCTTTACAGTCATGTTTTTTTTCATCATATTTTAAATAACTTGTAGAAAATACACTTTATGACACTATCATGAAGCATTATGACCATCCTGTGTCACTTTAATTGAACTAAGAAAATACACTTAATGACACTGTCAAGAAGCATTATGACCATCATAATACTATGAGCCAGACAAGTCTATCACGTACATGTCCTTATATTAGTCATCGGTCAAAAAGAGGGTGCTTTGTCCTGCTCCTGAAATCTGCTCCTGCATTTATCCCAGTCATCAGAAACAGAGCATTGGGGTAGGTGCATGTCTAACATCATTGTGTGTGAAATTATAATGACAATTTTATATGGTCAATAAAATTGTAAAATAGAACATGAACATACTGTTGACAAGTAGGCTATGGTGTAATCAAATGTTTTGCCTTGTGTGGTAGGTTTTGAAACTCTTATGTAGGTGTCATTGCTAGCCATAAAATAACGCAGTATATGTCACAACAGGTCTAAATATATGTTTCATGACAGTTATGTCAGTTATGTCAGCTGTTATGACATGTTATGACCGTGTTATGACGCTGGGTGTCAAGTAAAGTGTTACCCTGATTTTCTTCCTAGCATCCAACACATATTCTAAACAATTAGTTGCATCTCAGACATTTCAAATAACTGAGCTAATTTTCCAAACGTAGGTCTGATGACATATTGCCAACAGAATTTTGTCATGATGTACCAAGTCATACCAGATGGCTTGTTATAATATAATGATAAGTTTCGCAGTTGGAACATGGTACGTTTTTACACCTTTCAGCTGCTGTGGTCAATAAGAATTATAGCATGAGGTGGACATCCTGTCGGGAAGGAAATAGATTTTTGCCGCTTTGTTTGTTCAAGACTGGTGGGCAGCTCTCATTGTTTGTTATCTTATTCATGTATTTTTTGCCTTATCGTTGTATTGACATATTAACATGTTTTATGACCTTTCTCGCTTCATTGCTGCTGTGGAATAGTTTTATTTTTTAAACCAGTTAGACCCGGTCATTGTTTTCCACAATAAAGATACCTTTTCTGTGCTGGCATTGATAGTTGTCTGTCAACTTGATTGATATGAACCTGATGCCAGACGTGCATGTGTCTATTTTACAAAAAAAGTAGCTTTGACTCATGTTCCTATATAAGGACATAGGCCATGTTATGTTTAGATATTTGTTATGAGGCAAATGAGAGGGATAATTTGTGTGCTCTTATTGTAAGCAAAGACCCTCAATATAACAGATGTAGTAATTGTTTTGTTAAAGGATGACTTTAGGACTGCGTGACCAATGTAACCTGTCCTCAGCTCTCAGTGAACATTTCACTAAATGGAACTTTGTGTTGGCAACGTAAGATTGATATCAAAGGATCAAATGTGTGGCGATGCACATCAGCACATTGTGTTGAAATGGAAAGTATGAGACTGATCTTTGTGACGTTAGTGATCTACAGCAGCATGTGCAAAAAATATGTGCAAAGAATGAGTTTACCCTTAGCATATCACTACATGGTGAGGAGAAATGTGTTCTAACTAGGCTCTTCACTACAAACCGTGTACAGTCATTTTATTTTTTAATTTTACCGTTATTTTACTAGGTAAGTTGACTGAGAACACATTCTCATTTACAGCAACGGCCTGGAGAATAGTTACAGGGGAGAGGAGGCGGATGAATGAGCCAATTGTAAGCTGGGGATGATTAGGTGACCATGATGGTATGAAGGACAGCTTGGGAATTTAACCAGGACACTGGGGATAACACCTCTACTCTTACGATAAGTGCCATGGGATCTTTAATGACCTCAGAGAGTCAGGACACCCGTTTAACGTCCCATCCGAAAGGCAACATAATGACAACATTTCACTGACAAACTTTTAAGCAGATTCAGAGGTGGCAATATAGACTTAAGTTTTGCCTTACAGCAAAGTGTCTATTAAGAGTCATAGTAGTAATCTGGCATATGGATCTAAGATTGCTTGATGTCCCATGTGATATTAAAAGCAGCCCATGGACCTCAAGAATATCTATTGTTGACAGCACAATATAATTTAATGCAGAAATGAAGTAGTTTATAATGTATTTCCACAACGAGTTTCCACACTCACATAAAGTAGCCATGAGACTGCAATACAAACATACTTAACAGTTATGTCGTCGTCATTGTCCCCACCCCACTCAACACACACATACACATTTTCCCTCAAAGGAAAAAAACACAATTACTCCATTGTGCCGAGCAGTATATCACATTCTGCACATTTCAGTCCGGGAACAGAGACGCTGTTGTTTGTGGCATATGGCATCATGATAAATATGGTTGAGAGGAAGAGGGGGGTGGGTGGTGGTTCACTGTCAGGGCATAAATTGAACGAACTATAGTGTGGTGATTGTATTAAAATATTGTGAACAATGGGTTATTTTTTGGGATACTCCAGTTAGTGTTTCTATATTAAATGGGAGTGAACTGTATAAAAAATCAACTGAAGAATATTTGCGATATACAAAATGCCATCCGAGGATTGATTTGATCATTATTTAGTTCATTTGGGAGTGCTGATATGCAGTAGATAGATACAGTATTTCAACAGCAATTCCAAACAGGGATCCTAACATACTATCTGGCAGTGCGTAAGGAATGCTTTTATGCCTCAATCCAGAAACTCAAACTATCTAGTCCACAATGTACTGTATGTTGCTGATAGTACAGTTGGGGACATTCATAACTTTGCCTGTATGGCAGTGCAAGTAAAAGCGTCCTTCAAAGTGGATGTAACTATAGGTGCATGTAACTGCACCATCAGGGGCATATTTTCAAAATACATTTCCTCCAATGGGTTATTGTTAGATGATTTACAAATTAACTTGCTGTAGGTACAACATAATGTCTATGGAGAGGTATAGCTACCAAATGCGTGGTCAGTGGTCGAGACTGAATTGGGTTAGTGCATCTACTGTACCGTGAGCCAACACTGAAATGACAGGAAACTTGTCGGTAACAAGGAAAACCCTGTCAGTAGCACACAGTAGAGCAGAGAGTAAAAATAGGTCACTTGGCAAGAGGAGCAGGAAGTTAGTGGACAGTGGCTTCTACTTGGGGACTTTCTTCTGGGGAGCAAAAAAACTTAACCCTTTGGTGTCTGTGTGGGCTTTCAGTTCAATCTTTCATCTGTGTTATTGTCGTCTACATTTCTCAAGAATGTTGTTTGGTTAATCAAGGCCTAGTGTTAGTCATAACCTCTGTTTTGAAAAAGGTGGCGTACTGTACAATCTTGTGTGGGAGTTGCCATTTTTGGAAAAGCAACTCTCTTAGTCTGGTCTCGGATGTTTTTCCTGGACCCATTCGAGAGTCATAGTTACTCCGGCCGTTTACCCACGCTTCGTTGAATTTCTTCACTTTGACATGAGGAGCACCGGCGAAACGGGGCTCGTCTCCTTTGAATGTCAGCCATTGAGCCGCATGGCGGAGTAGACTCTTTTTCGGCTTACAGACTGTCTGTCAGTCAACCTACTAGTCATCGATGTGCTACGCACTACTTACCTGGAGAAGAGCCAAGGCTGACGCTGCTATCTAGGGTCCTCCGGCTAGGGGGGCATCCGTTTCCTACTGCTTTATTTCATCTGGCATTCCGAGAAACCTGAGGGCAACAAAAGAGAGGGATTATTCGGGCGTGAATCGGATGGTAGTGCCCATCACTATGTGTAAGCTTTGCCGGTGTGAGTGATACTTGTTACCATTCCGCCCCTGTGTTTGGATGTTTGTGTTTGGATGTGGGTTGTGAGCGGAAGTCGCTTTCATTACCTTGCCATCCCATGTTTATTCCCTTCGGCCTGCATAGTCGTCAGAGTGCCTACATACTCTGACGACCACCTTTGATCCTCTTGGCCTACACCTTTCGGCCTGCATTCTTATCCGTTCTAGTCACCATGAGGGTAATTATTACCCCAGAATCCCCGGGAACATGGAACACGTCCATAGACAGTATGTTTATATGTTGAGGCTAGTGGCTAGGCGGGGTTGGGGAGGTTGCCCTCCTTTCCCCCACCTGCCCTTCACCAGAGCGAGAGGCCATAGTTCACAAAAAGGTTTGAGGTTGAAATGAAAGCATCCGGGTGCTCCAACGCCGCCGTGAGGGGAGACATTGAACCCCCGCTTGCGCTGGAACAGTTGACTAGGTACCCGGAGCCGTGCAATAGGGTCCTGGCCGAGACTCAAGCGCTTGATGTTGGAGACCGAGGTGGGAAGACCCGGTTCACTGGCAACCCCTGATCCCCTTCAGACGCCGTGCCTAACATTGAAAGGAGGGATGGAGCCGGTGGTGCACATCCGAGGCGACATGGAGATGCGGGGAACCGAGCACGGGCGAGGGCCGAAGAACCCCGCGCCCTGAGGGAAGTCCTCAGAGAGTCATAGGTACTCCCGCCATTTACCCGCGCTTCATTGGTCTGTTTCGCTTGATGGCCCTCCGATTGCAGTTGTTAGATGGACCTCCGACCTGCAACCATTTTTTACGGTTATATACACTACCGTTCAAAAGTTTGAGGTCACTTAGAAATGTCCTTGTTTTTGAAGGAAAATCCCATTTTTGTGATATATATACTTCAAGTTGATCAGAAATACACTGTAGAAATTGTTGTAAATGAGTATTGTAGCTGGAAATGGCTGATTTTTATGGAATATTTACATAGGCGTACAGAGGCCCATTATCAGCAACCATCACTCCTGTGTTCCAATGGCACGTTGTGTTAGCTAATCCAAGTTTATCATTTTAAAAGGCTAATTGATCATTAGAAAACACTTTTGCAATTATGTTAGCACATCTAAAAACTGGTGTTCTGACTAAAGAAGCAATAAAACTGGCCTTCTTTAGACTAGTTGAGTATCTGGATCATCGGCATTTGTGGGTTCAATTACAGGCTCAAAATGGCTAGAAACAAAGACTTTCTTCTGAAACTCGTCAGTCTATTCTTGTTCTGAGAAATGAAGGCTATTCCATGCGAGAAATTGCCAAGAAACTGAAGATCTCGTACAACGCTGTGCACTACTCCCTTCACAGAACAGAGCAAACTGGCTCTAACCAAAATAGAAAGAGGAGTGGGAGGCCCCGGGGGCACAACTGAGCAAGAGGGAAAGTACATTAGAGTGTTTAGTTTGATCTCAACAGTGACGTTGAGACCAACGAGAACTCTCCCTGGGGCTCCCGCCAGCTTCTCCAGGATTGATTGCGTTATCGCACTAGACGCCTTGCGGCGCCTGTCTCTGCCGCTCCGAATTCGTGGATGTGAACCCGACTGACGGAGGCCATCACCCTCCTTTCCGAACGCCGTTCGGCCATCTCTTAGGACCGACTGACCCATGTTCAACTGCTGTTCACATGGAACCCTTCTCCACTTCGGCCTTCAAAGTTCTCGTTTTAATATTTGCTACTACCACCAACGACCATCGCAGTTGGCCATACAGCACACACAGATCTGGAACCATGCTATGAACGCTCTCCTATCTGAGTACTGTTTCACGGAGGTCACGTTCCGGTCACGGACTGGTAACAGTCCGGTCATTACTGAACATGTAATAATGGTCAAACAGGTAGCCCCCAGGGAAAGTAATCACTTGGCCCAGATAAAAGTGATGCCAAATGATGCATCCTCCTCCACAGATCTTCCCATTCATCTGCGCTCCTCATTAATGGGTAATTACCTATAATTAGTGAATCATGTCATGTTAATGAGGATGATAAGAGCTGCCAGAAGGAGCAGTCCAGGTTTGGAATGATGTGCAAGACGGTGCACGACTCAAATTAAATGAAGCCTGTGTGGGCCACTTGTTTTGCATGCACATCAGGGGCGTTATGTATCAAGTATCTCAAAGTAGGAGTGCTGATCTAGCATCAGGTCTTCCCTGTCCATGTAATCTTATTAATTGTGATCTAAAAGGCAAAACTGATCCTAAATCAGCACTCAATCAGCATTTGACCTGCTGACAATACAGACCATTGATCACCATAGACATATTCTGTATTCTGTTCTAAGTAAACACCTAACCTGTCCTTCAGTGCAGATTTTCCATGAAATGTAAGCTAGGCCCAGTAGCTTCAGTGCGCTGCCTGCCTTACACTGCATTTATTACATCCAACCATAACTCTAGTGACATCATCACCTTTCCTTACTCTGGCGGGCAAGTGTGAGTTATTATATCAAAGGAGGCTAATGGGAGATGATAGCCGTGTGTGTGTGTGTGTGTGTGTGCACAGTGACTGTTTAATCTGGCCCAGTGGCGTGCCGTTGGCCTGGCTAATCATAGTCTGTCTGTAGGAGCACGGTGAGCCAGGGGAGCACGCCGTCGCTAACAGTGCCTGACAGACTCATTAGAGAGAGCTGGCACTGAGCTAGCAGACTCCCCGACACACACACACACACACACACACGCTCCACGTGTGAGAACAAGTTAGCCGGTGACCCCTCACAGTCGCAACCCAAACACGAGCCAGTGCTGGGAGAGCATCTGGGAAAAAAGGAGGCAGGGTGGGAAAAAATGATAGGCAGGAAAGAAGAGAGGAAAGGAGAGGAGGGCGGGGAGGACCAAGTAAGCGAACATCCTGACGCAGCAACTCTCCAATTCAAATAGTTATTTAGACAGTCAAATGACTAATTCAATGGACTCCTGTGGCTTATTACCTACTATGCTAAGGATGCCATATACATTACCAGTCAAAAGTTTGGACACACCTACTAATTCAAGGGTTTTTCTTTATTTTTTTGTTGTAGAATTGTAGAATAATAGTGAATACATCAAAACTATGAAATCACACATATGGAATCTGGTAGTAACCAAAAAATGGTTAAACAAATCACAATATATTTTAGATTTTAGATTCTTCTAATAGCCACACTTTGCCTTGATGACAGCTTTGTACACTCTTGAGATTCTCTCAACTAGCATCACCTGGAATGCTTTTCCAACAGTCTTGAAGGAGTTCCCACATATGCTGAGCACTTGTTGGCTGATTTTCTTGGTCAAATAGCCCTTACACAGCCTGGAAGTGTGTTGCGTCATTGTCCTGTTGAAAGACGTAATGCTGTGGTAGCCATGCTGGTTAAGTGTGCCTTGAATTCAAAAATTCTGACAGTGTCACCAGCAAAGCACCTCCTCCTTTCCTGTGTTAGTCCTCATGAGAGCCAGTTTCATCATAGTGCTTGATGGTTTTTGCGACTGCACTTGAAGAAACTTTAAAAGTTCTTGAAATTTTCCGCATTGACTGACCTTCAGGTCTTAAAGTAATGATGGACTGTCGTTTCTCTTTGCTTATTTGAGCTATTCTTGTCATAATATGGACTTGGTCTTTTACCAAATAGGGCTATCTTCTGTATACCACCCCTACCTTGTCACAACACAACTGATTGGCTCAAACGCATTATGAGGGAAATCAATTCCACAAATTAACTTTTAACAAGCCACACCTGTTAATTGAAATGCATTCCAGGTGACTACCTCATGAAGCTGCTTGAGAGAATGCCAAGAGTGTGCAAAGCTGTCATCAAGACAAGGGGTGGCTACTTTGAAGAATCTCAAATATAAAATATATTTAGATTTGTTTAACACTTTTTTGGTTACTACTATGTGTTATTTCATAGTTTTGATGTCTTCACTATTATTCTACATGTAGAAAATAGTAAAAATAAAGAAAAACCCTTGAATGAGCAGGTATGTCCAAACTTTTGACAAGTACTGTATGTCCTATGTGAAGCTTTTATAAATCAACCTCATACCAGTGCAGTAGATTTCGATGTGGGGCGGCAGAATAATATGTTTACGATTGGTTGATCATATTACTTTGGATAGAAATTCACCGCACCAAGTACAGGTTCTTGGGTTGTTTCTGGTTCCAGATAGAACCTTTTCACCCAATGAAGAATCCTGAAAGAAGCCTTTAGGAACCCTTTGGTGAAAGGGTAGAGTGTGGTTCAGTGCAGAGGACGACTGAGGGTTTGAATGTTGCACCAGACACACCAGATTTACAAATGCTTGCCTTGCTCTGAGGTTAATTGGAGGGCAGGAGCGCTACACGCAACCAGTGGAAAATATTTGGGTCAGCTCACTAACAGGTGGATACAAAACAGGTCAATAATGTAAAGTATGGGTGAGGCAGCTTTTCGTCCCCTTGCTACACTCCCACAAACAAATGAAAATACATGCACACACACACACAAAAACACACTCCTGCTCCAGGTAAACATTTTTGAGCCATTATTAGATATTGTCATTACCCATTGTCATCCATTGTTACTTTCTTGTTTTTTCCATCTTGCCCACTAGCTATAACAGGTAGACCCCTCTCTGACGAACTGGTTTCACCCAAAACCAAATCAAACAAGCTTTAATCTTCTCACCCACTATACAGAGACTGCATCTCTGTGAAGTGATGTACAGTATTGTGGTGAATAATGTATTCTGCTACGATTTTATAGTGTGTGTGTGTGTGTTTGAGGATGGAACATGCATGTCTGTGTGTTGTTGGGGGGGGGGGGGTGAGAGGAGGAGGAGGAGGGAGGGTGTGGGACTTAGCGTTTTGGGCTCCCTTTGTGTGAAGATAAAACATGCAAATTGTGGATTATTTTAATGAATTTTTTTCTAGTGCTGAATCTCTAATCCCTAAAGCAGTTTGAAAGGTTTCAAAGTAACCCCCTCCCCCTTTTTTCCTGATAGGAATTTACAACTACCAGCTGTCTAGGAATGTGATCCTATGCACTTTAATTCCACTGTGGCGCAGTTATACTGCAAAGTAACATGGAATGGACATACACTATATATACAAAAGTATGTGGACACCCCTTCAAATTAGTGGATTCGGCTATTTCAGCCACAACCGTTGCTGACAGGTGTATAAAATTGAGCACACAACCATGCATTCTCCATACTCAAACATTGGCAGTAGATTGGCCTTACTGAAGAGCTCAGGGACTTTCAACGTGGCACCGTCATAGGATGCCACCTTTCCAACAAGTCAGTTCGTCACATTTCTGCACTGCTAGAGCTGCCCCGGTCAACTGTAAGTGCTGTTATTGTGAAGTGGAAATGTCTAGGAGCAACAACGGCTCAGCTGCGAATGAGACCACCGAGTGATGAAGCGCGTACATGTAAAAATCGTCTGTCCTCAGTTGCAACACTCACTTCAAAGTTCCAAACTGCCTCGGGAAGCAACGTCAGCACAAGAACTGTTCATCGGGAGCTTCATGAAATGGGCTTCCATGGCCGAGCAGCCGCACACAAGCCTAAGATCACCATGTACAATGCCAAGTGTCGGCTGGAGTGGTGAATCACGCTTCACCAGCTGGCAGTCCGATGGACGAATTTGGGTTTGGCGGATGCCTGGAGAACGCTACCTGCCCGAATGCATAGTGCCAACTGTACATTTTGGTGGAGGAGGAATAATGGTCTGGGGGTGTTTTTCATGGTTAGGGCAAGGCCCCTTAGTTCCAGTTAAGGGAAATCTTAACGCTACAATGACATTCTAGACGATTCTGTGTTTCCAACAGTTTGGGGAAGGCCCTTTCCTTTTTCAGCATGACAATGCCCCCGTGCACAAAGTGATGTCCATGCAGAAATGGTTTTCGAGATAGGTGTAGAAGAACTTTACTGGCCTGCACAGAGCCCTGACCCCAACCCCATCGAACACCTTTGGGATGAATTGGAACGCCGACTGCAAGCCAGGTCTAATCACCTACATCAGTGCCCAACCTAATGAATGCTCTTGTGGCTGAATGGAAGCATGTCGCCGCAAGAATGTTCCAACATCTAGTGGAAAGCCTTCCCAGAAGAGTGGAGGCTGTTATAGCGGTAAAGGGGGGACCAACTCCATATTAATGCCCATTGATTTTGGAATGAGATGTTTGATGAGCATGTGTCCACATACATTTGGTCATCTAGTGTGGTTAGGTCAAAACCATCCTTTTCAAATGTTATTTGACAGTGATGATAATGATGATTGTGATGACACTGTGGAATCAATCTATAGTTCAATCGAGTACAGGCTTAACTGAATGACAACAGAGAATTTTATTGAATAGTTTGAGGTAGGCCTTGTCTCTGAGGAATGCTCCTCAGAGCTAGATGCTGATGACAGGTTGCCCTATGCTGGGCAGCTGGTATCGCTTGGAGAACGGAGCTCTGATGATGGGCATTCAGGTTATTATGCTGGTGGTGGGGAGGTGGAAAGTCGTTGGAAGACTGTTGCGGAAAAACATTAAGTCAGAGACAAGGGGTGAGTTGACATAAATACTCCAATAGATTTATGCCCATTGGTTAACAGAAGGGGAAGTGATTATTGCACGAGTGAGCCAATAGGTTAATCAGCAAGCGTGGCGGAATTGCCTTAGTGTGCTATTGGCTGAAGTTAATAGGTGAATGACATTCCGCACACTTCTTAACGGTAAAGAGGAGGTGAGATGTGACGCTATCCTGATGAAGTAACATTATTAACACTACCATATACAGTACACTGAGTATACCAAACATTAGGAACTTCCTAATATTGAGTTGCACCCCACCATTTTGCCGTCAGAAGAGAGTAAATTCGTCGGGGCATGGATTCTACAAGTTTTTAAAAGCAGGGATGCTGGCCCATGTTGACTCTAATGCTTCTCACGGTTGTGTCAAGTTGGCTGGATGTCCTTTGGGTGGTGGACCATTCTTGATACACACGGGAAACTGTTGAGTGTGAAAAACCCAGTAGCGTTGCAATTCTTTACTACCATACCCTTTTCAAAGGCACTTGCCCATTCACCCACTGAATGGCACACACACAATCAATGTCTCAATTGTCTCAAGGCTTAGAAATCCTTCTTTAACCTGTCTCATCCCCTTCATCTACACTATTTGAAGTGGATTTAACAAGTGCCGTCAGTAAGGAATCATAGCTTCAACTGGATTCAGCTGGTCAGTCTATGTCATGGAAAGAGTTCTTAATGTTTTGTATACTCAATGTAAATACCTGCTATGCTGAGGGGGTAACGTGGCCACTCCCATATCAATACCTGCTATGCTTATGAGGTCCCATTATAACCACTACCACGGATATCTGCTATGCTAATGAGGTAACATTATAGACACTATCTTTTAAATACCTGCTATGCTGATGAGGGCGATAGGAAGTGGTGTGAATTACAGAATTTACTAGATAAATTAAGTGACGATCCATTCAGTCCAGCCTTAATGACTGAACTTTCGTGGCTACATTAAATGTTACTACTTTTAATTCAAACAGGGTATAAAAAAGGATACCCACATATCCTAGACAAATTAATGCTCCTTTTTAAATGTTATTTGACAGTGATGATGATACTTCTAGAACATTTTCTGTATCTATGTATCTGTACTTAGTATCTTTTAATTCTAAATGTAAAAAAGGATGCCCACACATCAGTCACTTGTGTCAGTTATCCCCTATAGACTCCAAGGCAACATATGGGAAAAGCTCTTTGCACTTACTCAAATGATATACTGGATATAGTATCATTCTGTAGTCTTATATACTACATAAGTGGACACTACATGGACTTGCACTTAAACACTATCCCTGTTTTTCAATGAACAAGGCCTTACTGGTCCATTGCATTCAATGTGTTTGTGTTTGTAATATTGTATGCGACTTATCAGGATATAGCCCCACGGACATTTGATACAGTTATAAGGGATTATTGTAGGGTGGGAATTGCCAGGGACCTCACAATACGATATAGGATGTTCACCCATAAAATTATTAATTGATTCAAGGTTTATAGGTCCGTTCAATAGAGAATTAGGTCAGAAAAATAGTCCAAAACGCATGACTCATCACAGACATGATCAAAAGTGCTCACCGCGGCAGAATGGCATGGCGCAATATAATTTTTTTTATTGTATTTAACCTTTATTTAACTAGGCGAATCAGTTAAGAACAAATTCTTATTTACAATGACGGCCTACCAAAAGGCAAATGGCCTCCAGCGGGACGGGGGCCTGTGATAAAAAAAAAATACAATATCAATATCAATATAGAACAAAACACACATCACAACAAGAGAGACAACACAACACTACAAAAAGAGAGACCTAAGACAACAACATAGCAAGGCAGCAACACATGACAACAACAACATGGTAGCAACACAACATGGTAGCAGCACAAAACATGGTACAAACATTATTGGGCACAGTCAACAGCACAAAGGTCAAGAAGGTAGAGACAACAATACATCACACAAAGCAGCCACAACTGTCAGTAAGAGTGTCCATGATTGAGTCTTTGAATGAAGAGATTGAGATAAAACTGTCCAGTTTGAGTGTTTGTTGCAGCTCGTTCCAGTCGCTAGCTGCAGCGAACTGAAAAGAGGAGCGACCCAGGGATGTGTGTGCTTTGGGGACCTTGAACAGAATGTGACTGGCAGAATGGGTGTTGTATGTGGAGGATGAGGGCTGCAGTAGATATGTCAGATAGGGGGGAGTGAGGCCTAAGAGGGTTTTATAAATAAGCAGCTTTGAACGTCAACTGACAAGCTAACCAGTCGCTGCAGGTTCGTGAGTGAAAACATGGGCTTTTTCGAAATGAAATCTGCTAAATACAAAAACAACAAAAAATGGGAACTATTTACAAAGCTAACAGACTGAATTTCAATATCCCACCCTCCACATAGAGAATATATTCTTGTTTTCATTGTTTGTTTTTGATTCTTTCCCTTTAAATCACCAGAAACGGCTCTTTACAACGTAGATTGATTGCCAATATAGCCAATGAAAGCCAAGGATCTGGAGATGAAAATGAAGATGGTATCAAGTTGATTTTGATTGGTCCAATCCATGGAAACACCTTCAAATGGTACCACCTCCGAACACCAAATATGGAAGAGATACAACCAAGAGCAGTGCAGTCTAAACTCGCAACGGTCACAACAAATTCATGTTTTTATTTCATCAACACTGTCAAGTACAAGTATAAGGTTATAATATTTTAGAGAACAATCTAATTATTAATTATATGTGATTTAAAATGACATAGAGCAAAGACAACCAGTGATGGAGAAAGTGCTGAATGGTCACACTTGTCATACCTTAATAGAAAATTACTCAAGTAAAAGTAAATGTCAGCCAATAAAATACTACTTCAGTAAAATTGTAAAAGTATCTGCTTTTAAATGTACTTAAGTACAGTGGTTGAGAAAGTACTACATTGTCATACTTGAGTAAAAGTACAAAGTTAAAGTAAATGCTATACATCAAATTCCTTATATTAAGCAAACCAGACGGCAGTATTTCTTTATATATTTTTTTATTTACAGACAGACGGGGGCACACTCCAACACTCAGAAATAATTTACAAACATTATTTGTGTGTAGTGAGTCCACCAGATCAGAGGCAGTAGGGATGACAAGGCGTTATATTGATAGGTGTGTGAATTGGACTATAATTCTGTCCTGCCTGAGCATTTACACTCAACAGTTTCCCGTGTGTATCAAGAATGGTCCACCACCCAAAGGACATCCAGCCAACTTGACAGAACTGTGGGAAGCATTGGAGTCAACATTGGCCAGCATCCATGTGAAACGCTTTCGACACCTTGTAGAGTCCATGCCCCAACAAACTTTATGTCACTCACTATTATGCCATGTTAAATATACAGTATGTCACATTGCAGACATATTACAAAAATGTTGGTGAAGAGAGCAGCAGAGTCCCCAAAGGCAAGTATCCTGTAAGACATCATTCACTTCATTGGTCCATGAGCTGAATTCCTCTCTGGTTGAAGTTCTTATGGTCATTGGGAATTTTTTGTTGGTCAATTAAGCCAGACAAGCTCAATCACACACAGATAACATATTTTAAACGATTTCCAATCGTATATGTAGCCAGGTCTGGTATAGAAAAGAAATTAGAGGAAATCGAACATCTCCTCATATTTGCTTCAGCGGGTATTTTACAGAGATAATTCACTGTCTCAGTGGAATCTTTGATATTTAAAAAACAAATGTGGCCCGAGGCAATATTCATTAACTGTAAATAATAGAACTGCTTGGATAGTGTAGCACCAAGGTGAAATTAGCCTCTTATTATTTTATAAAGTTAGTGTTCCTAGGGCTTTCCAGTTAGGAGTATTAAAAATGTACAACCCTCTGACAAATTATTCACTTGACAGATTTGCTATTGGCCTTAATAACTAACCATTCAGCTCCACATTGTTTCAAATTGATAAAATTAGATGTTTCCCTCTGTCACGTATTTTCCCGTACGGCAGATAGCTTGGTATATCCTTTATCTTCTCTGCTTTTTACATTTCTAATTACACAGAATAATTTTCAAATAACCGTATGACACAAACATTGCAAGGTAAAACCTTCTTCAAATGTTTAAAGAATTGTATTTGCAGAGGTTCTTAAAAATGTAATTTCCATTTGGGGCCATAGGCTATGGCAAGGAGAATGTCTAAAGGAAAATACATTGAGCACCACTGTCTTGTTATTTGTGCACAAGAACGCTTTGTGAACTACCTACCTAATCATTTGTCCTCAATTTCTTAACTTTTCCATTCTTTCTAGTTTTGAATCATCAACATGTTTGCCATGAAGTTGACATTACCTACAGGTCAAAATAGAAGCTGCCTGTCGACCAACAAACACACACAGTAGCATTAGATTGAGAAATAATCATGAGGAAATACAGAACCATGCCCACAGCACCCCCACATCCCCAAGTGAGTAGCATCTTGTGGTTGTGACCACCGAGCCTTAGACATATCTCCATATCAGTGGGGTTGGATGGATCCACTTGTTCTCCCAATAGGGGGGTAATGGAGCTCCTCATTAAGCCAGACTGGCGACAGGCTGGTAGATGAGTAGCCAGGGCTTACATGCGCCAGCTCTCCGAGGGGAAGTCTCACTGGCAAACAAACACATCTGCCCTGTGCCAACGCTGAGGGAAGCAGGGTCTTTTTTCTGTTATTTTTTTAACATAGGTAGGGTCTTCAAATGTAGTTTGCTTACAGTAGCTAGCACCAGGCTCATTTCTCATCTGTTTGCGAACCCATTTAAGTTTTATGACAGTTTAACCTTGCTTTACGTCTTGTTCTTTTTCTGTATTCTCTCTCATTCACTCTCATTCTCTCTTTCTCTCACCACCGTACTTTGGGGAGAGTGGGGTAAGTTGAGCCATTTTTACATTCAGCATCACTCCATCAAGGGAACAATAGTATTCTTTCAATAGTATTCTTTCTAACAATAGTATTCTTTCTATATATTTCAGGATGTTGTGCATCCCTGGAAATAATCAGAATTCATGTAAACATTACAGTTTTGAAAACATAGCTTGTCCGATAAAAGTGGTCTCTTGGCACAACTTACCCTGGGTATGAGGTACGTTGAGCCTTGGGACAAGGTATGTTAAGCCACCTACACATTTCTGTACTGAATTAAATATTACTGCTACCTTTTTCAATCCATGTATATCTTTATTTCCAAAACACAATTGAACACAATCACATGAGCTTTTTTGTGTTTTAATTATTTTAAGCACGTTTTAACACAGGCTTAAAACCTAACAAACACTTTTCACTTTTTAAAAACATTTTTAATGCCCGGCCCTGTTGTTACCCAATATCCCAGTGATAATGCCTTGAATTATGTCTGGGAAGAAAACGCAACAATTTGCTCAACTTGTCATTGGCTCAGCCATTTGCTCAACTTACACCAAGGCTAACATTTTTATTATATTAGCCCACACAGCGACAAAGATGCACTTTCATGCTAGTTTTAGGACCTCTTATTGAAGCTTATTGAAACCCCAACTGATGTATAGAACAATCTTAAAATGATCTACTTTGGTTTAGATACAAGCATCATGAAACCTCAAACAGTGGTTCCCAAACTTTTATAGTCCCGTACCCCTTCAAACATTCAACCTCCAGCTGCGTACCCCCTCTAGCACCAGGGTCAGCGCACTCTCAAATGTTGTTTTTTGTCATCATTGTAAGCCTGCCACACACACACACTCTACGCAAAATGTATTAAACAAAGAAATGAGTGTGAGGTTTTGTCACAACCCGGCTCGTGGGAAGTGACAAAAAGCTCATATAGGACCAGGGCACAAATAATAATCAATAATTTTGCTCTTTGTTTAGCCATCTTACATATAAAACCTTATTTGTTCATCAAAAATTGTGAATAACTCACCACAGGTTAACCAGAAGGGTGTGCTTGAAAGGATGCACATAACTCTGCAATGTTGGGTTGTATTGGAGGAGACTCAGTCTTTTAAATAATTTTCCACACACAGTCTGTGCCTGTATTTAGTTTTCATGCTAGTGAGGGCTGAGAATCCACTCTCACATAGGTACGTGGTTGCAAAGGGCATGAGTGTCTTAACAGTGCGATTTTCCAAGGCAGGATACTCGCAGCCCTATCCAGAAATCTGGCAGTGGCTTCTGATTAAATTCAAATTTCACAGAACCGCTCGTTGCAATTTTGATGAGGCTCTCTTGTTCAGATATTGGTAAGTGGACTGGAGGCAGGGCATTAAAGGGATAACGAATCCAGTTGTGTGTGTACCTGCGTAATTGCGCACCCAGCTCACTCAGGTGATTTGCTATATCACATTTGACATTGTCCGTAAGCTTGAGTTCATTTGCACACAAAAAATCATACAATGATGGAAATGCAGACAGAGAAGAGCTCCAACTTCTTAATCATAGCCTCAATTTTGTCCCGCAGATTGAATATAGTTGCGGAGAGTCCCTGTAATCCTAGATTCAGATCTTTCAGGCGAGAAAAAACATCACCCAGATAGGCCAGTCGTTTGAGAAACTCGTCATCATGCAAGTGGTCAGACAAGTGAAAATGATGGTCAGTAAAGAAAACTTTAAGCTCGTCTCTAAATTAAAAAAAAAACGTCTCAATACTTTGCCCCTTGATAACCAGCGCACTTCTGTATGTTGTACATGGTCACTGCCCATATCATTGCATAATGCAGAAAATACACGAGAGTTTGATGGCTTTTGAGCCATCAGTACAGATACCAAAACATCTTGACCACCAAAGTCCATTTGATATCATCTCCTGTTGTCCTGGTTTCCAATGGTTTTCAGAAGAGGATGTCTTCCATAATTGACCCCCCATAAACGTAACGGACATTTTCCAGGAGCTGTGCCAGTCCCGCCATGTCTGTTGACTTATCCAGCTGTAACACATAGAATTCACTGGCTTGTATGCGAAGCAGTAATTGATTCAAAACATCTCCTGCCATATCACTGATGCGTCGTGAAACAGTGTTGTTTGATGAAGGCAATGTCTGTATAGTTTTTTTGGCCTTTCCCCCCCAGCTTTGTCCCAGCCATATCCGCGGCAGCAGGAAGAATTAAGTCCTCCACAATAGTATGGGGCTTGCCTGTCCTAACCACTTGGTAGCTCACCATATAAGATGCTTCTAGCCCCTTCTTATAAATGGTATCTGTTGCTTTTATACGTCTTACTACTCGAAAGTCGTCTTAATTCTCGATCCAAAAACTCCTGTGGCTTATTTTTCAAATTAGCATGTTTCATTTCTAAATGTCTGCCTAAGAGTGAAGGTTTTATCGAGTTGTGAGATCGTACTTTTGCACGTATAACACACTGTGGCTGAGGAAAGGCACTACTCCCAATATAATTGAATCCCAAATCAATGTAGTTCTCATCACATTTGCGCCTCTTCGATGGACCAACGTCCCTGTCTGTTGTTCCGTGCTTTCCCAGGTAATGGGGCAGTAGCTCTTCGGCTGCATCAGATTCACAACTGTCAGTGTCCATGCTAGTTGGGCTAGCAACAAATGTAGAATTACTGATGCTAGCATTGGATGTGCTCGTGGAAGCAGAGCAACTTGTGTCGTCAACAGGTGCAGGTGTAGTACCACTGGTACTACCAGTGGAGCTGGTATGTGTCTCTATGGACGCGGGCCTTACATTTTCTTAACCATTTATCAATTTTCGAGCAACCAGAATGAGCAGCAGCTACGTTTGGCTACATATGGACCGTTAGTGGAATTTCCACGAGAGAGTAACGGATAACCTGATTGGATGTTAATTATTTGACTAGGCTACCTGAATTTGACACTGTGTTGTTGTTTCGCTGAACACTAGATGTTTTAATTTTATTTTTGGCAGTCAAACGAGGCTACTCAGGTGCAAAAAAAACATCACCCAAATGTATAGCCCATTGGAAAATCTAAGTGGCCTGTTTGAAAATGTGAATCACATTTTTATTTGGCGTACCCCTGATGGCATTGCAAGGACCCCTGGGTAAATTCAACTACGTTTTTTGGAGCTGACTTGCTTACCACTTTTTCTATGTGGTTTATTCCTTCACAGACTCCATGAAATGATGACCTCTTCCTAAATATTTGGTCAAATTATACATTTTGTGTATGGTTTCCTAGAAACAAGGCTTGATCAACTTACACCTTTTGCTCAACTTACCCTACTCTCCGCTACCCATGTGTGGGAGGCATCTTCATACTAGCTTCCGGTGATGCAACATAAAAGGCTGCTGGGGCTTTATTTAACTTTTTATTCACCCACAAACCATGTGACAAACGAGAAATAGGGGAGCTGTCAATGGCCTGATTGGTTATTTCGTCATGTCCTTCAAGGTGATAGGCCACAGCCACACCACAACGCTTTGAGGCCCTGGTTTCGGGGGTGTGTGTACCTCGGCTGCACGTGCTGTGTTCCTAACTGCTGTACAGCAAGGCAGTGTGGCTTGGTAGATGTTTTTAAGTGTGGTGCTCAGAGGCGTGCATACATTCTGAAACGTGTGCATGTGTGAATGTGGTGCTTGTACAGTGCCTTCGGAAAGTATTCAGATCCCTTGACATTTTGTTAGGTTATAGCCTTATTCTAAAATTGATTAAATCGTTTTTTTCCCTCATCAATCTACACACAATACCCCATAATGACAAAGCAAAAATAGGTTTTTAGTAATTTTTGCTTGTTTATTAACAATAACATTTTTTTTACACTTTACTCAGTACGTTGTTGAAGCACCTTTGGCAGCAATTACAGCCTCAACTCTTTTCGGGTATGATGCTACAAGCATGGCACACCTGTATTTGGGGAGTTTGTCTCATTCTTCTCTTCAGATCCTCTCAAGCTCTGTCAGGTTGGATGGGGAGTGTTGATGCGAAGCTATTTTTAGGTCTCTCCAGAGATGTTCGATCGAGTTCAAGTCCGGGCTCTGGTTGGGCCACTCAAGGACATGTCCCGAAGTCACTCCTGCGTTGTCTTGGCTGTGTGCTTAACCTCCCTGGGCAAGTCCCACCTAGTCAACAACCAGTGGAATCGCGTGGCGCGAAATACAAATACCTCATAAATGCTATAACTTCAATTTCTCAAACATATGACTATTTTACACCATTTTAAAGACAAGACTCTCGTTAATCTAACCACATTGTCCGATTTCAAAAAGGCTTTACAGCGAAAGCAAAACATTAGATTATGTAAGGAGAGTACCCTGCCAAAAATAATCACACAGCCATTTTCAAAGCAAGCATATATGTCACAAAAACCAAAACCACAGCTAAATGCAGCACTAACCTTTGATGATCTTCATCAGATGACACTCCTAGGACATTATGTTATACAATACATGCATGTTTTGTTCAAACAAGTTCATATTTATATCAAAAACCAGCTTTTTACATTAGCATGTGATGTTCCGAACTAGCATACCCACCGCAAACTTCCGGTGAATTTACCAAATTACTCACGATTAACGTTCACAAAATACATAACAAATATTTTAAGAATTATAGATACAGAACTCCTTTATGCAATCGCGGTGTCAGATTTTAAAATAGCTTTTCGGCGAAAGCACATTTTGCAATATTCTGAGTACATAGCCCAGCCATCACGGCTAGCTAATTTGACACCCACCAAGTTTGGCCCTCACCAAACTCAGATTTACTATAAGAAAAATTGGATTACCTTTGCTGTTCTTCGTCAGAATGCACTCCCAGGACTTCTACTTCAACAACAAATGTTGTTTTGGTTCGAAATAATCCATAGTTATATTGAAATAGCTCCGTTTTGTTCGTGCGTTCAGGTCACAATCCGAAGGGTGACGCGCGAGCGCATTTCGTGACAAAAAAATTCAAAATATTACATTACCGTACTTCGAAGCATGTCAAACGCTGTTTAAAATCAATTGTTATGCTATTTTTCTCGTAAAATAGCGATAATATTCCAACCGGGCGACGTTGTATTCATTCAAAGGCTGAAAGAAAAACATGGAGAATTCACATGAACGCGCATCTCCAGTGTCACTGTCCCCAGCCTGACCAGTAACAAACAGAGCTGCTGTACTTCGCCCGGAGACTGCAGACATCTCATTCCACTTTCTGGCGCCTTCTGAGAGACAATGGAAGCCTTAGAAAATGTCACGTTACAGCAGAGATGCTGTATTTTTGATAGAGATGCAACAGAAGGATAACAAATTGTCAGACAGGGCACTTCCTGTATGGAATCTTCTCAGGTTTTGGCCTGCCATATGAGTTCTGTTATACTCACAGACACCATTAAAACAGTTTTAGAAACTTTTGGGTGTTTTCTATCCAAATCTACTAATTATATGCATATTCTCGTTCCTGGGCAAGAGTAGTAACCAGTTTAAATCGGGTACGTTTTTTATCCGGCCGTGCAAATACTGCCCCCTAGCCCCAACACGTTTTAAGGTTGTAATGTTGGAAGGTGAACCTTCACTCCAGTCTGAGGTCCTGAGCGCTCTGGAGCAGGTTTTCATCAAGGATCACTCTGTACTTTGCTCCGTTCATCTTTCCCTCAAGCCTGACTAGTCCCCCAGTCCCTGCCACTGAAAAATATCCCCACAGCATGATGCTACCACCACCATGCTTCACTGTAGGGATGGTACCAGGTTTCCTCCAGACGTGACGCTTGGCTTTCAGACCAAAGAGTTGAATCTTGGTTTCATCAGACCAGAGAATCTTGTTTCTCATGTTCTGAGAGTCTTTAGGTGCCTTTTGGCAAACTCCAAGCAGGCTGTCGTGCCTTTTGCTGAGGAGTGTCTTCCGTCTGGCCACTCCACCATAAAGGCCTGATCAGTGGAGTGCTACAGAGATGGTTGTCCTTCTGGAAGGTTCTCCCATCTCCATAGAGGAGCTCTGGAGCTTAGTCAGAGTTACCATCGGGTTCTTATATAGTGGGACCTTATATGGACAGGTCTGTGCCTTTCCAAATCATGTCCAATCTATTGAATTTATCACAGGTGGACTCCAATCAGGTTGTAGAAACATATCAAGAATGATCAATGGAAACAGGATGCACCTGAGCTCAATTTCGAGTCTCATAGTAAAGGATCTGAATAATTATGTAAATAAGGTATTTCTGTTTTTCATTTTTAATGCATTTGCAAAATGTTTTTGCTTTGTCATTATGGGGTATTGTAGATTACTGAGGATTTTTTTTATTTAATCCATTTTAGAATAAGGCTGTAATGTAACAAAATGTGGAAAAAATCAAGGGGTCTGAATACTTTATGTGTGCATCTGTGAGTGTGTAGTGTGTGTTCTCATGTGTGTGTTTTGTGTGTGTGTGTATACATTTGATTATGAATCCTCAATGGTTACAATTCACAGTGACCTCTCTTTCCTGTCATTCATCCTAGCCCGAATAGCACAGGAGGTTGGTGACACCTTAATTGGGGACAATGGGCTTGTGTTAATGACTGGAGTGGAATAGGTGGAATTGTATCAAATACATCAAACACATGGTTTCCAGGTGTTTGATGCCATTCCATTTGCTCCGTTCCGGCCATTATTATGAGCCGTTCTCCCCTCAGCAGCCTCCAGTGCCGTATAGATTGCTCTAGTTTAGGCCAGCCAGCCACTACTATGAGGCTTGAGAGCTCTATGGTTCTCCACTAGTCTCCAGAGCCTTGGCTCTGTGCCAGTGTTCAGCCCCACTCTCTCTTGGGGGTTGAGGGGCATGGGGAGTGGCCGGTAATGTCAGCTCATTAAGCTCCATTCTTCCTCGTGCAGCATTGCACTGTATGGAACCACTGTTTGAGACCCATGTCATTACCCCTCCCCCTGCACGCATGTGAAGGGAAGGGTGGCGAGGGGAGGTATATTACGCGGATTGATATTTTCCTTTTGAAAATGCCCTGCTTGTAACTCCTAAAGGGCCTCCCTCTTCTTTTCTCCCCTCCTGCTCTTCTCTCTCTCCTGTCTCTCTCACTCTTTCTTTCTCTCTCCCTCCTGTCTCTCTCACCACAGGCCCGGTACGGTGTGGGTGAACGAGGAATTCGGCTCCTCCACGGTACCCCACCCCCAGGCTCCAACCCAGCTGGGAAAAGACTGCCCACTGCTGGGGTGAGATATGGCTAAGGCCCCCATAACCTTCCTCTATACTAAAGCCCCAGAGGGTGTTCCCCATGGGTCGGTGCTGAGCCCCTTGAAGGTTGTGAGCCACGAATTAACACTCTCTAGAGTCGAGAATTAGCGCATTAGTGGTCCTCCGACATGCCAACAAGAAAACCCAGAGGCACTTGTATGAAGGGAAGGTACACACACACACACACACACACACACACACACACACACACACACACACACACACACACCACACACACACACACACACACACACACACACACACACACAGTCTCTAAATAGGCGCGACTATAGTCTAGTAGTTAATGAAACCATCCCTTGTGTTTTCTCCATGGTAGTCTGTCTCTCCAAACGTCCAATCCCACATAATAAACATCAACAACACTGCACTCTTCAATAGGTCACACAAGGCAGCAACACAACAGTCTACCTTTTGACACGGAACCATGCAGGGGGAAAAAAAGAGGCAGAGATGTAAATAGACTGATACGTTTCCTTTGCTGGTAATGATTTATTTTTGTCACTGCCATAACAGTCAAAACTTCAGCCGCACTTTTTTTAAACATTTTTTTTATTTTCCTTTTCTCTTTCATACATTCATATGGTGCAGGGAGGCAAGAGAGCAGTAGATTGCATTAAGATAACCAATTATATGCTAGAGGAAACCAGACTTTTTTTTCTTCCACTGCCGTTATCTGATGTTGCGGTGAGCAGAGGCAAAGGGCTGGGGTAATGTGACATTCACTCTGCCCTTTATCTCCCCATCGCTGTTTACCAGATTCAGTTAAAAGTGGGTTCTGCTCTGCATCCTCTCCCCCGCCAGAGAAACCCCACATACACACCCACACACACGTGCAGACGCACGCGCACACACACACTCATGCACACACGCACGCACGCACACACAGACACACACACACACACACACACACACACACACACACACACACACATACACACATATACAAACTCCTTCCCCTCCCCGCTCCACGGCTGCACCTTGCCATTACATTTTAATGCGTGTGTGGCTTTGTGTGTGTCTACAGTACAGTATACTCTTTGGTGTAGTTTGTGGGTGAGGTAGATATAAACTATATATACAAAAGTATGTGGACACCCCTTCAAATTAGTGGATTCGGCTATTTCATACCCATTGCTGACAGGTTTGTAAAATCGAGCCCACAGCCATGAAATCTCCATAGACAGACATTGGCAGTAGAATGGCCTTACTGAAGAGCTCTGTGACTTTCAACGTGGCACCATCATAGGATGCCACCTTTCCAACAAGTCAGTTCGTCACATTTCTGCACTGCTAGAGCTTCCCCGGTCAACTGTAAGTGCTGTTATTGTTAAGTGGAAATGTCTGGGACCAACAGCGGCTCAACCGCGAAGTGGTAGGCCACATAAGCTCACAGAACGGGACTGCTGTGTGCTGAAGAGCGTAGTGCGTAAAAATCATCTGTCCTCGGTTTCAACACTCACTACCGAGTTCCAAACTGCCTCTGGAAGCAACGTCAGCACAAGAACTGTTCATCTGGATATGATATGGGTTTCCATGGCCGAGCACCCTAAGATCACAAAGCACAATGCCAAGCATCGGCTGGAGTTGTGTAAAGCTCACCGCCCTTGGGCTCTGAAGCAGTGAAAATGTGTTCTCTGGAGTGATGAATCACGCTTCACTATCTGGCAGTCTGACGGATGAATCTGAGTTTGGAGGATGCCTGGAGAACACTACCTGCTCCAATGCATAGTTCCAACTGTAAAGTTTGGTGGAGGAGGAAAAATGGTCTTGGGCTGTTTTTCATGGTTCAGGCTAGGCCCCTTAGTACTAGTGAAGGGAAACCTTAATGCTACAGTATACAATGACATTCTAGACGATTCTGTGCTTACAACTTTGTGGCAACAGTTTGGGGAAGGCCCTTTACAGTTTCAGCATGACAATGCCCCTGTGCACAAAGCGAGGTCCATACAGAAATGGTTTGTCGAAATCATTGTGGAAGAACTTGATTGGCCTGATCAGAGCCCTGACCTCACCCCATCGAACACCTTTGGGATGAATTGGAACGCCGACTGCGAGCCAGGCCTTATCGTCCAACATCAGTGCCCGACCTCACTAATGCTCTTGTGGCTGAATGGAAGCATATCCCCGCAGAAATGTTCCAACATCTAGTGGAAAGACTTTTCAGAAGAGTGGAGTCTGTTATAGCAGCAAAGGGGGGACCAACTCCATATTAATTCCCATGATTTTGGAATGAGATGTTTGACGTGCAAGTGTCCACATACTTTTGGTCGTGTAGTGTAACTTTTGTTTGTTTGTGTGTGTGTTTGTGTGTATGTGTGCGGGTACATGTTTGTCTGTGCATGCGCAAGTGTGTACGCGTGTCTCTGTGCCTGTGTTCAGTTCTTGTCTACCTCTCCACTTGTTACCCTATGTATGCTCATGTTAGGTTTCTGCCAGTGCACAGGTTAGCCTACACTACAATATATTTAATTTTATTTTACCTTTATTTCAACAAGAAGTCCCATTTAGACCACAGTCGCTTTTACAAGGGAGCCCTGCATTTTACACTTTAAACATTTTTAGAATACAAGCAACAGTTAAAATACAAAAAAATAAAAAAATAAATCTAGGAAAACATCAACATATCTCAGCTACCAGGTCTTCAGTCAATACCCTAAACTGCCTAAACGGCACCAGAACATCCAATTTCAACGAGTTGTACAGATTGTTCCAGCGGTGGGGCACATCAAAACTTAAAGCATATCTACCCAATTCGGGGAAGTCCTGAGGAACCTCAAGAGTTAAACAACCCTGCGAACGTGTTTATTGATTCACGTCTTTATACTTCAACAACGAAGTGAGGTATGTTGGAAGCTTGTGCAGAAGAGCTTTGTAAACAAAGAGGGAGTAATGAAGTTACCAACAGGACTAACCTTTTGATACAGGATGAAGTGATGTGTATTTAAACTGTCACCAGTGATAAAGTGAAGGGCTCTATGGTAGACGGCATCCAAAGGTTTAAGAGTAGTGGCTGTTGTATTCCGATAAGTGGTGTTGCAAATGTCAAGAACTGGCAGGAAAGTTGACTGCACAATCTGCTGTTTCCTGCTATTTAGGGAGAGGCAAAAAAAGAAGCCCACTTCAAATCTTAGCTTTGTAACCAAATCATATGAGCTTACAGTTTCACCTAATATTCCCTCTAAAGTGGCTGGCTAATTGTATTTTACTCATTAATTTGATCCAATGCTGTTCATTTCTAAGGAAGTGTTTCCTCAGACACGGGTTAATAGGTGGGCTGTCAGAGGCCACAGCGAGAGGATGGGGGAAGACGGTGTGGGTGGTACACATTTTCCAGGGGTGTGAGCAAGTTTTATATACATGTACCCATGCGCACACACACATGTGGGCTCTTTTACTCACATGCTCACACACTTTCTCTGATGTACACACATATCCTCGTCACACTGTCAAACCAACAGATACTCAAGTTCATGAAGAGGCACACACACGGATGCATGCACCCTCACACACATGAGATACTTGCAAACATAAACATATAGGCCAAGACTCACTGCGTATAAACAGTATTTATTATGAAGCTATTTTACATTTCCTATCCCCTATTGTGGGCTGACTAGACCATGTTATACAAAAGACCAGGTCAATGACACTTTTTGTTATACTATGGCAGTAGTTTTTAAATTAGATTCTTCTTTATGCTTCAATCTTTTCTAGTACTGTGTTTGAGCATACTGTATGTTGCTCTACTATCGTCTTGGCATTGGTTCTACAATAAAGGCCATGTTGAGTTAACTCCAAACTCTATCTGTAAGTATTGTGAAATTATTATTTTTACATTGCAAGTGAGTTGAAAGTTAAGGTTGAGATTGGTCATTGTGGCCAAATCAAATTGCGGCGAAATGGGTGAGTGTCTAAAAAGGCGTCATGCCTATAAGGGGAACAGGAGCACGTGCCCTCTCAGACTAGTCCTGCTAAAAATAAATACATGCTTGCCCAGATACAGTGCATTCGGAAAGTATTCAGACCCCTTAACTTTTTCACAAATAAATGACATTACAGCCTTATTCTAAAATGGATTTACTCATCAATCTACACATGATACCCCATAATGACAAAGCAAAAACATGCATTTATAAATGTTATAAAAAACAGAAATACCTTATTTACATAAGTATTCAGCCCCTTTGCTACGAGACTCGAAATTGAGCTCAGGTGCATCCTGTTTCCATTGATCATCCTTGAGATGTTTCTACAACTTGATTGGAGTCCCGCTGTGGTAAATTCAATTGATTGGACATGATTTGGAAAGGCGCACGCCTGTCTATATAAGGTCCCACAGTTGACTGTGCATGTCAGAGCAAAACCCAAGCCATGAGGTCAAAGGAATTGTCTGTAGAGCTACGAGACAGGTTTGTGTCGAGGCACAGATCTGGGGAAGGATACCAAAGAATTTCTGCAGCATTGAAGGAGCCCAAGAACACAGTGGCCTCCATCATTCTTAAATGGAAGAAGTTTGGAACCACGAAGACTCTTCCTAGAGCTGGCCGCCCGGCCAAACTGAGCAATCGGGGAAGAAGGGCCTTGGTCAGGGAGGTGACCAAGAACCCGATGGTCACTCTGACAGAGCTCCAGAGTTCTTCTGTGGAGATGGAAGAATCTTCCAGAAGGACAACCATCTCTGCAGGACTCCACCAATCAGGCCTTTATGGTACAGTGGGCAGACGGAAGCCTCTCCTCAGTAAAAGGCACGACAGCCCACTTGGAGTTTGCCAAAAGGCACCTGAAGACTCTCACACCATGAGAAACAAGATTCTCTGGTCTGATGAAACCAAGATTCAACTCTTTGGCCTGAAAGCCAAGTGTCACGTCTGGAGGAAACCTGGCACCATCCCTACTGTGAAGCATGATGGTGGCAGCATCATGCAGTGGGGATGTTTTACTGGGAGACTAGTCAGGATTGAGGGAAAGATGAATGGAGCAAAGTACAGAGAGATCCTTGATGAAAACCTACTCCAGAGCGCTCAGGACCTCAGACTGGGGTGAAGATTCACCTTACAACAGGACAACGACCCTAAGCACACACCCAAGACAACGCAGGAGTGGCTTTGGGACAAGTCTCTGAATATCTTTGAGTGGCCCAGCCAGAGCCCAGTCTTGAAAACTGACAGAGCTTGAGAGGATCTGCAGAGAAGAATGGGAGAAACTCCCCAAATACAGTTGTGCCACGCTTTTAGCGCCATACCCAAGAAAACTTGAGGCTGTAATTGCTGCCAAAGTTGCTTCAACAAAGTACTGAGTAAAAAGTCTGAATACTTTTTTTTCGATAAATGTGCTTTGTCGTTATGGGATATTGTGTGTAGATTGATGAGGGAAAAAAAGATTTATTCCATTTTAGAATAATGCTGTAACAAAACAAAATTTGGAAAAACTCAAGGGGTCTGAATACTTTCTGAATGCACTGTAGGTTCCCAATCTCCCATCCTCATAACTAGCTACATGTACCAATAAGCCATTTCAGGCTATCAATCAAATTATGGTAGGTAGCTTGTCTAACTATCTAAGCTGGCATGCCTGCTGGCAAGTTTGGTAGACTGTAGAAAAGCAAGCAATAATTAAATGCACTGAGTAAAAATCATATTCCTTTCAATTCACCCAGATTTTAGCAGAGATGCAGAGAAGCATATATATTTTATTTTAAAAAAGAACCACAAGTCAGGAGGACAGCTCAAGAAGTATGCTTAGATATGGAGAAAAATATAAATTTTTTTACACCAAATGAATCATAGTGATTATGACTCTAGATTGCAGTAAAAAGCTGTTTCTGGTGTTTGAAAAATGCTAAATTCTCTGGATCGGGGGGGGGGGGGGGGCTAGCCCCACTTCGGACCACCCCCCAGTCATCCACACGTACTTTGTGCCATATCTGATTTTTGGGGTGCATGACGACCCTGCTAAAAACTGATTCAATCTATCTTTCAACTATTGACCTGTGAGCATTGCTTGATTGGGAGATTGGGCATCGCATCGCATCGACGTCAAGATTCTTATTCTATTGTACGCTCTCTCAGTGAAAACAAGACCTTATTAAGCACCACCCCACCTAACCCCATTCCACAGTGCCTTTCTCTTCAATCTCTCTTTCAATCTCTCTGTTGTTCAAACTCGGCTGTGTTCTAGTGGTTTGACTTCAACAGAAAGTGGAGGGATGAAAATCATCTCAGCTGGCTGCCATTTTCTTTTTTACCACCCATACATATTTGCAGTGAAAACATGCCTCCATAGATTGTCAAAAGTTGAATCCATCCTTCTTTTGCTCTTCATATTAGAATATTATATATATATATATATATATATTATAATAATAGCACTCTACTATGAATTAGGACTACATTGATTCCTCGACCAAATAACAATACCAATGGAACATATTCTCTCTGACTCTCTGTATTTATTGTTATAGAGTTGAATCTTGTTGTCTTTAAGTGTTTTGTAGCATTAGGCCTACCTTGCTTAATGGGAGAAGTTTGGCCCTAAGGTAAGCTAATGAGACTGGCAAACAGGGAGTATTTCATAAACAATTGTAGTGGGAATCATTCAGGTGTAATGCCACAGAGTTTGACACTCACCCGTCTAGCTCGTGTGGACTGCTAGCTGTAGAGATGATCATATCTGTAATATAGATCTGTGTACTATGTATAGATGAAGACATATTTGCATCTGCAGATGAATTATGTGGTAGAGGGGGTGAAAACAAAAGGTGGATGTGAGGCACTAGTGGTGGATGTTAACTAGCACTGCTGCAGCAGCTCTGTCTGTGTAGTTGGGATCAAGCAGTCAGAACCAGGAAGAGGCCCTATTTCCCCTTATCTAACGACAACAGAGCACATGTTGCCATGGCCACAGGCTGCTCTCTTTATGGGCTTGTGTGTGTGCGTGTGTGTGTGCGTGTGTGTGTGTGCGTGTGTGTGTGCGTGTGTGTGTGCGTGTGTGTGTGCGTGTGTGTGTGCGTGCGTGTGTGTGTGCGTGTGTGTGTGTGTGTGTGTGTGTGTGTGTGTGCCATGTCCATTGTTTGCTCCGGGTGTGTTAAAACATCAGAATTGTCACTTTAGTAGACACACTTTTCTCTCCTTGTCGCCATTATAACTCTGAGAAACATTTTTCTTGTTCTCACCCTTCTCTTCTCTTTCTTCTTCTTTCTTTCTTCTCTTTCTTTCTTTCTTTCTTTCTTTCTTTCTTTCTCTTCTTTCTTTCTTTCTTTCTAAATTACATTATTTCTTTCTTTCTTTGTGACAGGTTGGGCCCTCACAAAATTCAGTCACACATTGTTTCGGGAATTGTTGAGGTTGAGGTTGGCGAGGACCTTGTTCAGTTAATTGCACAGAAAGAAAAAGGGAGAAGGGGGAGATGGAGAAGTAGGGTGCTCAAACAGACATGCATATTGCATGAGTCCCTCTACTGCACCCCTTTCTTCACAGAATGGCTGAGCAGTGCTTGTTAATTCCGCTCGGTGAATAATTATTTTTAGTGCGAGTTAGTGTTAGTGTACTGTACTGGCAAAAGCTTTTAAAGTCAGAAGTATCATACACTCTCTCTTTATAGATTCTCTTATAAATTGACAAAAAAGAAATCGCAGTCAAAAGTTTTTCTTTCTACCATGGTACACGGTGACATGAAGCCACCAATGTGTATGGGTCCGAGACCACTTCCCCTGGGATTGAGATATCACTTTACATAAAGGCCCAGTGCAGTCAAAAACATGATTTCCATATGTTTTATATATGTTTCTACACTACGAGCAGGGTTGGAAATGAACACCCACCACCCGCCAAATACAGGTAGATTTTGTCATTGGTAAGAATGTCTATTTCACCAGCCACGTTGCATAGAGCATTTGGGAACAGTTTTTTTTTATCCAAAGGCCACATGTAGAAGTTGGTCAAAATGACAAGGCAAGCTACTAAAATGTGACTTTGTTCTCGTGTTTCTTGGCCAGTTATATCCTTTTGTTCACACGCTAGGTGATTTTTTTCATCACAGACAAGCGAGTTCCCACATTACCACGGTAACGATCTGTCCCTTAATAAAGGGGCAGCTGACATTTTTTGATTCACCAAATGATTGCGCTTGATTGAGAATGGATCACTCCTAAAAAAAATATTCATGAACTTTTTGTAATTTCTTATCATTAACCTCTCTGGAGTATGTGGGACGCTAGCGTCCCACCCGCGGGACACACTATTCAACAGCCAGTGAAATAGCAGGGCGGCAAATTCAAAACAACAAAAATCTCATAATTCAAATTTCTCAAACATACAACTATTATATCCCATTTTAAAGATACACTTCTCGTTAATCCAACCACATTGTCCGATTTCAAAAAGGCTTTACGGCGAAAGCATAACATTCAATTATGTTAAGACAGCTTAGAGACAAGAAAAACCACACAGCCATTTTCCAAGCGAGGAGAGGCGTCACAAATACCAGAAATACAGCTAAAATGAATCACTAACCTTTGATGATCTTCATCAGATGGCACTCATAGGACTTCATGTTACACAGTACATGTATGTTTTGCTCGATAAAGTTCATATTTATATCCAAAAACCCCATTTTACATTGGCGTGTAATGTTCAGAAATGTTTTGCCTCCCAAAACTTCCGGTGAATGAGCACATCAATTTACAGAAATACTCATCATAAACGTTGATAAAATATTCAACAGTTATTTAAAGAATTATAGATACACTTCTCCTTAATGCAACCGCTGTGTCAGATTTCAAAAAAGCTTTACGGCGAAAGCAAATTTTGCAATAATCTGAGTACAGCGCTCAGATATCAAAACAAGCCAAACAGATACCCGCCATTTTGAAGTCAACAGAAATGACAAAAATTACACTATAAATATTCACTTACCTTTGATGATCTTCATCAGAATGCACTCCCAGGAATCCCAGTTCCACAATAAATGTTTGTTTTGTTCGATAAAGTCCATCATTTATGTCCAAAAACCTCCTTTTTGTTCACGCGTTTAGTCCACTACTCCAAATGCAGGAAGCGCGCGCAAAATGTCACAACAAAAAGTCAAAAAAAGTTATATTTACGTTTGTAGAAACATGTCAAACGATGTATAGCATCAATCTTTAGGATGTTTTTATCATAAATCTTCACTAATATTCCAACCGGACAATTCCAATGTCTTCAAAAAAGAAAAGGAACACAGCTAACTCTCGCGTGAGGGCGCGCCACTGAGCTCATGTCATTTTCTCACTCATCTACTTCCAGGAGCTCTTATTCTCTCTCTATTCACAGTAGAAGCATGTAAAAAATGTTCTAAAGACTGTTGACATCTAGTGGAAGCCTTAGGAAGTGCAAAATGAACCCTAAGTCACTGTATACTGTATAGGCAATCACTTGAAAAACTACAAACCTCAGATTTCCACACTTCGTGGTTGGATTTTTCTCTGGTTTTTGCCTGCCATATGAGTTCTGTTATACTCACAGACATCATTCAAACAGTTGTAGAAACTTCAGAGTGTTTTCTATCCAAATCTACTAATAATATGCATATCCTACCTTCTGAGCCTGAGTAGCAGGCAGTTTACTACGGGCACGCCTTTCATCCGGACGTCAAAATACTGCCCCCTACCCTAGAGAAGTTAAATTACTTAAATACATTAATTATTTCCCTAGATTTATTTGTGTGCCTCTAAATTTCTACTTAGGAGAACATCATGTACTCCTTGTAAAAAAAATCACCGTAGAGTCCTGAACTATAATTAAGCAATAAGGCCTGAGGGGGTGTGGTATATGGCTAATATACCACAGCTAAAGGCTGTTCTTATGCACGACACAATGCAGAGTGCTGGAGATACAGCCCTTTGCCGTGGTAAAGCATATTGGCCATATACCACACACCCCAGAGGTGCGTTATTGCTATGTTAAACTGGTTACCAACATAATTAGAAGAGTAAACAGTACTTTTTTGTCATATCCGTTGCATACGGTCTGATATATCATGGCTTTCAGCCAATCAGCATTCAGGGCTCAAACGACCCAGTTTATAATAATAGATACGCCATATCACTCAGCCTTTTATGGCAAGGCAAGCACTTTGTTGAATCTTGATGTTCAGTTGTAAAACTGTTTATCTGGTTTTACTACTGTATCTAAATTATTTATTTTAACATACAGTACCAGTCAAAAGTGTGGACACCTACTCATTCAAGGGTTTTTCTTTATTTTGACTATATTCCACATTGTAGAATAATAGTGAAGATATCAACACTATGACATAACACATATGGAATCATGTAGTAACCAAAAAAGTGTTAAAGAAATCAAAATATATTTATATTTTACATTCTTCAAAGAAGCCACCCTTTGCGTTAATGACAGTTTTGCACACTCAATTCCACCCCGCAAAGTTAGCATTTTTGATTCATTTAACTTTTCAAAGTATTGCCGTACAGGACAGCTGTTGTCCAAAATGATTGATACCTCGACTCCTTGCACGTCGACTCCCGGTGTCGACTCCCATTTGTGAGTGTCAAGACTCCAAAGATTCAGTATTTTTGGAACGGAGGAGACTGATTAGTTGCTGTACTTCCTAGTACACAAACACTTGCATCTTTCAGTATTGGCACAGTATAGGCAGGTCGGCCACCTGGCAGACAGTCAGAACCGTGCACTAGGCCTATCTATCGGCAATCAAAAGCTGTATTACGCAATGGAATGCTGTATTTCACAATTTCTTGGCTTGCAATGTCTTGCAACTTCAGTAAAGCAGGGCCTACAGTATCATCAATGAATAGGCTAGGATATTGAAATGAGCGAGATGCAAGACTTCGCTCTCACACAGTCACACTATTGAGCCAGTACGTTGTTTACTTTCTGCGTCAACATAAAACATTTAATAAAAAAACTGTTAGAAAAATTCTTGCTTGAGAAATTGCTCTTTGCTAAGAAGCTATTTTTGTTTATTTTTGACCATTTTATTTGAAATTATCACAGTAAGGTACTTAATTGTTACCCAGAAATGATTTGATATTGAGATAAAAGCAGCTGCATTGGACCTTAACATTTTCCCCTTCAGTTCTTCAGTCCCATTTGGTGCCTAGTGAATAGAACCCAATGGAGTGGTCTAATTGATCAGCTTGTTTGTTTTCTTACTGCCTTTCAGCAGTAGGCCTATGCTGCAAGCTAAAATGTGAAGTCAGACCTATGTAAGGTGTTTGAAGTGTTTTAACTTTGGCTAGCCCACCCAGGGGAATGGATTCTTTAGTGTAATGGTGGGATAGCAGACATGGGTACAAATTTGAAATCTTCAAATGCTTTGAGTGTTTGCTGTAACCTACCAGGAGTACCAGAGTACCAAGGTTAGCACCAGAGATGGAAGAGGAAGCGAGACATCCCACTCCCTAATTTATTTCTGGTTACGTTACAGTCAATGAACTAAGCAGACCAGACCCAACTGCTAATGCATTGTTGCCTATGGGAGAACCACCCCATTAGGCAGACCGGAACTGACAATTTTTTTCAATGGTTAAAAACATTTTAAACATAGTGGGATATTTTAATTTATCCACCATCTTTGTTAGCACTTTTTGCAGCTACTCTTTTGGTTCCATTGCGCCAGGCCAGCTCAATCAAACCCTTATAAATTATTTGAATTTATTTTAAACAGTATTTGAACCTAGGTCTGTGGGATAGTTGTATTGATGTGCAAGAGGAAATAAGGACATACAGCTCCCCAGATGTTCCATAGTAGCATGGAGCATTATGGCAGTCATATTACCCCATCCATCAAAGGGTTTCTTCAATGCAGCCTGTAATTTTCAAATCCAGCATTGAACAATCCCGCAAGCCAAGATGAAAAGACAGCAACATTGTATTCTACCATTAGCACTCTGTAAATATTACATGTATTCCCTAGATACGCTAGTTAGCATTACTTCCACCTTGTGGGTTCATTATTTTTGAAGAGCCATGCTCGTCGATGATGCCAAGGCCTGACCTAGTTCTGGGCCATCACTCTTTCCCCCCCTCTCCCTCACACTCTCTCTCTCTCTCTCCGTCTCTCACACTCTCCCTCTTTCTCCCTGTCTCTCTTTCTCTCCACCACGTTTCACACTGTGAAACATTGCGAGAGGTGGTCCCTGCTGAACAATTACCATGCAAAGCAATCCAAATAGAGATGTTTGCCAAAAACAACATGTGTGTAATTACTGCTTAATGACTCCCTTGTCTAGTCAGAATGCACAATTAGACCGGCAATGGGGAAGCACTGCCAGTGCCCACTGGAGAGAGAGAGACAGAGAGAAAGATAGAGGCAGAGACCGAGGTAGGCAGAGAGAGGCAGGGAGAGAGACAGGCAAAGAGAGAGAGAGAGAAGGGGGGGAGAGGCAAAGAGGATGGTTTCTGCAGTGAATGTGGAGTAATGGCTGCACTGATAGCATTCAGCCGAGGATAAATTGGCATTTTAAATGGGAGAGCCAGTGCAAGGAGAGCTATAGCAGAGCATAGGAAAAGGCTTACATTGGAATATATGAGCAGCCATGTTGAATTACAAAATGTCTGACCTTTATCTGTTGTCTTGGGGGTTGATTGGTAGTTGGATTGTTTCAATTTGAACGTCAGATTTTCATCCCACCTCAGTGTTGAAAAGACAAGACTGTGACATGAAATAAACACTTTAATTCTTTACCCGTTTTGTTTAATGGCATAGCTTTAAAACAAGAGGATAAAATATCAAAAATGTGTGTATTTGTTGACTGTACTATGAGACCCAGAAGAGAGTCTGTTCCAACCTTACCTCTTTATCTCACTTTATCTAATCGCCGACATGACAGTGCTTTTTGATACATTAAATGAAATACAGTACTCCAAACACAGTATACGTGCTGTAGAGGCTTTCATATGAAACAATTATATCACCCTGTACCACTCATTGATCAAGTTGTTGTTCACAAATGTGGTGTGGTTTTGAAAGGAGATAAGCCTATGATCTCACAAAGCTAAATGTCTGACAATATATTACTTATTCAAAGCAAACAGATTGTTGATGCTCAGCATTTAAACTATAAACTGAACAAAAACATAAACGCAACATGTAAAGTGTTGGTCCCATGTTTCATGAGCTGAAATAAAATAAATCTCTGAAATATTTCATATACACAACAATCTTATTTCTCTCAAATTTTGTGCACAAATTTGTTTACATCCCTGTTTGTGAGCATGTCTCCTTTTCCAAGATAAGCCATCCACCTGACAGGTGAAGCATATTAAGAAGCTGATTAACAGCATGATCATTACCCAGGTGCACCTTGTACTGGGGACAATAAAAGGCCGCTCTAAAATATGCAGTTTTGTCACACAACAAAATGCCACAGATGTCTCAAGTTTTGAGGGAGCGTGCAATTGGCATGGTGACTGTAGGAATGTCCACCAGAGCTGTTGAAGAGAATTTAATGTTTATTTCTCTACCATAAGCCGCCTCCAACGTTGTTTTAGAGATTTGGGCAGTGCATCCAACCGGCTTTACAACCGTAGACCATGTGTATGGCGTTGTGTGGGCAAGTGGTTTGCTGATGTCAATGTTGTGAACTGAGTGCCCCATGGTGGTAGTGGGGTTATGTTATGGGCAGGCATAAGCTATGGACAATGAACACAATTGCATTTTATCGACGGCAATTTGAATGCACAGAAGTACATTGACAAGATCGTGAGGCACATTGTTTTAAGGTATCTGTATTCCCATTCATGTGAAGTCCATAGATTAGGGGCAAATGAATTTAATCAATTGACTGATTCCCAGATATGAACTGTAACTCATTAAAATCTTTGAAATTGTTGCATGTTGACTTTATATTTTTGTTCAGTATAGTTCTCTTTAAGTAGCATAGTTGCCCCCCCAAAAAATATTGTAAGTGTGTTTTGTGCCATGCTAAAAAGTGTTGAATATATTATTGGAGACAAGAAAGGGAAAGGGAAAGGGAAAGGGGGTTACCTAGTCAGTTGTACAACTGAATGCCTCCAACTGAAATGTGTCTTCTGCATTTAACCCAACCCCTCTGAAACTGAGGTGTCATTGAGACGGCTTATTTATGTGTCTGGGTGGTGAATCTATAGTTAGGAATAGTAATGTATTCGTTAGAATAAGCAAGTAGATCCTCACAAGGTTTCCTTTGAATGCATCATTAACCAACCATTGCCGCGGGTCACTGCTCATTCCTCAGTCATTACTAGCTAATACTAATAATCTGGTGTAATTTGTGAATCTCTCTCTTTCTCTGCCTCTCTTTATCTCTGTATCTCCCTCTTTTTAATGTCTTCCATTGTGGATATTTTCTTTCACCCTCAGGGATCGTATCCATTAGTCCTCTCAGGTCATAATTTCTTTGCCAATCACAGTGGCCCATCTGTGTTCACTGATATTCTACCTGTGTTTATCTAGCTAGTTTATCTAGCTTCAATCCATTTCTTCTGGATCGGAAAAGACCACCCATTAAATCCCCCTGTATCTCCCCATCTGTGGAATTTGAAATAGAATGCTGTTTGATCATGTTTTCATTGCCGTATGTCTGTTCTCCTTCCTAAACCCACAGAGCTAGGTGATGTGGCCCACGCTATGCAAATAATTACTTTTGTCAACAAACAAGAAAACATTGTCTCTCCTTCATGCCTGTAAATAATTCCATAGCGGTTTAGAGCTGGTATTGATATATGTCTATGAATGTTCTGTATTACCCGATGCACGGTAAGGGCACTGTCAAGGTTAATCCCATTTGCCGTATAAACTGCTTCATGACAGATCTGAGTGCTATGGAGAGTCCAAGGTTGTACGGCAATATATTGCTTTCTGTTGGGCCATAAAAAAAAATCTCCATCACAATGGCTTCATTAAATTCTCTTGAAGTATCTTCAGTTTGGGCTTTGTGAACTTTCCTCATTCTTAAGAAATTAGTTTTAAGATGTTAGATGACTATCAGGCTAGAAGATTCCAACTGAAATGTGGTATTTCTGTGTTGCTTGAAATCTGGGCCTGATTCATAAAGCATTTCAGAGTAGGATTGCTGATCTAGGATCAGGTCCCACCAGTCCATGTAACCTTTTTAATTGTGATCTAAAAGACAAACTGGTCTTAAATCAGTACTGGGACACTTGATATGGCCCCTGAGTCCTCAAAGGGGCCTTTGTCTGAGTAGGAATCTTTCCTAAATAGTGGCCCATCTGTAAGTCAAGCTAACCATAGCAATGTAGCTAAAACAGCATAGCACTGTAGTTTGTCTAGTTTCAGGGCCATGTCATAAACAGTTCAGCCACTTTTAGCATACTCCTCATTGCTTATACCTCATGTGAGAGACATGGCATCCCCTTCCCTTCAACAGCCAAATACTCCCCCCCCCCCCCCCCCCCCCCCCCCCACACACACACACACACACACACACACACACACACACACACACACACACACACACACACACACACACACACACACACACACACACAGGGTATTCTCGACCCCACAGGGGAAAGCCCATTGCTCGTCACTTGGCTCAACTAGCCTAATTACCACCCACTGATGAACTGTAATTACCGACACTGCCACAACTAGGTTTAGAGAATGTGACAAAGTAATTAGACTCACGCTTCAGGCCACCCGTAGAGCCATCATTACTTCTCTCGCTCTTTCTCTGTCTTTCTCTCTTTCTCTTTCTCTCTCTCTCTCTCTCTCTCTCTCTCTCTCTCTCTCTCTGTGTTTAGAACTCTTATTCACATAATATTTGTTTTCTTTCTATTTCTGTTTACAGTTTGATGGTGACAACATGTACATGAATGACAATAACCAGGAGTTTCGGTCACCAAGCCAGGTGAGTAGGCCGGTTCACCAACTTATACTAAAGTTTGAACAAACAGGTTCTCCCTTATGGTCAAATGCCATTCAATCTGTGGCGGCTGCTAAACTGAAGCATTTAAATGTCTAATAGCAAAGTATGAAAAGCAAAAACAATTGAACAATGTTGCTTCCGAGCTACCACCCTTCTGGTCATCCACATGTTGTAGTTTTCTCTTCTTCTATACGTTTGACAGTAAACTATTCCTAACATGGAGATTAACTTCCCATGCTTATTTATTGACTAGTTATTATGGAGTTCCCAAACCCATAGCTGTGTTACCTAGTCCAGGCAAGGTAAGGTGTGGATTTGTTTTTACCAAAACAGTTTTCCCTGACTTACTTGTCTCAAACCCTTTCGTTCCATTGAGAGCATAGGCCATCCACAAACTTCCTCCAGACTTGGTGTTTTGAGGTTTTACAGTATTAAAAGGTGTTATAAGGTGTTGTTAGATGTGTCTAACTAGCCTGTTGGGAGCTTAGGAGTGTAACTAAGATAGGAGCTGACCCAACACTCACTCCAGTGGACTAGAGGGAGGGGAGCAGAGTACTCTAGAGTTGGAACACATGGGAGGATTTGTTGATACTGCAGCAAACCTTGATGCCTTAACAAAACATGACAAGGTAACAACTCCTCATCAATTAGCACTTGCCAACAGAGGGGGAGGGAGGGAGAGAAGGGGGAGGGAGAGAGAGAAGGGGGAGGGAGAGAGAGAAGGGGGAGGGAGGCAGGGAGAGGAAGAGGGAGAGAGAAAGAGGGAGCATGAGTGCAAAGTGCAGAAGTCAAAAGGCTGAGTAGAGCCCCCCTAAACCTTTCCTAATAAGATTGTATTTTCTTTGATGTTTGGATTGACTCACTATAATGAGGGGTCGAGCGATAGATTTAGCAGTTTATTGGCTGCTCATGGCTCATTGCAGAATCACAAGGTCTACCGTGTTGGCTTCTCTGACAACATCACTGGACACACATTGGTTGCTTTAATTGGGCAAACTGTCAAGCACTGTTGTCCATCAGGCTGGTGATATGTCAATCAACATCTACTTTAATGATCAAAGGTCTCAACTGACATCTCTTTGAACTTAAGACTTCGTGGCTTTCCAAAACATGGAATCTAGAGCTGAGTTTATGAAAGTTGCCCATTCCCAATACTCTTCAGAGCATACTGCCTCGAGGCCTAGCCTACCTCTCATCTGAAAATAATTCAAAGATTCCACACGCTTATGACATCTGTATTTTCCCTCCATTCCACACAGAAATCATTACAGATACTCAATGCATGTGTTTGGAAGATGAGGCAATTATTGCGTAATTGATATCTAATTATGTACATTAGATGTGCATTTACTTGCTGTATATAATCATGGCCTTTGAAGATGAATGAGACAAACTGGGGCTTCTTGTACTGGATCTTTTCTGCTTTCATTTCTGTGATGAGAATAGCCATTGATGTCAGAGTTTCCCCTATATGCATTTAGCAGCGGTGCACCGCCCAATTGTTTTTCTATATTTTGTTTTAATATAATGTAGATGTATAGATGTACAGTGCCTTCAGAATGTATTCACACCTCTTGAATTTTTCCACATTTTGTTGTGTTACTGCCTGCATTTAAAATGGATAAAATTGAGATTTTGTGTCACTGGCCTACAAACAATACCCCATAATGTTTTTAGACATTTTTACAAATTAATAGAAAATTAAAAGCTGAAAAGTCTTGAGTCAACAAGCATTCAACCACTTAGTTATGGTAAGTCTAAATAAGTTAAGGAGCTAAAATATGCTTAACAAGTCATGTAATATGTTGCATTGGCTTACTTTGTATGCAATAATAGTGTTTCACATGATTTATTAATGACTACCTCATCTCTGTACCCCAAACATACAATTATCTGTAAGGTCCCTAAGTCGAGCAGTGAATTACAAACACAGATTCAACCATAAAGACCAGAGAGTTTTTCCAGTGCCTCGCAAAGAAGTATTGGTAGATTGGTCAATAAAAATAAAAAAAAGCAGACATTGAATATCCATTTGAGCATGGTGAAGTTATTAATTACACTTTGGATGGTGTATCAATACACCCAGTCACTAAAAAGATACAGGTGTCCTTCTTAACTCAGTTGCCGGAAAGGAAGGAAAGCGCTCAGGGATTTTACCATGAGGCCAATGATGACTTTAACACATTTAACACTAGCCATCGCTGATCCATTTTTAATTTACCATTGGTTTTGTCTTGTCTTCCATCACACCTGGTTCCAATCCCATCAATTACATGTTGTGTATTTAACCCTCTGTTTCCCTTCATGTCCTTGTCGGAGATTGTTTATTGTAAGTGTACGTGTACATCAGTACTGGTGTGCGTCGGGTTATGTTACCCATTGATTTTTATTATTATGTTTTCCGGTGGGTTTTTGTAAATAAACTGCGCCGTTGGAAACACAGTTATTTCTCTCCTGCGCCTGACTTCTCTGCCGCCAGT
The DNA here is from genome assembly GCF_965601325.2 of Salmo salar. Classification (NCBI taxonomy): domain Eukaryota; kingdom Metazoa; phylum Chordata; class Actinopteri; order Salmoniformes; family Salmonidae; genus Salmo; species Salmo salar. The sequence goes on from NC_138303.1 coordinate 52,696,651, forward strand.
TAAACACCCTTACAATAACTGACCAGCACTCTTCATATTTTCAAGCATGGTGGTGGCTGCATCATGTTCTGGGTATGCTAGTCATTGGCAAGGACTAGGGAGTTTTTTTAGGATAAAAATAAATTGAATAGAGCAAAGCACAGGCAAAATCCTAGAAGAAAATCTGGTGTAGTCTGCTTTCCAGCAGACACTGGGAGACAAATTCACCTTTCAGCAGGACAATAACCTAAAACTCAAAGCCAAATATACACTTGAGTCACTTACCAAGACGACATTGAATGTTCCTGAGTGGCCTAGTTAAAGTTTTGACTTAAATCGCAAGACTTGAAAATGGCTGTCGAGCAATGATCAGCAACCAACTTGACAGAGCTTGAAGAATTTTAAAATAGTAACGTGCAAATATTGTACAATCCAGGTGTGCAAAGCTCTTACAGATTTACCCAGAAAGACTCACAGCTGTATTTGTTGCCAAAGGTGATTCTAACATGTATTGACTGAGGGGGTTGAATATTTATTTCATCAAGTGTTAGTTTTTAGTGTTAGTGTTATTTTTTTATATATTTTTTTTACAAATGCTATAATTGTTCTTCCACTTTGACATTACAGAGTATTTTGTGTAGATCGTTGGGGGGAAAAATGTACAATTAAATCCTTGTTAATCCCACCTTGTAGTACAACAAAATGTGGAAAAAGTAAAGTGGTGTGAATACTTTCTGAAGGCACTGTATGCATGCCCCAGGAAGACACCATCCACCGCCCCCCATGCAGGAAGACCCCAGGAAGACTCCCCCACCCCCTTTGTGGTTGATTAGAGTGGCATTGCAATCTCTAGGTGATATCTTGGGGATGATGTCATGTTTTTTTTGTCGTAACATGACATTTGTGTGTTGCAAAATGTGCAACTTCAATTGCACATATGCCAATATACTTTTGATGTCCCACCGGCCCATCAATGTTGTATGTCTGTGGAAAAAAATGTAAAGTCTATTATAGAGTTGCCTTTGTGAGTGTCCAGAGCTTCTTGTGTCTAGCTAGCACACTTCAGCACATAGTCAGGAGATTACATTACACATGTAATCTCAGGCCCTTTCAAGAGAAAAACACTAAATAGAAACAGCTTTCATTGATTCTAAGCTAGGAAAAAGGTCTAGTCACTCAGTGGCTTCTTCCAAAAGGTATTCATTTGTTTGTTGTAACAGTACATGGAAGGTACATTTTTGTTTGTTTACCAGCTGAAATTCTTGTGGGTGACCTACTTTGATCAGTGTTGAATGTGTTTTTCTACTGTATACCAATATAACTAATAATATCAATAATTCACCCTATGGACTTTGATTTGTGTCCCGCGTTTCATTTGAATCTGGGATTTATCTGAAATATAGGCTTTATAAGAGTTTTATAAGCTCGTTCAATTATGCTAATTTGATATATTCCTTACCACAAAGCATAAAATCTATCATTTGATGTTTTCAATCTGTCATTGAATGCACATTGTTCACAAGCACTCATCTCCAAGTGCAAGAATGTTCATTGCTAGACATACATGTAAAGTACATTTAGTATGCATTGTGTGTTAACATCAACAATCATGGCCACCATATTCTGTGTGGCATCATGGGTAGTGTAGTAGTGTAGTGTCCCATTCAAGTCTTTATCTAGCCTGCGTCTATCCAGCGCGTTATGAGTCCGGTGGTGCCCCGAATAATCAGGCTGATTGGGCATCAGGCAAGTGTGATGGGAAGGAAATGATCTTGTGGGATTGTGGGTAGTGTAGTCTCCTCTTTCAAGCTCAGCACATTGAGTGTCCAGCGGTGCCCCAAATAACCAGGCTGATTGGGGATCAGGCCAATTTGACGGACAGGAGATGCTTTGATTGGGATTGGTCTGTCAATCAGCGGTGAAGGTGATAGGTTTGGTTCATTACAGACTGTTTATGTGGCCATCGCCCTCCTCTCTGTTTTTACAGTCCTTATCCAACTGGGGTTTAATTTATAATAGAGTTTTAACTGATGGGATTTACAACTTCCTCCCTATGTTGTTATCAGTCACTGTACAGAGAGCAGACATGGGTTCAAATACTATTTGAAATCATTCAAATACTTTGAGCGTTTTCTTTAGCCTTTATACTTTAGAGTATTTAGAGATGAGTATTTGAAATTATTTAAAATAGTATTGGTACCCAGGTCTGGTGTGCAGAGCCAGAGGCAGAGGCAGAAGGAGAGAAAGAACAAGAGAGAAATACTTTTCTCTCTGTTACCTTGTGTTTTTTACTTTTGTTTCCGACCCTGCCTTGCTGTAGAAATAAACCCAGGGTCTTCAAGAACTAGATACTTTTAGCTTCTCTGTGTTTCTGCCTTTGGTTCTTTTGTTGTTGAGAATGTGAGGAGACAACGTGGGCCTCTATTGATTTAGTCACAACCACAGGGGAGCAGTTGCTGATGGTCTAGATTAGAATAGAAACTTCACCTGTTGGTTAAAGTGTCTCTCCCTCTCTCTCTCTCTCTCACATACTTCCCCCCTCATACTAACACACACATACACTCCAGGTAGACCCCTACAATAGCTTGGTCAAGTCTAGGGTTGCAAAGCTACCGGTAATTTACCAAAGTTATTAGAATCTTCAGTCATTTTGGTAATTAACAGGTCAGCTATATCAATCTATGGTAACTGGTCATTTATACTTGAATAACTTAAAAAAAAAAATGAATTCATTTTCATTTATCTAACAACCATGGGTTTATAAGCGTGGATATCGACTCTGCTGCTCGAGCATGGTTTGGGGGCACAGTCGATAGCACGCTGGACTTCGGGATACAAGGTCGAGGGTTCGAGGCCTGCTCCATGCCGCTTCATTACATTGGTGTCAAAAGTGATCGGACCTTGCATCCATGACAGTACATGTGCTTGGCCGGTGAACGTGTTCCTGTAAGACGTAGAGTCGCAAGCTAGCGCGAGGACACGCTCTTTGAAAGGAGGGAGCAGTGTAACGACCCTGTGTTTATAAGCACGGATATCGACTCTGCTGCTCGAGCATGCTTTTGGGGCACAGTTGATAGCGCGCTGAACTCTGGGCTAGAAGGTCGAGGGTTCGAGGCCTGCTCCCTGCCGTTTCATTACAATAATAGAAAAAAAATTATATCAGAGAGCAAAGACACCTCCGAACACACTGGTACCACCCTCTTTCCCACACAACACACTCTTTCCCAAGCCCAACTAGAAAACTCTGTGTGATGCATAGAAAAATGTGATATAGTTGAGAAAGAAAATCGAACACTCTATGTACAGTGCATTCGGAAATTATTCAGACCCCTTCCCTTTTTCCACATTTTGTTACGTTACAGCCTTATTCTAAAACTGATTCATGGGATTTTGTCCTCATTAATCTACACACAATACCCCATATTGACAAAGCGAAAACAGGTTTTTTGAAATGTTTGCTAATTTATTACAAGTAAAAAACAGAAATACCTTATTTACATAAGTATTCAGACCCTTTGCTATGAGACTCAAAATTGAGCTGAGGTGCATCCTGTTTCCATTGATCATCCTTGAGATGTTTCTACAACTTGATTGGAGTCCACCTGTGGTAAATTAATTTGATTGGAAAGGCACATCTCTGTCTATATAAGGTCCCACAGTTGACAGTGCATGTCAGATCAAAAACCAAGCCATGAGGTCGAAGAATTGTCCGTAGAGCTCTGAGACAGGATTGTGTCGGGGCACAGATCTGGGGAAGGGTACCAAAACATTTCTGCAGCATTGAAGGTCCCTAAGTACACAGTGGCCTCCTTCTATTTAAGACTGATGAAGTTTAGAACCACCAAGACTCTTCCTAGAGCTGGCTGCCTGGCCAAACTGATCAATCGGGGAAGAAGGGCCTTGGTCAAGAACCCAATGGTCACTCTGACAGAGCTCCAGAGTTCCCCTGTGGAGATGGGAGAACCTTCCAGAAGGACAGCCATCTCTGCCTCACTCCACCAATCAGGCCTTTATGGTGGAGTGGCCAGACAGAACCCACTCCTCATTAAAAGGCACACGGCAGCCCGCTTGGAGTTTGCCAAAAGGCACCTAAAGGACTCTCAGACCATGAGAAACAAGATTCTCTGGTCTGATGAAACCAAGATTGAACTATTTGGCCCGAATGCCAAGCGTCACATCTGGAGTAAACCTGGCGCCATCCCTACGGTAAAGCATGGTGGTGGCAGCATCATGCTGTTGGGATGTGTTTCAGCTGCAGGGACTGGGAGACTAGTCACGATCAAGGGAAAGATGAATGGAGAAAAGTACAGAGAGAGCCTTGATGAAAATCTCAGGAGCTCAGACTGGGACAAAGGTTCACCTTCTAACAGGACAATGACCCTAAGCACACACCCAAGACAATGCAGGAGGGGCTTCGGGATAAGTCTCTGAAAGTCCTTGAGTGGCCCAGCCAGGACTTGAACTCCATCGAACATCTCTGGAGATACCTGAAAATAGCTGTGCAGCAACACTCCCCATCCAACCTGACAGAGCTTGAGAGGATTTGCAGAGAAGAATGGGAAAAACTCCCTAAATACAGGTGTGCCAAGCTTGTAGCGTCATACCCAAGAAGACTCAAGGCTATTAATTGCTGCCAAAGGTGCTTTAACAAAGTACTGAGTAAAAGGTCTGAATACTTATGTAAAACATTTCTAAAAACATGTATTGTACTTTGTCATTAGGGGGTATAGATTGATTGGGGGGGAAACAATTTCATCCATTTTAGAATAAGGCTGTAACGTAACAAAATGTGTAAAAAGTCAACGGGTCTCAATCCTTTCCGAATGCACTGCATGCTCCCAACAATTGAATGGGTGAACCTAACCAATGTTTTGGCACGCAGTGCCTTCTACAGTTTTGAGATTAAAACCTAATCATCTTGATATATTGGTTGAAAATTAGCTGTATACATTCTTACGGTGTTTCTCAGTGAAAAATTATTCTTTGACATTGAAACAACATTGAGACATTGAGACAACCATGCTGAGACTATTTGTTATGGACGTCCTATCTTGGTCAGTCTATGTCAGCCAATAAATCCAATTATCATCAGCTTCTGAAAGAGAAGAAATACAAGAATAAAAAAGCCTAGGGTCTCCATTACCTCTATGAGTAAGTTCCAGTTTTATCCACGATGTCTCTTCATATTTCAGGTTCTACTAGACTAAACAACATGACCGATACAAGACTATCCCAATATATACAATTGTTTTTTTTAACCTTTATTAATTTAGACAAGTAAATTAAGAACAAATTCGTATTTACAATAACGGCCTACCACAAAATAGTCATGAGTACAGTACACCTTGGTTAAGAAATACTTTTAAAAATATTTTTGCTGGGCTTGATTGAGCTTACCGGGCACAAAGGAACCAATAGCTTAGTTGCGAAATATCAGGCAATCCAGGCAGGCTAAAGCAAACTATTTAAAATAGTACATTTTGAACCCAGGTCTGGAGAACAGTGCATGAAGATTATTCAGAGAAGGCCCTCTTATGGCTGTGAGCCACTTGGTCCTCCTCAACGAAATGTACATAATTCTGAAACCTTAAAACCACCCCAAAACAGAACTTATCAGCAGTGAGAGTACACTGAATGATTCATACACTCTTTTAAGAGAACTTGAAACCATGGATCTATTTTGGGTTCCGCTTTATATGCACTACTGCTGCTGCTGCAGAGGGATTTAGAGAGGACTAAGTAGTTTGATATTTCTATTGGTTTTCCATGGATTTATTCTCTCCTCTCTCTCTCTCTCTCTCTCTCTCTCTCTCTCTCTCTCTCTCTCTCTCTCTCTCTCTCTCTCTCTCTCTCTCTCTCTCTCTCCTCCCCAGTGATCTTTCTCATCATATGGAGACCAAGGTCATGCCTGATTGAAATATAATAGAAGTGTAGACATCTGGTCTAATACTGTGGGAAGTTAAATCTATTTTAATGGGCCTGCCGCAGTGGATTCTCTCTGATGCACTCCTCGCGGTTCAGTGACAGTAAATCACAATGTTCTCTTATTACCCTGACTGGAATGAGGGCATAGAGAGAGAACAATGAGGGATCCACACCATTTGTTTTTCTCTCCTCCCTCCTCCCCCCTCCCTCCGTTTGCCATGGCTTAAAGAGAATGACATCACAAAAATAAAAATAAAGGGGGATTATGGCTAGGCTATTGTGCCATATGTGATTACCGGGGCTTCCACATTCCCTTGGGGGGATGAGTGACTACAGGCTGACATCTTTTATTTATTTATGTAATTTCAGCAATAATGATGGGATGAAATAGGGAAGTGTGGTGCACCACAATACTAACCCCACAAATATGTCCAGATTTGTAACTGAACTAACAAAGACTTTATGGTGTGCTTCTTTTTCAGCTTCCTCACATTTCATTTTTGGGGTGTTTTTGGTCTGATTTCAAGCTCAACTCAAATAGGCCACACACAGCTGTAATGGAGTGTGTGTGGGGGTCTTTTACCCAACTAAATTAGATCTATTTTGATGTGATATTTGAGGGAATTTCCAGTTGGGGGAGCAGGGTGGAGGATAGCTCAGTCCCCATCCCCCCAAGCCCACCTGTCCTGACGGGATTGGATGGAGAAAACCGCCTTTTTCAATCCACTTATCCCAGTTCTACCTGGCTGTCAGTCAGCCAGCTCTGAAATCTATCTTCTGCTCTTTTTCAATCGAGGGCTATTCATCGCCATCTATTGTATTACACTGGCTAGTTCTGCTGATGCATCACCCCAATGGAGTTTCTTGTCATTTCAGAGCATGGTGGCTAGGTCAAGCGCTTCAACACACTGTCCTTCATCTATTTGACGATCGTTCTGAAATACCCTTCAGCCATTTGTCCTCGCCATTAGTTGATGGGTGTCTTATTTGTCCTCTCTCTGCTCAAGAGGCTCTTTTTGGCATTTGGCACTCCTAGAATGTTGTGTTGTGTTTGAGTAACCTATTCTAACCCAAGTGTCTTCTTCCTATATCTATCTCTTATCTAGAGATGGCTGACATCTCTGTTTATGCATCACAAGCTGCTGCACATCGCCAGAACAAGGCCGATCTGTTGTTTTCTCGACATGGCATATGGCTACTGGACCTGCTTTCAATAGATGCTATGTTTAGTAAAGGTAGAGGGTGTTTGATTAAGCAAATGGAATGCAGTATTCAAGTATATCAAATGTATGCTGTCAAATACTTTCGTTAGTGTGTTTATCCGATAGTATTCAACATAGACATTAATCCATATAACCACTAGTGTTAGATTATCTCATGTGGACAGCCGACACGTACAATGGAACTGTAGAGAGGAGGGAGATATGTAGTGTCCTCAGAGCTTTACAAGCATTTTCTTTCCATAAATAGGAAAGATTTGCTTAAATTTCACCTTTCATGGGAGGGCTAAGGTGGAGGAGTAAGACTGAATCAACATTTGATATTTAGTTTTGACCCTTTTGTTTTATCCACAAGCCGCCATGACCTGAAAGACAGTAGATGTATGAATTAATTATCTACTTTTAAACTTGTTATGTCCTTGTTCAAGATATTATCCCCAAGGGTAGGAAAGGACTTAAAACAATGGAAGGCCTGATTGTAAAATCGCCTCACGCAGCATTCAAATCTTCGAACATGCATCCTACATTAGTTACGTTTTATCTTGGAGAAGGAATAGTCTGAAATACATGATGTTGTTCGGATCAAAGCTAGATGAAATGCATGGAAAGCTAGTTTTGTTGAGCATTTGAAAGTGGTGAATCCATGTAAGAATAAGTGTTTCTTAATTTTTCATAATGTCTTACCAACACAACAGCCAATATCCATGACACAAATATCTCATTGATGCTATAGGCTATGAGGAAAATAGAAAATGGTCATAAAAGTGTCTTAATAAATATACAGTAAGCTCTGACAAACCATACATTATTCCTCCAATACCAACTAGGCCTACTGGAAGACACAATCGGAGGCCAATAGAACTGAATAGAGCCCCAAAAAATGTATAGGGTGTTCTGTAGACAGTTATTTGAGGGTATGGTCTGCCCAAATGATATCCTTGAAAATGCTTGCCAAGTTACATATTTGTCTCTTGTCAAGAAATCCTAAGATATATACACTGCTCAAAAAAATAAAGGGAACACTTAAACAACACAATGTAACTCCAAGTCAATCACACTTCTGTGAAATCAAACTGTCCACTTAGGAAGCAACACTGATTGACAATACATTTCACATGCTGTTGTGCAAATGGAATAGACAACAGGTGGAAATTATAGGCAATTAGCAAGACACCCCCAATAAAGGAGTGGTTCTGCAGGTGGGGACCACAGACCACTTCTCAGTTCTTATGCTTCCTGGCTGATGTTTTGGTCACTTTTGAATGCTGGCGGTGCTTTCACTCTAGTGGTAGCATGAGACGGAGTCTACAACCCACACAAGTGGCTCAGGTAGTGCAGCTCATCCAGGATGGCACATCAATGCGAGCTGTGGCAAGAAGGTTTGCTGTGTCTGTCAGCGTAGTGTCCAGAGCATGGAGACAGGCCAGTACATCAGGAGACGTGGAGGAGGCCGTAGGAGGGCAACAACCCAGCAGCAGGACCGCTACCTCCGCCTTTGTGCAAGGAGGAGCAGGAGGAGCACTGCCAGAGCCCTGCAAAATGACCTCCAGCAGGCCACAAATGTGCATGTGTCTGCTCAAACGGTCAGAAACAGACTCCATGAGGGTGGTATGAGGGCCCGACGTCCACAGGTGGGGGTTGTGCTTACAGCCCAACACCGTGCAGGATGTTTGGCATTTGCCAGAGAACACAAAGATTGGCAAATTCGCCACTGGCGCCCTGTGCTCTTCACAGATGAAGCAGGTTCACACTGAGCACATGTGACAGATGTGGCATTTCTTTGGGGGGCCGCACAGCCCTCCATGTGCTCGCCAGAGGTAGCCTGACTGCCATTAGGTACCGAGATGAGATCCTCAGACCCCTTGTGAGACCATATGCTGGTGCGGTTGGCCCTGGGTTCCTCCTAATGCAAGACAATGCTAGACCTCATGTGGCTGGAGTGTGTCAGCAGTTCCTGAAAGAGGAAGGCATTGATGCTATGGACTGGCCCGCCCGTTCCCCAGACCTGAATCCAATTGAGCACATCTGGGACATCATGTCTTGCTCCATCCACCAACCCCACGTTGCACCACAGACTGTCCAGGAGTTGGCGGATGCTTTAGTCCAGGTCTGGGAGGAGATCCCTCAGGAGACCATCCGCCACCTCATCAGGAGCATGCCCAGGCGTTGTAGGGAGGTCATACAGGCACGTGGAGGCCACACACACACTACTGAGCCTCATTTTGACTTGTTTTAAGGACATTATATCAAAGTTGGATCAGCCTGTAGTGTGGTTTTCTAATAAGTGAGATAAAAAGTATTTGATCCCCTGCTGATTTTGTACGTTTGCCCACTGACAAAGAAATGATCAGTCTATAATTTTAATGGTAGATTTATTTGAACAGTGAGAGACAGAATAACAACAAAAAAATCCAGAAAAATGCATGTCAAAAATTTTATAAATTGATTTGCATTTTAATGAGGGAAATAAGTATGTGACCCCCTCTCAATCAGAAAGATTTCTGGCTCCCAGATGTCTTTTATACAGGTAACGAGCTGAGATTAGGAGCACACTCAGGGAGTGCTTCTAATCTCAGTTTGTTACCTGTATAAAAGACACCTGTCCACAGAAGCAATAAATCAATCAGATTCCAAACTCTCCACCATGGCCAAGACCAAAGAGCTCTCCAAGGATGTCAGGGACAAGATTGTAGACCTACACAAGGCTGGAATGGGCTACAAGACCATCGCCAAGCAGCTTGGTGAGAAGGTGACAACAGTTGGTGCGATTATTCGCAAATGGAAGAAACACAAAAGAACTGTCAATCTCCCTCGGCCTGGGGCTCCATGCAAGATCTCACCTCGTGGAGTTGCAATGATCATGAGAACGGTGAGGAATCAGCCCAGAACTACACGGGAGGATCTTGTCAATGATATCAAGGCAGCTGGGACCATAGTCACCAACAAAACAATTGGTAACACACTACGCCGTGAAGGACTGAAATCCTGCAGCGCCCGCAAGGTCCCCCTGCTCAAGAAAGCACATGTACATGCCCATCTGAAGTTTGCCAATGAACATCTGAATGATTCAGAGGACAACTGGGTGAAAGTGTTGTGGTCAGATGAGACCAAAATGGAGCTCTTTGGCATCAACTCAACTCGCCGTGTTTGGAGGAGGAGGAATGCTGCCTATGACCCTAAGAACACCATCCCCACCGTTAAACATGGAGGTGGAAACATTATGCTTTGGGGGTGTTTTTCTGCTAAGGGGACAGGACAACTTCACCGCATCAAAGGGGTGATGGACAGGGCCATGTACCGTCAAATCTTGGGTGAGAACCTCCTTCCCTCAGCCAGGGCATTGAAAATGGGTCGTGGATGGGTATTCCAGCATGACAATGACCTAAAACACACGGCCAAGGCAACAAAGGAGTGGCTCAAGAAGAAGCTCATTAAGGTCCTGGAGTGGCCTCGCCAGTCTCCAGACCTTAATCCCATAGAAAATCTGTGGAGGGAGCTGAAGGTTCGAGTTGCCAAACGTCAGCCTCGGAACCTTAATGACTTGGAGAAGATCTGCAAAGAAGAGTGGGACAAAATCCCTCCTGAGATGTGTGCAAACCTGGTGGCCAACTACAGGAAACGTCTGACCTCTGTGATTGCCAACAAGGGTTTTGCCACCAAGTACTAAGTCATGTTTTGCAGAGGGGTCAAATACTTTCCTTCCTAATTAAAATGCAAATAATTTTATAACATTTTTGACATGCATTTTTCTGGATTTTTTTGTTGTTATTCTGTCTCTCACTTTTCAAATAAACCTACCATTAAAATTATAGACTGATCATTTCTTTGTCAGTGGGCAAACGTACAAAATCAGCAGGGGATCAAATACTTTTTATCTCACTTATTAGACATAACTACAGCTACACTGTCCTTGAAAGTTTTATGAGAAGTGCAATTCCAATGGACAAAGTGGAAAATAAATGTAGGTTAATAATAACCTGTTATGTGCGAAAACAAGCTCTCCCTGACGTTGGATATAGTAATAGTAGCGATAGTGTTGTAAGAACATCCGCATCAAGATAATCTTCATGTTAAGTGTATGTTATTATGAAAACATAAAGAAAAAAAACCCAGTATTTTTAACTCAATTTCCCATTGAAAAGAAAACGAAAATATTTCAGCCTAATGTAGGTTTATGTCTCTTTTTCTTTGCTTACAATGTTCTATTTTATGATAGTTTTGTCTTGGTTCCATGCACCAACACAGCCGGTTGGAGCATGCCTGAATTTCCTCAGTATTTCTTGCCATTTGTTTGCTAAAAGTATTTGTTTGCAAGATAAATGGCTGCTCTGACAGGCGAGATGACAGCCTACACGAAGATGATATTGAATTGATTTCTGAAATGTTGCAGAACGGACTGCTTGATGTGTACCGTGAGACATGAATCATACAAATTCTATTAAAAAGCTCTTGAATGGCTGACACTGGAATATTACTTGTGATGATTAATTTTCCCCAGTCATTATAAAGGGAGTCAGCATCAGATTGCCTCTGACAAAATTGCTTTTCATTCCCTGGTGAATACCCTCGGTGTGCTTTTGAGAGTGCAAAACCATATTTCTCAGCACAATATTATGTCAAGATAGCCCTTGGAGATACCACAGTGAGGCTTCTTCCTGTACCACCTGATTTGCATTTGCAAAATCATAAGAAAGTATTTTACCTTGTTGTGTTGTCGGGAGAGAAGAGGTAATTTATTGACCTTAGATACAGCTTATAACATAGAGGCTATGTCAGGGGGATTTGGTCAATTCCATCTCAACCCAATTCAGTTCAGGAATCTGATTGAAATCCCAATATGAATCATAACATTGAGGAATGTTGTGAGGATTTTCTATTTAAAATTCAATGAGTTAAAAGGAATAGACCCCAACCGGTGTTGCCAGTGTTTTATGAGTAAAGCTTTGTTTGGGTTCCTCATTAATAAGCCATTAACCTTTAACAGAAATGAGTTTCTTCATCACAAACACATTTCTTTCTTTGTACATGATCTTGCTTTCTGGACTGACACGGAGGCACCCAAGGCAGCGAGAGCTTTACATTCTGCATTACAACATGCTATAGGATTGATTTTAAAAGCTGATTGAGCACATCAGTGTTGGAGATTAAACCAGGATCACTATATTACTGTTTAGCTACATAGTTAAGCATATGCAGTTTGCTTTTCAGGTTAATTAATTATAGTTTAATCTCCTTCTAATAATTAGTGGCTTCATGTCTGATGGCATTTGCTGGTATGTTTGATTTGAATATCTCAACTCCTATGGTCTACACACTTACCATCTCGCTCCTTTTTATCTTCAGTGAGCAAGATTTCCAATATTGTTAGTCACAAATGGTAAATAAACGAATAAATGTGAATCTTGAACTTGAAACCTGTCCTGTCATCTTGTCCCCATTCTCAGAACTACTCCAGTCAAGGCAGAGGAAACAACAGCGGAGGAGGAGGGGATGAAGACTACGAGATCCCCCCCATCACACCCCCCAACCACGCTGACCCCTCTCTGCTTCACCTCATGGACCCCGAGTCGGGCTACACCTTCCACTCACTGCCCCACAACGGCCTGCTCAACCCCTATTCCTACCCAGAGCTGCCTGCTGCCCTCATGATGTCCAATATGTTGGGCCAGGATAGCCATCTTCTCTCGGGGCATAATATGCACTCGGTAAGATTCACCTGTTACAGTACTTCTCCTAGGATTCAATTCATTGTTTTTGTTATTTTCAGCGGGCTTTATAATGGACATGTTATTGTCTTAGAACAGGGATACACACTTGTTTTAATTAGCAGGAGTGTGGAACAAAAGCTAAGGAGACCCCAGCAGACACATGCATCATTTATGCTTTTACACATTCTGCTTTTTGTGACAGACTCCTTCATATCTATTCAATCACCACACTCAAAAATATTTGACTCCCTCAAAGTGAGCACAGAAAGAGAGCAAGGAGCTGTACAGTACACATTTCATTTGCTCTCTGATTGGTAAAACAAAAAAGGGGGTCTTGGAGGAGAAAAGAAAAGGGTTCTCCCTTGTCAGCTACTTTTATCTTTCAAAATGATGCAGAGGACGTCCATTCCAATCCCAGTAAGCGACTATTTCATGTGTTAAACATGGTTCACACTGAGCAAACACCCCTGGCGTACACATTCAAGTCCTTTAATCATAGAATCGAACGAGATGAATTATAAATGGCCCACGTGTGAATAATTCAGCATTATATTCTTTCATCTGACACAAATATAACTTCTGGGTCATAAATATTCATGCTTTAATGTGAGTATCCGTGGCATTTATCCTTGGTTAATCAGGTCTTGTGTGATTTCGGAATCAAAGTGCATAAGTTGTACATTTTATGTGTGGCAGAGAGTGTGCCATTTAAAGTCAGACTTGGGCTTAACCTTTTCACATGTGAGCTGCAAATATCTCTAACAGTCGCCACAGCGTGAATTGTTTTATGCACGTGATGTCAGAATGCACTCACTGTTCCAAAATGTGATTGTTATGCAATAGGACAGTTGACACGCGCTGCCTGCTAATTAGCTATAGGCTATGTTTCAACTTGTCAATTTCTCATTATTTTCGAAGAAGTTTTATTTATTTAACAGTTTGAATTGAGGTGTGTTCCGCCTCCTCATTAATTCACATAGAAGTATCCCATTTCAGTGTTGTGGACAAGTTATGTTTGAGGCTATACTGAGCCGGACAAACTTCTCTCTTCGAGGAGAGCTCAAGCACTTCCACCAATGTTTCCGCAGATCAAGTATGCAGACATTAGTGCAGTCTTGCACAAATTGGCATATTTTCTGGCTGGCGCTCGCATTACCTTCCTTGTTGTTTTCCTTACAAATAATAACTTTGGACATGTCTGCATTCCTATCTGTCACGTCCTGACCAGCAGAGGGAGTAATTGTATTATATTTGGTTAGGACGTGGCAGAGGGGTATTTGTTTCATATGGTTCGGGTTGTGTGTGTTATTTAAGGGGTGTTTGGTTTATGTAGTCTGGGGGTTGAGTCATTGTTCTAGTGTTGGTTTTCTATGGTTTATCTAGTTGTTCTGTTTCTTTGTTAGTCTGTGTGGCTCCCGATCAGGAACAGCTGTATGTCGTTGTTCCTGATTGGGAGTCATATATTAGGTGTGTGTTTTTCCACCTGGGGTTTGTGGGTTGTTGTCTTTAGCACTGCTGCTTTATGTTAGCCTGCTAAACTGTACCTGCCGTTTCTGATTTTCTTGTTTTTTCGTGTTCACATTGTTTAATAAATTAATGATGAGCACTCAACCTGCTGCGTATTGGTCCACCTTTTCCGACAGCGATTTCTCTATCTTCAGACGAAGAGGAGCGTTACACTATCAAAGTAAGTGCCTTATTTTCTGTATATTGTGTTGTCGTTTCCACTGTAACATACAGTACCAGTCAAAAGTTTGGACACACCTACTCATTCCAGGGTTTTTCTTCAATTTTTACTATTTTCTACATTGTAGAATAATAGTGAAGACATCAAAACTTTAAAATAACACATATGGAATCATGTAGTAACCAAAAGTGTGAAACAAATCAAAATGTATTTTATATTTGAGACTCTTCAAAGTAGTCACCCTTTGCCTTGATGACAGCTTTGCACACTCTTGGCATTCTCTCAACCTGCTTCATGAGGTTGTCACCTGGAATGTGCTTAGTGGGACTATCATTTGTTTTTCAACAGGACAATGACCCAACACACCTCCAGGATGTGTAAGGGCTATTTGACCTAGAAGGAGAGTGATGGAACACCTCATCAGATCACCTGGCCTCCACAGTCACCCAACCTCAACCCAATTGAGATGGTTTGGGATGAGTTGGACCGCAAAGTGAAGGAAAAACAGCCAACAAGTGCTCAGCATATGTGGGAACTCCTTCAAGACTGTTGGAAAAGCATTCCAGGTGAAGCTGGTTGAGAGAATGCCAAGAGTGTGCAAAGCTGTCATCAAGGCAAAGGGTAGGTACTCTAAAATCAAAAATATATTTTGATTTGTTTAACCTGTTAGGGCTAGGGGGCAGTATTGACACAGCCGGATAAAAAAACGTACCCGATTTAATCTGGTTACTACTCCTGCCCAGTAACTAGAATATGCATATAATTATTTGGATAGAAAACACCCTAAAGTTTCTAAAACTGTTTGAATTGTGTCTGTGAGTATAACAGAACTCATATGGCAGGCCAAAACCTGAGAAGATTTCAAGCAGGAAGTGGCCTGTCTGAGAAGTAGTGTTTCATCTTGGCTCTTTTTATTGAAGACTCAGGATCTGTGCAATAACGTGACACTTCCTACGGCTTCCATAGGCTCTCAGAGCCCGGGAAAAAGCTGAACGATATCGAGGCAGGCTCTGGCTGAAACACTTTATCGCTTTTGGCAAGTGGCCACTCAGAGTACTATGGGCTTAGGCGCGTGCCCGCGTCGACCGAATGCTTTCTTTTCCTTTGTCTGTTTACCTAAACGCAGATTCCCGGTCGGAATATTATCGCTTTTTTATGAGGAAAAATGGCATAAAAATTGATTTTAAACAGCGGTTGACATGCTTCGAAGTACGGTAATGGAATATTTAGAAAAATTTGTCACGAATTGCGCCATGCTCGCCACCCTTATTTACTCTTTAGGATAGTATCTTGAACGCACGAACAAAACGCCGCTATTTGGATATAACGATGGATTATTTTGGACCAAACCAACATTTGTTATTGAAGTAGAAGTCCTGGGAGTGCATTCTGACGAAGACAACAAAGGTAATAACATTTTTCTTATAGTAAATCTGACTTTGATGAGTGCTAAACTTGCTGGGTGTCTAAATAGCTAGCCCTGTGATGCCGGGCTATCTACTGAGAATATTGCAAAATGTGCTTTCACCGAAAAGCTATTTTAAAATCGGACA
Source organism: Salmo salar (assembly GCF_965601325.2). Lineage (NCBI taxonomy): Eukaryota > Metazoa > Chordata > Actinopteri > Salmoniformes > Salmonidae > Salmo > Salmo salar. Next base: position 52,712,723 of record NC_138303.1, read on the forward strand.
TATCGAGTGCATAGAGGAGTTCTGTATCTATAATTCTTAAAATAATTGTTATGCTTTTTGTGAACGTTTATCGTGAGTAATTTAGTAAATTCACCGACAGTGTTCGGTGGGAATGCTAGTCACATGCTAGTCACATGCTAATGTAGAAAGCTGGTTTTTGATATAAATATGAACTTGATTGAACAAAACATGCATGTATTGTATAACATAATGTCCTAGGGTTGTCATCTGATGAAGATCATCAAAGGTTAGTGCTACATTTAGCTGTGGTTTGGGTTTATGTGACATTATATGCTAGCTTGAAAAATGGGTGTCTGATTATTTCTGGCTGGGTACTCTGCTGACATAATCGAATGTTTTGATTTCGTTGTAAAGCCTTTTTGAAATCGGACAGTGTGGTTAGATTAACGAGAGTCTTATCTTTAAAATGGTGTAAAATAGTCATATTATTGAAAAATTGAAGTAATAGCATTTGTAAGGTATTTGAATAACGCGCCACAGGATTCAACTGGCTGTTGAGAAGGTGGGACGCAAGCGTCCACCTAGCCCATAGAGGTTAACACTTTTTTGGTTACTACATGATTCCATATGTGTTATTTTCACCCTTGAATGAGTAGGTGTGTCTAAACTTTTGACTGGTACTCTATGTATGGAGAATAGTGTATTTACAGTTTTATTCACATTTTCAAGTACTGGTGACAAATAATGCAATCTGATTATTGCATAGGTTGTAATGGACACTTATGATGTGTGTGTAAAATATATATTTTTTAAATGTTCTACTGATTATAATGAGTTTATGCTAAGCTATGTGTGGTGCCATTGACATTACACAATGCATTCTGGTTGTCACGTAAATGTCTGTCAGACAAAAGATGTTATAATGAGGTGAAGGTTAAACGTCCAGAGGTGAATGAAGGGAATTGAATGATCGTAGATGACACACCCCCTTCAACATGCAGTTAAATGTCCAGAGGTGAATGAAGGCAAGTGAATGATCGTAGACGACACACCCCCTTCAACATGCATACTGTAAACAGACCAAACTCCTCGTCTCCTCTTTGGTTGACGCAAAAAAACAAACATGGCAGCACGCACAAACTAGCATCGTCGGATTACTTTCGATTTCTAGAAAGTGTTTTACTCAATTATTTCAATCAATGCTGAGCTCACCCGTGATGGGATGAATTATAAATAGTAATTGCTATTAGTTAATTCATATTGTGGTTTCTGACAGCCGGGAGTTATCTAAATATGACCCTAGGACTAATGTAGCCTACATTTTCCGGTTTGGATGATAGTGTATGTTGTCGCTACTTCTGTGACTGTCTGAACATTGTATCCTGTCACGCCTGCTCCCGCCTCCCTTCTCTGGAGCTCAAGGGCGCCAGGCTGCCCTTCATTACGCACACCTGTCACCATTCATTATGCACATCAGTGCTCATTGGACTCACCTGGACTCCTTTACTTTGTTGATTGACCCTCTATATCTGTCTGTTCCTCAATTTGTTCCCCGTGTCAGCATTATTGTTGTTTTGTTTTCCTCTGTCCAGACGCTGTCTGTATTCTGTTCCTGTCTGTGTTTCATTAAATGTTCACTCCCTGTACTTGCTTCTCGTCTCCAGCGTCGTTCCTCACACATCCAAAAATAAACTGGTCACATTCAGGACATAACTTTGTAAGGACTGTGTTTGTGCAAAATGTTTCTGTGAAGAAACAGTGTGGCTAGCTCAAATGCTGACTTGCGTCAATCGAAGCTGGACGTTCTATATAAGCATTCTAATCACACGGGTTTGAGCGTACGCTGCAGGGACCACAGTAGAATGATCACTCCCGTTTGTTGGTGCGTGTGAAAAGGTCATTAAGTCACTGTGTTGAACATACTAGTGAGCTGAATATAGCTGGTGCCATGGAGATGCACAGTAATGTAGTACATAATGTGCAAGAGTATTTATGTGTTTATTTATTTCATTATATGTTTGGCAATTTTTCATAGCAAATACAGCTTTAATTGGTACAATTGGTGTGAGGCTGGTGACGGAGGTGTGTGTGCGTGCATTTGGGCGTGTTCATGTTCATGCCATGCGTACGTGGTTACACGCACAAACATGTATGGGAGAAAGCAGCTCCCTTTTCTTCTTGGTGTAATAGGCCAATAACATTTCCGTATGAAAGACAGTCCTGGTTTTTAAACAGCTTTCGATTCACCTTTGCAATTATTTATTTTCAAATAGTCCTTCAGGGTAATGTTCCATTTTCTTATTTCACACCCCCTTTTCTCATAAATGAACCGTCATTGCCATAAATCACTGCAAACAGAGACTTGCACACACCGTGAAAGGTCCAAAGATTTATGTAACACATTCATGTTTTCCACTTCCTCATTTTAGTACTACTCTACTGGAGCCTGGCTAATAATAGTGACTATTAATATTTCCTGTTGCCTAGCAACCTGAGCAAGTAATAGCTTACGCTGGAAAAATAGATGACCGATAAGGGAAAAAATTCAATTCATTTATTATCTTTGGGGACAAGAGGAGCTTATTTCTCAGGCTGAGGCATAGAAAAGTAAGCTGAAATATCTTAAAGGAATTGAAGATGAGGTTATTTTCAATTTCATTCCATTAAGAAAGGATTTGACGTTTTTCCTATGATGTCAATTAACCTTAATTTCATGCCAATAAAGTCATAATAGACAGATTCAATTCATATTTCTGTCATAGGCACTGCACAGTATTTGTGTTTTAGGAACGTACTGTATAAATAAGGCAGAATGTTAGGTTTTTGCAAAGTGGGGAAATGTAAAAGAAATAAAGGTTCCCTTAGTATTCGGTGAAGGCATACACTGATCATGACATTTACATTTTAGTCATTCAGCAGACACTCTTATCCAGAGCGATTTACAGTAGTGAATGCATACATTTCATGCATTTTTTTTTTTTTGTTGTACTGGCCCCCCGTGGGAATCGAACCCACAACCCTGGCATTGCACACACCATGCTCTACCAACTGAGCCACTGATCCTGAACATACATTTGTGTCAATTGTTTTCTTCCATTGTAGCTGTACTTTTTTATTCAACAACAATGCCTCAAGGATACATTTCATATCAGCAATGATAACTATCTTACGCTGTATGTAAACTCCCTTACAAATACAAGCTCAGCTGGAGCAATAGATATTGCTCATCTCCCGGGATGATGTTACTTGTTTTAGTACAACATTTAGCCTAAGGCTAAAGCTCAGTACACTTCTTTCTGCTTAGGGATCCTCTTTTCCACCATGCATCTCATGGTTTCCAATCACACAGCAAACGGTTAACGGAGAAATTCAGTTCAGAGAAATTACATTCTCTTTATGTTTGTTGTCTTACCTTGAATGCATTATTTTGGACAAGGAGTGATCTGCAATCCCCTTTCTTTTGTTTAACTAGACACTATACTGTACATATCTACATATGCCGTTTTGTTGAACTATCCCTTTAAGGCATTACAGTATTGTGAGCAGTAGATCTAACCATGACCATCAATAGCATTTTTAGAAATGCCCACTTGTTCAGTTTTTGTTGTAGTTGTCTCAAATAGCACATCTTTTTTAACTGAGAGTAAAGTATGTCACAAATATCTCTGATCACTGGTGGAGCACATGATAATAGTAATACCCTTGCTCTCTCCATCAGAACCCTCTTCTTTTTTCCTCAGAATTCATCTCATTTTTGACAGCCTCCTCCCTCTCAGTTCATTCTGACTGCTCTGAAGGCAGAAGTATTAGCTGCTAAATCACTGGATGACATGTGCAGTAGATGGAAAAATGGACTTGAAGCAATGATAAGAAATAGTTATATTTAGGTATTTAAAAGCTATGTTGATGTGATTGTTTATATGATATGTAGCTTGGACTTAGATATAAAAGTAGTGGTATGTTTTATGATGGTTCAAAGGAATTCATATTACATCAAGATACTGTATGTTTATTCAGAATATTTAATTTATCTAGACTTTTAATCTAAGCCTGCCTTTCTACAATGCATTTGCATGTAGTAGCTAACACCAAACTGTCTTTATTGCTAATTACAATAATGACATAAATCATAAATGTGGTTATACAGCTAGCAAGATAAGTTTCCATAACATGAGGGAATGGTTTGGATATGTTATCCTTGATTATAAACATACAGTGGCTTGCCATTGGTAAAGTCAGCGGCCCACCACTCATTTGGCTGATGGGTTTTCCAGAGGTTCAGACGGCAGTAGCCAACACTACTTTATAGAGTATAGGCTATCGACATGGGTCCATTATCAGCTTATAGTGGTGTGCTCAGCCTCATTGCCATCATTGGTCCAATAGGTGCTTGCTGGCTGGATAATGTTTTATAAGATGGTTAGGTGTTTAGCCAAGTGTGATATCCCAACCCACCCCTGCCCTCTGTTGTCTAAGGCCAGACAGATACAAAGTTTGGATGGGACATTGAACAATGCATAATTTCTCGAAGTGGGATGGAGTGCTCATTATGCCTGCATTTAAAAACCCTATCACAGCTAGGCCTCATTGTCAATGTTGCCTGCTCACCCCAGTGTGCTACTGCGGGGGGGCTTCATGTTTGACAGGCCCCCAGATCCCCGAGCCTGGCTGGTCTGGCTCATTTTTGCGAGAGGGGAGATGGGAGTGAGAATTGTCTCTTTGAAAAAGAGGAGGGAATTCCCTGGCAGGTGGTAATGAGGGTCGAGGAGGGGGCCGAGCACGTTGCCGAGGAGAACGACGGCACATTTAAATTTGGAAACTGAACGCCTGCCGACATCTCATTATAAGCGTAATGAGGGTGGTTTGGGGAAAAGCCCACTGCCAAAAAAGCTCAGCCAAATCTGCAAGTTCATGTAGCAAGATTTGTTCAATCTTGTTAAACATGTGGCGCTACATAGTTATTTTGGCAGGGTGCATCTGTTACTAGACCACAGGCTGGCCACTGTATCATAGTGCTGAGACGTCACTACAGCCGGCCCGTGACCGGATGCCCCATAGGCCAGGGGCTTTCCTTGGCTCATCACGCTCTAGCATCTCCTTGTGGTGGGCCAGGCACCTGCCTGCAAGCTGACTTCGGTCATCACTTCGGTAGTCAGTGTTTCCTCTGACACGTTGGTGTGGCTGGTTTACGGGCTAAGCGAGCAGTGTGTTATGTTTTGGAGGAAGTATTGTCCCGACCTTCACCTCTCCTGAGCCCGTTGGGGAGTTGCAGCGATTAGACTACATCGTAACTACCAATTGAATATCTTGAGATTGAGGAGCAAAATGGGGAAAATAAATAACTACAAAATAAATCAAATAAATAAAGAATATGAAGTGTCCAGTTGGCATTACTGTTGTGATGCAAAGCTAATGTTATCTTCAGACTGTTGAAGGCCATACTTGCTTAATCAATATAAAAAACTGGATTATGCTCCTATGCAATAATAACATATTAAAGGGATAGTTCACTCTTATTACAAAATTACTCATAACTCTGAAAGCAGTCTAGGAGACAAGGAGAAACAACAATCCACGCTTTGGGAGTGTTTACCTAGCCACTGTAACCAATAGTTAACATAAGCTTTTTCTTAGCAAATATCAATGGAAGCCAATGTTTAGAATGTTTCAAATCACATGCCCAAGCATGGATAACTGTCTCACCTTCTCTATAGACTGCTTTCAGGGTAAGAAAACAGGTAAGCAATTCTTACATTTGGATGAAATATCACTTTATTACTGTTGGATGTTATACAGTAGAGAATACCATTGATGGGCATCCATCTTTTTGTCAAATGAAATACCCACAACAAAAAACATTCCACCTGTAGCTAAGACAGTTATTTATATAGAAAGCGAAACAAGATGTCACATTATTCCAGTTGAAGGCAACAGTGCAGGCAGGTCATATGAGATGTGTCTCAGGCCTGCACAGACTGTATGGTAGAGACTTCATTGCTTTCTTTATAGCCCGTTTTAGATCTACACGAAGTGTTTGTTTTGAAAGTGTCTGTGGTTGTTTGTTTGTGTTTTCAGGATACATTTTTGTCAGACTCACTGACTGTTACAATGTTATGTGAGCTTGACTTAATTTTATTTCATTTAATATTTTAAAAGACATGTATTTTGCGTCACTTGGCATTTTAGACAGACAGGATAAAACAGCACCACCATTTTAAAAGCAGCAACATAAAAAGCCTATTGTTGGCTGCCATTATTGACAGGATCATAGTGAGTATATGGAAGGTGAATCAAATGTTTACGGTCAGAATTAGCCAATCAACATATTATTCAAATCAGTATGTGATTATAAAAACATTAATGGTCATATTCAAAGAGCATAACCTCAAGAATATACTGATTACATTTGTGGCTAAAATTGACAAATTCTGCTGTTTGAAGTAAAGAAAGCAGTGAAGTCTCTACCATACAGTCTGTGCAGGCCTGAGACACATCTCATATGACCTGCCTGCACTGTTGCCTTCAACTGGAATAATGTGACATCTTGTTTCGCTTTCTATATAAATAACTGTCTTAGCTACAGGTGGAATGTTTTTTGTTGTGGGTATTTCATTTGACAAAAAGATGGATGTCCATCAATGGTATTCTCTCGACAACAGGTTGTGAGCAATATGTCTTTCTGAAAATAATAAATGTCAGGGCACTATGATTCGCTTTGAATAAAAACAAATATCTTATTAAAGAAAGTGTTTAATAAAAGTAAATCTTTGCTTTGAGAGGCTTATTATGCATGGATGAGAGTGAAGTAATGAAGACGTGTATTAAAGAATTGAACATTTAAAACAAATGACCAATTATTGCAGCTCATGAATATCCATGCTGCTAATTCAAATAACCTTAGGCAACTGTTAAGAATAATGAATATTTAAAACAGCATGGTCGTAGAGTTTTTGAACATTGCATTAGCTGACTTTCTAAGATGTACAAGAGTAAACAATTGAATCTGGAGTACCGCTTTTAATCATGATGAAAAAAGTTCTGGTTCATGTTGCAGTACATAATAGTTCCAGTACAGTAAAGTACTAATATTTTATCATGGAGAGAAGACGCACAAGGAAAAGAGTACTTACTATTTAGTATAACTAACATAAACCTCATACGTTTCTAATACCAATATCCAGAAATCTAGGGCAGAGGGAAGGCAGCGACTTACCAGATTGGGACACACTCCAGACGGACAAAACGTTGCTTTTCTACGCTAGTCTGAAGAGGGGAACCTGCTTACAGTACACATCGACAGTGGGACAAATTGCCCATTTGCCCATTTAAAAGGGGCTCGCTTTTTCCTTTGAAGGATCAGCATGGCGAAGTCGTCCTCGATCGCTAGTGCGACGCTAATTAAGCCTAGCACACAGCGAACCTGTGGGGGATAATGTCCCATTATCAGAGTCATTTGTTTCAATTAAATGCTTTGTGATTCTACAATAGCAGCCGCGGCCCCGTGCACGAGGAAGCCATTACTCTCACCCAGGGAGCGACTGTGGTTCGGGTTGAGTCAGTTCTCAGGATTAGGCCCTACTACCTATTTTCACCAGCAGTAGCGTTCGCTTAACACAGCTGCTTTAGGCCTGCAAGCAAGAGAGGGTGTAGCATACATAGGCCTACATTACAACCAGTGACACTTTATTTGAAGGGACTTCATAACACATTCATAACCCATACATAACATTATCATTAGCAGTACATGAGTATTTCTTTATCCCAACAACCGCAAGTTAATATTTACCTTATGTCTCAGTAACGTCACTTGTCCTGCACATCCTTTGGGGCGAAGAAGTGAAGATTATAGAGCTAGAATAACGAGAGAGAATAACAGGCCTGAACTCTGAGCCACAGAACCAGTTGCTCATTTTCCTGTTTAACCAAAGAACATTGAGACAGACTGAAATGTTATTCTTAGATACACTGTCTTATAATATATATTTTTTTTATTATAATTTGATCTATAACTCGCTATGTGTTTCTCTTTCTTTTGTGAAATCGTGTTTGAAAGGGATCCAACTGTTTGGTGTGGTGCTACACTGGTGAAGTGACTTTGACACCCCTTTATCATCTAGTCTTTTCGTATGAGACAATGCACGTCAGCGGCCAAACAAAGCCTGTTGCTCTGACAATACCCCACCCCCTCCTCACAATTAGCATATAGTACCTATGGCAACCAGCTGCCATCATAATAGCCTGTCTCGTTATGTTTGGGCACCATCGCTGTACCATCTCATGGCTCAGCAGGAAACGCAGAGAGAAAGAGGCTAGGTATGAGTCTTACTGGCAGAGCATGTTGCATAAGGTGTGCACATGGAGGAGATTATGGTTGTGACTAAGCTCACTGATGCTCTTCGCAGGAAAATACTGCTTTTGTTGTTGAACATAACCCTTGACTTGAATTAATGGGTTACAGCAGAAGCTCAAATCAGCTTGGCTTTCTGCAGCAACAGGGAGTAGCAAGCAGTTAGCTCCTACTGTACATGGGCATATGTCAAGCCTTGTTTAGTAGGGAAACTATTGCTGATTTCTAAGGACCCCCTGATTACCTCCTGAGTCTTTCTAAACCACAATGCATAGCTTCAGTCTTTACATATATTGTCTATCAATTTAAAAGTAGTTACATTTTAACTGAAGGCTAGTTACGGTACAGTGCATTCAGAAAGTATTCACACCCCTTGACTTTTTCAGTCTTTAATTTTTACAGTCTTATTAAAAAATTGATACAAATCTATCTACACACAATAATACCCCATAATGATGAAGCAAAAACTGTTTTTTAGACATTTTTGCAAATGTATTAAAAATGAAAAAACTGAAATCACATTTACTTAAGTATTCAGACCATTTACACAGTACTTTGTTGAAGCATCTTTGGCAGCGATTTATGCCTTGAGTCTTCTTGGGTATGACGCTACAAGCTTGGCACACCTGTATTTGGGGACTTTCCCCCATTGTTCTCTGCAGATCCTCTCAAGCTCTGTCAGGTTGGATGGGGAGCGTCGCTGCACAGCTATTTTCAGGTCCCTCCAGAGATGTTCGACCAGGGTCTTGCTGGGCCACTCAAGGGCATTCAGAGACTTGTCCAGAAGCCACTCCTGCCTTGTCTTGGCTGTGTGTTAAGGCTCGTTGGAAGGTGAACCTTTGCCCCAGTCTGAGGTCCTGAGTGCTCTGGAACAGCTTTTCATCAAGGATCTTTCTGTACTTTGCTCAGTTCATCTTCCCCTCGATCGTGACTAGTCTCCCAGTCGCTGTTGCTGAAAAACATCCCCACAGCATGATGCTGCCACCACCATGCTTCACCGTAGGGATGGTGCCAGGTTTACTCCAGATATGACGCTTGGCATTCAGGCCAAAAAGTTCAATCTTGGTTTCATCAGACCAAAAAATGTTGTTTCTCATGGTCTGAGAGTCCTTTAGGTGCCTTTTGGAAAACTCCAAGCAGGCTGTCATGTGTGTTTTACTGAGGAGTGGCTTCCGTCTGGCCACTCTACGATAAAGGCCTGATTGCTGGCATGCTGCAGAGATGGTTGTGCTTCTGGAAGGTTCTCCCATCTCCACAGAGGAACTTTGGAGCTCTGTCAGAGTGACCATTGGGTTCTTGGTCACCTCCCTGACCAAGGCCCTTCTCCCCCGATTGCTCAGTTTGGCCGGGCAGCCAGCTCTTGGAAGAGTCTGTGCTTCGACACAATCCTGTCTCGGAGCTCTAACGGACCTTTGGAAAGGCACACACCTTCTTCGACCTCATGGCTTGGTTTTTGCTCTGATATGGACTGTCAACTGTTGGACTTTATATAGACAGGTGTGTGCCTTTCCAAATCATGTCCAATCAATTAATTTACCACAGGTGGACTCCAACCAAGTTGTAGAAACATCTCAAGGATGATCAATGGAAACAGGATGCACCTCAGCTCAATTTCGAAGGGTCTGCTCATAGCAAAGGGTCTGAATACTTATGTAAATATAGTATTTATTTTAATACAGTTGCAAATATTTCAAAAATGATGTTTTAGCTTTGTCATTATGGGGTATTGTGTGTAGATTGATGAGAAAAAAATCTAATCAGTTTTAGAATAAGGCTGTAATGTAACAAAATGTGGGAAATGTCAAGGGATCTGAATACTTTCTGAATTCACTGTATGTACTGTAAGTGTAGTTACCCATCCCCATTCAGCAAAGTGGCAGGGTTTGCCTGGTGAAATTACATATTGTGCCTTTAAAGTGGTAAGGCACTCTCCGGATATGTCATCTCAAAATGCAGTAGAATGCTCTGCGGAGTACTTTCCTTTTTTCTCTCCAATAGAACATAAAAGTTCCGCTATGAGTATAACTGCAGTTAGAGTGCAGTGTAACTGCAGTTACAGTGTAGTATAACTGCAGTTATTCTGCAATTACTGCATCCATAATACCACAGTCGACTGCAGTCACTGTACTTTTACGGCAATCTTTTTTTGTAAGGGTTGATTGATATGAACAGGTCGGGGTCCTGTGATGACTCTGTTGCCTGACTTTCCGTTGCCGGCCATCTCTCCTGCTGGTCTGATGTTTACAGAGAAACATAGCAAACGGCCAATAAAGGGTTTGAATTGTTCCCTCAGGCTGTTGCTATGGAAATAACCCAGCCGTGGTAGACCATTCGTGTTTGACTAATTGTTTTTCTCTTCTTGTATTGCCACTCAGTCTGCAAAGCCCCGTTCAGAGGGCCATGTCAGATAAAACAAAGAAAAGATAAATATAATCCAATACTCAGGTTATTTTTATTTTTGGGGGGACTGAAATACCATTTTGAGTTGAAAACAAGAATTATTCCCCCCACCCCCTTTAAATTGCACGGTTGCGTCTACAGCAACCCACTGGGGCCAATTAGAACGCTAGCGAAGCCAGGAAGTGTGTGGCAGATGCTTTGCCACTCTTTATAAAGGGTCAACCTGCAGGGGCCTCTCCAACATCTCGTTAGCGAAGTGTTAATGTAATTAGTTTTCACTTAGGACTGTTTTCGCCACATTACCAAATACGAGTCCTCAACTTTAGCAATTTGTGCTGATTAGTTAGGTCCACCGCTGGGTGAGGCATTAGAAATATGAGACCCACCACCTGGATTCGGTCCTATGTAGCAAAATTTGAAATCGTGTTTTTTTTTTTTTTTTTATTATTTTTTTTTTACAGTGGATACAAGTGGAGACTCAGAGCTAGAAAACGGTATGTCATACACTGCAGTTGAGGAATAATGGGAAAGTAATTCTGGTTTGAAAGTTGATAAACTTGTAACCCCAGTCTTGAGAAAATGGCCCTTGAATGTTTGGTCCACCTACTGGAGAGCTCTTCTTTGTCTGCACACACCCTCTTTGTCTGCACACACCCATGTCTTTAAGGATTCATATGAGGCCATGTGCTAAACAGAATGAGTAGTGTAGTAAACAACCAAAGATTTTAAGACTAAGAGTGACAAAAGTAGTAGCCTACAATATGGAAAAACTCCAGATAAAGTGTATTTTTATCTAGTCCTTGGCCTATATCCTAATCTTTGGTGCAGGTCATGTTGTTATTCACATTACCGTCTCTGGTAAACACACACTATATAAAATAAATCAAAGTTTTTGTCACATCCACAGGATACAGAATGTGTAAACTGTACAGTGAAATGGTTAATTGCATAGTAGCAATATCAAAACCAGAAAGTCTCCATATAAAAAGATTTTATAAATATTTATAATTCTTAGATGACGCTTACCAAGACACACAAGAAATGCTATAACCACCCCCAGACACAACTGGGTAACTTTATGTCATGTAATCATCTGGCGAAAGTGTGTAGCTAGCTAGCTAAACAATGAACCAGGATAATCCCAACTCATACTACTACCAATACAAACATTGTCATAGCTGCAGTATGAATCTGCCGGTTGCTAAAGCTAACCAACTAGGTTCAATGTTATCTAGCTAACATTAGGCTATAACTAGCAATTATCCTGGCAAATTGATTTCTGATTAGAATAATATTACTTGACATATAATACATGTAATGTTAGCTAGCGAGCCAGCAAGCTAACGTTCGCTTGCTAGCTAAAATTGCACTTTAACTTGCAATGAAAATGACTTTCTGATCAAATTAGACATGTATAATATCTGAAAATGTAGCTAGACTCTTACCCGTGTACATGGATGAATGCTTCACGGCAGACTGGAACCATTTAACTCTGTTTTGTTTGTAGCTACATGTTTGGCCAGCATTGTGTCAGGTCACTCCGGCTCACACTGACCGTGGCGTGTGCAGAAAGTAGCCCATCACAACTCATTCCAACAAATGTGTCGATAGCGCCTGCTAAATTCAGGGTATCAATGCTGTTGAGAAAAGTAGCAAACTTTTGTAGTTCTCGATGGCTAACATTATATCTTTCAAAAACACTTCGGTAGAAAGGACTATGAACACATACTGAGCAGCTCAAGTTATAGACAGAAGCATGCTACATGGTAGACCAATCCAAACTCATGTCCAGACTATCCATTATCTCAGACAATCATGGCTAGCAGAAAGATTCCTGGCTTTTTCTGTGGCTAATCCAACTAGGCTCGTAATTTACACCTTTTATTTGTATTTGCAGATGGAATACGCTTTTGTTATTAAGGCACGTGAAAGTTCACATGTTCCAGAAGGCATTTCTGCCCAAAAATGCATTTCGTTTTTTTTAAGACGTTCAAATGCCTCTCCTGTGAAGTAGTGACGTGCGACATACGCCTAGCTTCCTGAAACGGGTTATATATCTCCTTAATATTGACAGTAGTGCCATTGTGCATAATATAATAATATGCATGCCATTTAGAAGATGTTTTTATCCATAGCGACTTATATTGACAGCATATATTTTCATATTGGTGGCCCCATTGGGAATTTAACCCACAACGTTCACATTGCTAGTGCTATGCTCTTACCAACTGAGCCACACAGGACCAATCACTCATAATGATTTGGTTCATTTTTAGCTGTTCAATTATCATCTTCATGGGAGGTTATTGGTCGATGTTATGTCCGGTGTGCAAGTTAAGTCTGTATACTGTATGTTTGAGGAAAAACAATGTAAATGTTTTTCCATAAATCATCAAGAGTTCTGAGGTTTTCAATTGCGGGATGTCTGCCTTGGTTTCAATTTCCTGAGCCAATACCATAACATGTGCATTTACACTTCCTCTTCATAATTGTGTGGGCTGAACAGTATTTCCATTTGATTTGTGTGGTTCTATGGGCATATGCCTGGGTTATGACGTTCAGTCAGACTTATTACTTACAGATTGACAGTATGACAAGAGTTCAAACGGTTTCCAGATGTGTGTGGTTTATAGTTGAAGCATAAACGTCAGTCTCTTGTTGGTTTAGGTAGGGCTGGGAGGTTTTCCTTGTGACCATGTGACTTGGCTAGGAAAAACTCTGGACCTTATCTATAACCAGCAATAACTAGATAATGTAGAGTTGTAGAACGCACCTTGGGAGCATCCAGATTTGATGTGCATGTTCCTCTGTAAATTTAAACACATTGCGATCTGTCACCACAGTAAAGCAATGCCCATTTGGCTATTTATGGACCAACAAAGGCTTGGTCAACAGCTGCATTATGCACTCCTCTTATGGAGTGTGCTGTTGGAAGGGTCTATTTTCCACAGAGTTGGAGGCTTTGGTTACTGCTCTAACTTTTCTTGCTAGAACAGGTCACAGATTTTAGTTTTCCCCTCCCCTCCCCAATCTTTAGTTGATGTTCGAGGATTTGTATTTAATTTGCTGAGCTATGCTTGTACCGCTCAACCAGTCTTGCTGGCTGCATCGTATAGCTCCCACTTGCATCAAGTACCTCACTGACTCCACTCACTCCAAAAAGCAATAGATCTTATTCGTCAGCTCTATACGCTGCCCGTGGCGTGTATACATTCCAACCTATTTGAAATCGATACGCAGCACTTGGGAAATGTTATAGGTATAACCTTACCATTTTGGGTTTCATTTTGCTTTTCATTTTATGTGTAAATATAGGTATGTGCTGGAGCCTCTGATTAAACAACCCCTCCCTTCTTCCCCATCTCTCTCTCACTTGCTCTATCTATCTGTCTCTCTCTCTCTCCCTCCCCCCTCTCTCTTACCCCTCTCTCTCCTGTTTTGATAGTGATGCAGGTATCAGGCTGTCAAATCTAATCTCATCTTCTCTGTGCAGTGCTGTCCATTCAGAATTACAGCAACCACTCCCCCCCCTCTCCCTCTTCTCCTCTCTCCCTCTTGAAATTTCTGACAACAGCCATGCTGATTGTATGGGCCTAGGCCTGACACTTTCAAATCCAGTCCTTGACTTGCAAACTGAAAATCTATTTACTGCCGACTATACCAATTTGTTATATGTTTATAGTAAAGTGCAATAAGCAATTGGTGACCGTGTGGTGTAGTGGTTGGAGAGTGGCTATTTAGATATTTAGATCTGTAAACAAGACTGGATATATCTTCAAGTTCAGTTAATTTGAAAGACCATCTTGCTTTATGCCTTCAAGTAAGCATCTTTTACTGTACTGACACTTGAATGTATAGACTACCCAGTTCAACAAATGCTACTCATCCATTCCAATTCATCAGTATTCTATTCCATCTCAGTCAATGTTCCATTGAAGTGTAATTTCTTGTCTATCTAGTGTAGCCAACTATCATTCTGAATACAGAGGGAAAATGAGAGAATTTCCTTTTTTTCTCTAGCAGTTCGCTTGTTTTGCCGCACTTTCAATTTATAAATATAAATGATTTTTCCTGGAGATTATTTTGCTTTTCAGTTTGTCATTCCATTAGCTCTCCTCCAATTTATTCACCCTTCACATCAAAGGCAGAGGGGAACAGATGTCATTTCAAACGCTTTTTTTTGCCTCATTGCATAAACGTGGGAGATGATTGTTTTTTTATGAAACCACACACTCATGGATAAAAAATTAAACATTTCCAAACCAGTCTGTGTGTGAGAGAGGAGAGAGAGAGAGAGAGAGAGAGAGACAGAACACAGGCATGGGTGCATTTTCACTTTGAATAGGGGAATCTTCTCCACATCACATCTAAAGTTATATTCAAGTGACCCCTTTTCTTATACCCAAACATTCGGGAGCCTCCGATTCTGATGAGCTAATTTCATGCTGTTTGGAAGATGTTGTTTCGGCTTCAAATGTTTTCTTAAACAATGACATTTCAAAGGCAATCATTTCTGTTTAGAAAGCAAAGTTAAAAGCAAGACAACCCCAGCTCTTAATCCCATGATTAGTATGCATGATGATTGTATGAAATGGGAATGCTTTTAAACATCCTGGAGTTGCCGTTTCATAGTTGCTAGTCAAGTGATCATTCAGAATTCTTTCACATGGTTTGTGTCCCTGATTGCCTGTTAAAATGAGAGCAGTATCGATTAATATTTTTTTTTTTTACGGAGCATTTTCAAAGTACTTTTATTTAGTCAAATCTAACATTAACATGGCATTTGGAGATAAATGGATTGTATAGACTAATCATGTGACGGTGACCATGCCACCTGAAAAAAGCCCTGAAAATGGTCCCACTTGAGTCATGGCACAGTCTGAATGCATGCATCTTTCATTCCATCTTTGTTTTTATCCCCCTTTTCTCCCCAATTTCAATCTTTTCTCATCACTGCAATTCCCCAATGGGCTCAGTAGGCAAAGGTCGAGTCATGCGTCCTCCGAAATATGACCCAACAAACCGCACTTCTTAACATCCGCCAGCTTAACCTGGAAGCCAGCCGCACCAATGTGTCGGAGGAAACACCGTTCACCTGACGACCGGAGTCAGCCTGCAAGTGCCCGGCCCACCACAAGGAGTCGCTAGAGTGCGATGAGCCAAGTAAAGCCTCCCCGGCCAAACCCGGACAACACAGGGCCAATTGTGCACTGCCCTATGGGAATCCTGACCACTTCCGGTTATGATACAACCCAGATCTGTAGTGACACCTCTAGCACTGCGATGCAGTGGCTTAGACTGCTGCGCCACTCGGGAGACCTCATTCCGTCTTTAAATCATCTACTGTAGTTGATCATTATATATTCAGTCATTATGTAGGCTATCAAATGTGATTATTTTTCTTTATGTTCCCCAGGACTCAGGTTGCGGTGATCTTAATGGCACATCAAGTCACAGTCACTTCTCCCTTCCATCCTCCATTAGCCACAGCCTCTTTCCACTAAATGTTTGAATTGCTTCCCTCTCCTCAAATGGTTGATGGGCTCTACTCACTTCAGGAGGAATGCAATTTCCATAAACAATCACACCGAGGCTACGTTGACCTGGATTTGACTTCTTCGAAGCTTTATGTGCCAAATGACAGATGTATTCATATGCATTTGATTCACGTCGATGTGAAATATATGCACAATAGCTGTACTTTACTGTGGAAAATATAGTATGATGGCCATTTATCATCATTCTTAAATAACCCAGCACATAGTCCTTGAAATAGATTGTGATGTGCTTTTATTTATCCAACAAATTACTATTTAGAGCTGCAGTTTGGAATTTGTCTACTCAAATCCTTTAGGTAATCTCATCCCGGGAATATATTTTATTGATTAAATTCTCAATCTGGCCCACATACTATCATAGCCACCTAATCATCCCAAACTTTCAATTGCCTTGCTCATCCTCTCTCTTCTCCCAAATATTAAATACATTAAAAACAACAAACACACACACACACACAAAGTCGAGTATAAAACAGCATGTAGAGCGAATGAGTAGTATAAAACAACATTTCATTGTGATAAGGTACTGCCTAGTGTCCTGCTCCAGACCACGGTACTCTGCCAAGTTTCTCTCCCTCAGAGGGTGTCCTAAAATGTTCACCATACTTTTGGGAGGTGGAGATACTGGGCTGAGGGTGAGTGTGTCCTACAATGTGCTCCGTACCAGTGGCAGCTTTCTGTCAGACTCCATTCTCCCTCATCCTCAGCCAAATTGATTTGTTTTCTTTCTCTTCTCAGAAGAAGGGGCTGTTGCTTTTCTCAGAACCCTCCTTTTCTCGTCCGCTCGTTATGTGTTTTTGTTTGTGGAGGAAATCGAGTAGTCCTGTTCCATCCATGTCGTATTTGTCAATAATAAAACAGTGTTGCTCTCTTTCCTTGTCGAGGGTTTTACCTACAAGAGGTGATCTTACCTGTCTCTCCACTGTCTCGATGGTGATACCATTGTGAGGACATCGGTTCTATAGTTCAGTTTCTTTCAGTAGTGTTGACCTTTCACATTTACAGCACCCCCTTTCTACATAGACAACAACATAACCACAGACTAACCATAGAATTACAATAGGTGGAACCAACAACCAAATTCATTGAGATCCTTATTTGTTGGGAAAATGTTATGTCCATTGTTGCTTACAATCCTCCCTCTCCCTTTCTCCCTCTTTCCTTCCTCCTCTCCTTCTTTCCCTCCATCACTCCTTTTCTCTCTCCCTTCCAGATAGGGGAGAAGCGGCCATCCTCGGAGATGATGAAGCCCAAGCCCAAACCGCAGAAGAAGAAGAAGAAAAAGGACCCCAACGAGCCGTCGAAGCCCGTGTCGGCCTACGCCCTCTTCTTCAGGGACACCCAGGCGGCCATCAAGGGCTCAAACCCCAACGCCACGTTCGGGGATGTGTCCAAGCTAGTGGCCTCCATGTGGGACAGCCTGGGGGAGGAGGCAAAACAGGTGCAAACACACACACACACATACACAGGTGTGTCTGCACAAATGCACGCGCACGATCACACACACGCACACACATGCAAACACACACACACACAAACACTCAGACACTCAGACTCACACACTCAGACACACACTCACACACACACACACTCAGACGCACATTACCAGTAGATGGAGCAAGTGCACTAGCAGACATTCCAAGCCATTATATGTAGTAATTACCAGAGCACAGAGCACAGTGCACAGAGATAGAACTCAACTTAATGAGCTAGTTCTGCTCTTTCTAAAGATAATCTATCCGTTTATCCCCGGTCCCTTGGCTCTCATTAAAATTATTTTATTTTCTACATTTAATTAGAGCCAAAGAGAAGAGCCTCCATGTGTAGCAGCAACTGTAGAAAAGTCATTTGACAGAAAAACCTGGCCAATGTCCATAAACACCCACTGTTCATTTAGCAATGGAGTACCCCCTTCAAACAGTCCTGATAACAGCTGATACAGAGCAGAGCCAATCTTGTTATAATCTAGAATGGAATATTATGTTTCCCCTATATTGTACTGTATTTTAGGGCAGGGTGCTAAGTAAGTCGCCTGAAGTGGCATCCACAGCTGTTGTTGTCACCTGGATTTTCAATTGAAAGCAGTTGAAGCTCAATTTGATTTAGTAGGATACAAAGATCAGAGAAGGAGGGATGGGGGAGGGGTTGGATAAAGGCAGGGGAAAGTGAAATCTTGGCCACTGCTTTAATGCATCCTTCCTTCTTCCCTAACCCTAACCCTTTCTTGAAGTAATCACTGATCTGACATGGATCAGGGATCTGTCTAGATGATGAAAGGTAAATAGTGGAACCTTTGTTTTCACCAATCCAGTCACGTTAGATCAACGATTACTCCAAGGAAAGGAGGAAGAAAGGAAGCATTCCCTTCCTCCTGTCACCAATCCTGCGGTTTAAGGTATAGGACAGCCGTACAGTGTTTTGTGTTCAGTCAGTGTACAGTACTGTGTAAAGTATAGGACAGTACAGTGTTCTTGTTTACAATGTACAGTGTAAGGAACAAGACATTATGTTGGTCTTGTCTACAGTGTACAGTACAGTATATATGAGGTATATGAGTACAGGCAGTCTGTTGTACTGTACTGGAGCCGCTATGTTCTCAGCTCTTCTTCTGTGATGAATTGCACTTTTGACAGCCGAGAATGTGCCGTTTTAATTTCCGTCCATTTTTATTTATTTCTGTTGCCTGGCATTTTGAAACTGCCCAGAATACAGAATGATTTAAAAAAAAAAATGGCCTTGGAGCTGTCTCTGTCTGTTTAGGACAATAAGCTGTATTGTTCATCTTCATCTCCACCCAACAGTCTCAATAGCAAATTGCAAAATTAAGATTTTACCTTTCACCATGCATTTGGTCTCGTCTGTCTTTAATATTATAGTTATTTTGTCAAAATAAAAAAATAATTCTAGCTATCAGGGAGGTATGACGAATTAACCAATAGCCAAATATTCTACATAGAACTGAAGACCACATTTTTGACCAATTTCCTTCAAAAAAATGTCCATAAATGTCCAGTGATGCTATCCATTGCCCATTGTAATCCCGTCCATAAGTATCCATCCTAGATCTTCAGAGCACCAGTTGTTATGAATTAAAGTTGTTATGGATGAAACTGCAACACTCATGTCATGAATAGTGTCATGAATAGTGTTATGAATGATCTATGTATACTCAAGTGAAGGGTTACGGGCCGTATGTAGCCCAGCGGCTAAGGAGTTGGACCTGTAACCGAAAGGGGGCTGGTTTGAATCCCAGGACGGACTCTGTAAAAAAGGCGGGAATTGATGTGGCAACTGGAGGGCTATTAGGTTCACATCCTGAAGACATTCCCTTACTGTTGGGCCCTTGAGCAAAGCCTTTAACATGCTCTTCATCCAGGGGCGCTGCACTGTAGCTTAACCCTGTGCTTGTCTCAGTAAAGCAGAAAACATTTCTGTTGTGTGCTGTAACATGCACAATAAGTTTGTATTGTATTTTTAATGGTTGCGCACTACAACATTGCATATTTTTTATTTTTTAATTTTACCTTTATTTTTCCAGGTAAGTTGACTGAGAACACGTTCTCATTTACAGCAACAACCCGGGGAATAGTTTCAGGGGAGAGGGGAATGAATGAGCCAATTGTAAGCTGGGGATGATTAGGTGGCCGTGATGGTATGAGGGCCAGATTGGGAATTTAGCCAGGACACCACGGTTAACACCTCTACTCTTACGATAAGTACCATGGGATCTTTAATGACCTCAGAGAGTCAGTACACCCGTTTAACATCCCATCCGAAAGACGGAATATGTATTGCTACTTATAAGTTTGAATGTAAAGGCCACGCAATGGAATACCTCTAAGTCACACATTGCAATCAGACCCATCTAAAATACATTACTATGAACATCGCATTCCAAAATTATGAAATAAAATAAACGTTTATTTGTAACGTGCGCCGAATACAACAGGTGTAGACCTTACAGTGAAATGCTTACTTACAAGCCCTAACCGACAGTGCAATTTTTAAGTAAAAAATAGGTATTAGGTAAACAATAGATAAGTATAGAAATAAAAAAAACAGTAAAATGACAGTGAAAATAACAGTAGCGAGGCTATATACAGGTGGTACGGGTACAGAGTCAATGTGCGGGGGCACCGGTTAGTCGGGCTAATTTAGGTAATATGTACATGTAGGTATAGTTGAAGTTACTATGCATAGACGATAAACAGAGAGTAGCAGCAGTGTAAAAGAGGGGTTGGCGGATGGGAGGTGGCGGGACACAACGCAAATATATTGCTAAAAAAAATAAAGGGAACACTTAAACAACACATCCTAGATCTGAATGAAATAAATAATCTTATTAAATACTTTTTTCTTTACATAGTTGAATGTGCTGACAACAAAATCACACAAAAATAATCAATGGAAATCCAATTTATCAACCCATGGAGGTCTGGATTTGGAGTCACACTCAAAATTAAAGTGGAAAACCACACTACAGGCTGATCCAACTTTGATGTAATGTCCTTAAAACAAGTCAAAATGAGGCTCAGTAGTGTGTGTGGCCTCAACGTGCCTGTATGACCTCCCTACAACGCCTGGGCATGCTCCTGATGAGGTGGCGGATGGTCTCCTGAGGGATCTCCTCCCAGACCTGGACTAAAGCATCCGCCAACTCCTGGAAAATCTGTGGTGCAACGTGGCGTTGGTGGATGGAGCAAGACATGATGTCCCAGATTTGCTCAATTGGATTCAGGTCTGGGGAACGGGCGGGCCAGTCCATAGCATCAATGCCTTCCTCTTGCAGGAACTGCTGACACACTCCAGCCACATGAGGTCTAGCATTGTCTTGCATTAGGAGGAACCCAGGGCCAACCGCACCAGCATATGGTTTCACAGTCAGGCTACCTCTGGCGAGCACATGGAGGGCTGTGCGGCCCCCCAAAGAAATGCCACCCCACACCATGACTGACCCACCGCCAAACCGGTCATGCTGGAGGATGTTGCAGGCAGCAGAACGTTCTCTACGGCGTCTCCAGACTCTGTCACGTCTGTCACGTGCTCAGTGTGAACCTGCTTTCATCTGTGAAGAGCACAGGGCGCCAGTGGCGAATTTGCCAATCTTGGTGTTCTCTGGCAAATGCCAAACGTCCTGCACGGTGTTGGGCTGTAAGCACAACCCCCACCTGTGGACGTCGGGCCCTCATACCACCCTCATGGAGTCTGTTTCTGACCGTTTGAGCAGACACATGCACATTTGTGGCCTGCTGGAGGTCATTTTGCAGGGCTCTGGTAGTGCTCCTCATGCTCCTCCTTGCACAAAGGCGGAGGTAGCGGTCCTGCTGCTGGGTTGTTGCCCTCCTACGGCCTCCTCCACGTCTCCTGATGTACTGGCCTGTCTCCTGGTTTCGCCTCCATGCTCTGGACACTACGCTGACAGACACAGCAAACCTTCTTGCCACAGCTCGCATTGATGTGCCATCCTGGATGAGCTGCACTACCTGAGCCACTTGTGTGGGTTGTAGACTCCGTCTCATGCTACCACTAGAGTGAAAGCACCGCCAGCATTCAAAAGTGACCAAAACATCAGCCAGGAAGCATAGGAACTGAGAAGTGGTCTGTGGTCCCCACCTGCAGAACCACTCCTTTATTG
Organism: Salmo salar; assembly: GCF_965601325.2. Taxonomy (NCBI): domain Eukaryota; kingdom Metazoa; phylum Chordata; class Actinopteri; order Salmoniformes; family Salmonidae; genus Salmo; species Salmo salar. The sequence goes on from NC_138303.1 coordinate 52,734,624, forward strand.
GGGGTGTCTTGCTAATTGCCTATAATTTCCACCTGTTGTCTATTCCATTTGCACAACAGCATGTGAAATGTATTGTCAATCAGTGTTGCTTCCTAAGTGGACAGTTTGATTTCACAGAAGTGTGATTGACTTGGAGTTACATTGTTGTTTAAGTGTTCCCTTTATTTTTTTGAGCAGTGTAGTAGCAGCAGCATAAGAGTAGCAGCAGCATAAAAGAGGGACACAATGCAAATACTCCGGGTAGCAATTTCATTATCTGTTCAGTAGTCTTATGGCTTGGGGGTAAAAGCTGTTGAGAAGTTTTTGGTCCTAGACTTGGTACCCCTTGCCATGCGGTAGCAGTCTTTGACAATTTTTAGGGCCTTCCTCTGACACCGCCTGGTGTAGAGGTCCTGAATGGCAGGCAGCTTAGCCCCAGTGATGTACTGGGCCGTACACACTACCCTCTGTAGTGCCCTGCGGTCGGAGGCCGAGCAGTTGCTCTACCAGGAGGTGATGCAACCAGTCAGGATGCTCTCGATGTTGCATCTGTAGAACCTTTTGAGGATCTGAGGACCCATACCAAATCTTTTCAGTCTCCTGAGGGGGAATAGGTTTTGTTGTGCCCTCTTCATGACTGTCTTGGTGTGTTTGGACCATTCTAGTTTGTTGGTGATGTGGACACCAAGGAACTTGAAGCTTTCAACCTGCTCCACTACAGCCCCGTCGATGAGAATGGGGGGTGTGCTCAGTCCTCCTTTTCCTGTAGTCCACAATCATCTCCTTTGTCTTGATTACATTGAGGGAGAGGTTGTTATTCTGGCACCACCCGGCCAGGTCTCTGACCTCCTCGCTATAGGCTGTCTCGTCGTTGTCGGTGATCAGGCCTACCACTGTGTCCTCTGCAAACTTAATGATGGTGTTGGAATCGTGCCTGGCCATGCAGTCGTGGGTGAACAGGGAGTACAGGAGGGGACTGAGCACGCACCCCTGAGGATCAGCGTGGCAGATGTGTAGCAAACCTACCCTCACCACCTGGGGGCAGCCCGTCAGGAAGTCCAGGGTCTAGTTGCAGAGGGAGGTGTTTAGTCCCAGGATCCTTCGCTTATTGATGAGCTTTGAGGGCACTCTGGTGTTGAACACTGAGCTGTAGTCAATGAATAGCATTCTCACGTACGTGTTCCTTTTGTCCAGGTGGGAAAGGGCAGTGTGGAGTGCAATAGAGATTGCATCATCTGTGGATCTGTTTGAGTGGTATGCAAATTGGAGTGGGTCTAGGGTTTCTGGGATAATGTTGTCAATGTGAGCCATGACCAGCCTTTCAAAGCACTTCATGGCTACGACGTGTGTGCTACGGGTCTGTAGTCATTTAGGCAGGTTACCTTAGTGTTCTTGGGCATAGGGACTCAATCAGGGACATGTTGAAAATGTCAGTGAAGACACCTGCCAGTTGGTCAGCACATGCCCGGAGCACACGTCCTGGTAATCCTTCTGGCCCAGCGGCCTTGTGAATGTTGACCTGTTTAAAGGTCTTACTCACTTTGGCTACGGAGAGCATGATCGCACAGTCGTCCGAACAGCTGATGATCTCATACATGACTCAGTGTTGCTTGCCTCGAAACGAGCAAAGAAGTGATTTATCCCATCTGGCAGGCTCGTGTCACTGGGCAGCTTGTGGCTGTGCTTCTCTTTGAACTCTGTAATAGTTTGCAGGCCCTGCAACATCTGACGAGCGTTGGAGCCGGTGTAGTACGATTCAATCTTAGTCCTGTATTGGCACTTCGCCTGTTTGATGGTTCGTCGGAGGGCATAGCAGGATTTCTTGTAAGCTTCCGGGTCCCACACCTTGAAGGCGGCAGCTCTAACCTTTAGCTCAGTGCAAATGTTGCCTGTAATCCATGGCTTCTGGTTGGGGTATGTACGTACAGTCACTGTGGGGACGACGCCCTCAATGCACTTATTGATAAAGCCAGTGACTGATGTGGTGTACTCCTCAATGCCATCGGAAGAATCCCAGAACATATTCCAGATTGTGTTAGCAAAACGTCCTGTAGTTTAGCATCTGCTTCATCTGACCACTTTTGTATAGTCACTGGTGCTTCCTGCTTTAGTTTTAGCTTGTAAGCAGGACTCAGGAGGATAGATTTATGGTCAGATTTGGCAAATGGAGGGTGAGGGAGAGCATTGTATACGTCTCTGTGTGTGGAGTAAAGGTGATCTAGAATTGTTTTCCCTCTGGTTGCACATTTAACATGCTGATAGAAATTAGGTAAAACTGATTTAAGTTTCCCTGCATTAAAAACCTGTTAGGGACAGACGTTCCGCTAACGGAACGCCTCACCAATATCCAATGGTATAGCGTGGCGCGAATTACAAATACCTCAAAAAATGCAAAAACTTCAATTTTTCAAACATATGACTATTTTACACCATTTTAAAGACAAGACTCTCCTTTATCTAACCACATTGTCTGATTTCAAAAAGGCTTTACAACGAAAGCTAAACATTAGATTATGTCAGGAGAGTACCCAAAAATAATCACACAGCCATTTTCAAAGCAAGCATATATGTCACAAAAACCAAAACCACAGCTAAATGCAGCACTAACCTTTGATCTTCATCAGATGACAATCCTAGGACATTATGTTATACAATACATGCATGTTTTGTTCAATCAAGTTCATATTTATATCAAAAAACAGCTTTTTACATTAGCATGTGATGTTCAGAACTAGCATACCCACTGAAAACTTCCGGTGAATTTACTAAATTACTCACGATAAACGTTGACAAAAAAACATTTATTTTAAGAATTATAGATACAGAACTCCTTTATGCAATCGCGGTGTCAGATTTTAAAATAGCTTTTCGGTGAAAGCACATTTTGCAATATTCTGAGTAGATAGCCCGGCCATCATGGCTAGCTAATTTGACACCCACCAAGTTTGGCCCTCACCAAACTCAGATTTACTATAAGAAAAATTGGATTACCTTTGCTGTTCTCCGTCAGAATGCACTCCCAGGACTTCTACTTCAACAACTAATGTTTTGGTTCGAAATAATCCATAGTTATATCCAAATACCTCCGTTTTGTTCGTGCATTCAAGTCACTATCCGAAGGGTGACGCGCCGGCGCATTTCGTGACAAAAAAATTCAAAATATTCCATTACCGTACTTCGAAGCATGTCAAACGCTGTTTAAAATACATTTTTATGCTATTTTCTCGTAAAATAGCGATAATATTCCAACCGGGCGACGTTGTATTAGTTCAAACACTGAAAGAAAAAAATGTAGTCATCTCGTGCACGCACGCTCCAGTGTCATTGTTCTCAGAAGGACCACTCACAAAAACCCCTGCTGTTTTTCGCCCAGAGACTGGAGAGCTCTCATTCCACTTTCTGGCGCATTCCTAGAGCCAATGAAAGCCTTAGAAAATGTCACATTACAGCAGAGATGCTGTATTTTTGATAGAGATACCCTAGAAGGAGAACAAATTGTCAGACAGGGCACTTCCTGTATAGAATCTTCTCAGGTTTTGGCCTGCCATATGAGTTCTGTTATACTCACAGACACCATTCAAACAGTTTTAGGAACTTTAGAGTGTTTTCTATCCAAATCTACTAATTATATGCATATTCTCGTTTCTGGGCAGGAGTAGTAACCAGATTAAATCTGGTACGTTTTTTTTTATCCGGCCGTGAAAATACTGCCCCCTATCCCAAACAAGTTAAAGTCCCCAGCCACTAGGAGTGCCTCCTCTGGGTTAATGGTTTCCTATTTGTTTATTTACTTATACAGTTGACTGAGTGGGGTCTTAGTGCCAGCATTCGTCTGTGGTGGTAAATGAACAGCCACGAAAAATATAGATGAAACCTCTCTTGGCAAATAGTGTGGTCTACAGCTTATCATGAGATACTCTACTTCAGGAGAGCAAAAACTAGAGACTTCCTTTGATTTCGTGCACCAGCTGTTGTTTACAAATATACACAGACCACCCCCCCTCGTCTTACCGGAGTGTGCTGTTCTATCTAGCCGGTGCAGCGTATATCCCGCCAGCTGAATGTTATCCATGTCGTCATTCAGCCACGATTCGGTGAAACATAAGATATTACAGTTTGATGTCCCATTGGTAGGATATTCGTGGTCATACCTCGTCTAATTTATAGTCCAATGATTATACGTTGGTAAGTAATACTGATGATAAGGGCAGATTTCCCACTTGCCGTCGGCAGAACCTTACAAGGCACCTCGCCCTGTGTCCTCTATGCCTGCATCTCTTTCTCTTGCCAATGACGGGGATTTTGGCCTTGTCGGGTGTCTGAAGTACATCCTGTGCATCCTGCTTGTTGAAGAAAAAAGCTTTGTCTAATCCGAGGTGAGTGATCGCTGTTCTGATATCCAGAAGCTCTTTTTTTGCCGTAAGATACGATGGCAGAAACATTATGTACAAAATAAGTTACAAATAACCGAAAAACCCCACATAATAACAAAATTGGTTAAGCGCCCGTAAAACGGCTCCCACATCTTTGCTTTATGGGCATTAATATGGAGTTGATCTCCCCTATGCTGCTGTAACAGACTCCGCTCTTCTGGGAAGGCTTTCTACTAGATGTTGGAACATTGCTGCGGGGACTTGCTTCCATTCAGCCACAAGAGCATTAGTGTGGTTGGGCACTGATGTTGGGCGATTAGGCCTGGCTCGCAGTCGGTGTTCCATTTAATCCCCCAGGTGTTCTATGGGGTTGAGGTCAGGGCTCTGTGCAGGCCAGTCAAGTTCTTCCACATCGACAAACCATTTCTGTATGGACCTCGCTTTGTGTACGGGGCATTGTCATGCGGAAACAGGAAAGGGCCTTCCACAGACTGTTGCCACAAAGTTGGAAGCACAGAATTCTCTAGAATGTCATTGTATGCTGTAGCGTTAAGATTTCCCTTCATTGGAACTATAGGGCCTAGCCCAAACCTTGAAATCAGCCCCAGACCATTATTCCCCCTCCACCAAACTTTCTAGTTGGCACTATGCATTGGGGCAGGTAGCGTTCTCCTGGCATCCGCCAAACCCAGATTCCTCCGTCGGACTGCCAGATGGTGACGCGTAATTCATCACAACTGCTCCTGAATCCAATGGCAGCAAGCTTTACAGCTCCAGCTGACGCTTGGCATTGCGCATGGTTATCTTAGGCTTGTGTGCAGCTGCTCGGCCATGGAAACCCATTTTATGAAGCTTCTGATGAACAGTTCTTCTGCTGACGTTGCTTCCAGAGTCAATTCTGAACTCGGTAGTGAGTGTTGCAACCAAGGACAGTAGATTTTTATGCGAACTGACTTGTTGGATAGGTGGCATCCTATGATGGTGCCACTTTGAATGTCACTGAGCTCTTCAGAACGGGCCATTCTACTACCAATGTTTGTCTATGGAGATTGCATTGCTGTTTGCTCGATGTTATACAACTGGTCTGGCTGAAATTGCTGAATCCACTAATTTGAAGGGATGTCCATATACTTTTGGCTGTGATGTGTATCTATACCTACTGAGTGTACAAAACATTAGGAACACCTTCTTAACGTTTGTTTTCTTGCCCATTCACCATCTGAATGGCACACATATGCAATCCATGTCTCAATTGTCTCAAGGCTTAAACATCCTTCTTTAACCTGTCTCCTCCCCTTCATCTGCACTGATTGACGTGGATTAATAACTGACATCAATGAAGGATAATAGCTTTCACCTGGATTCACCTGGTCAGTCTATGTTATTGAAAGAGCAGCTGTTCTTAATGTTTTATACAATCAGTGTACATGCCCCATGTACTGTGCATCTGGAAAGTATTCAGACCCTTTGACTTTTTCCACATTTTGTTACATTACAGCCTTTTTCTAAAATGGATTGAAACTGTTTTTTCCCCTCATCAATCTACACATAATACCCATATAATGACAAAACAAAAACAGGTTCTTAGAAATGTTAGCAAATGTATTAAAAAAACAACAACTGAAATATTAGTCAGACCCAGTACTTTACTCAGTACTTTGTTGAAGTACCTTTGGCAGCGATTACAGCCTCGAGTCTTCTTGGATATGACGCTACAAGCTTGGCACACCTGTATTTGGGGAGTTACACCCATTCTTCTCTACAAATCCTCTCAAACTCTGTCGGGTTGGATGGGGAGCATAGCTGCACAGCTATTTTCAGGTCTCTCCAGAGATCTTCGATGGAGTTCAAGTCCAGGCTCTGGCTGGGCCACTCAAGGACATTCAGAGACTTGTCCCGAAGCCACTCCTGCGTTGTCTTGGCTGTGTGCTTAGAGTCGTTTCCCTGTTGGAAGGTGAACCTTTGCCCCAGTCTGAGGTCCTGAGCACTCTGGAGCAGGTTTTCATCAAGGTTGTCCCTGTACTTTGTTCCATTCATCTTTCAGTCTCCCAGTCCCTGCAGCTGAAAAATATCCCCACAGCATGATGCTGCTACCGCCATGCTTCACCATAGGGATGGTGCCAGGTTTCCTCCAGACATGACGCTTGGCATTCAGGCCAAAAAGTTCTATCTTGGTTTCATCAGACCAGAGAATCTTGTTTCTCATGCTTTGAGTCATTTAGGTGCCTTTTGGCAAACTCCAAGCGGGCTGTCATATGCCTTATACTGAGGAGTGGCTTCCAACTCTACCAGAAAGGCCTGATCAGTGGAGTGCTGCAGAGATGGTTTTCCTTCTGGAAGGTTCTCCCATCTCCACAACAGAACTCTGGAGCTCTGTCAGAGTGACCATTGGTCACCTCACTGACCAAGGCCCTTCTCCCCCGATTGCTCAGTTTGGCCGGGCGGTCAGCTGTAGGAAGGGTATTGGTGGTTCCAAATTTCTTCCATTTAAGAATGATGGAGGTCACTGTGTTCTTGGGAACATTCAATGTTGCAGAAATGTTTTGGTACCCTTTCCCAATCCTGTCTCAGAGCTCTATGGACAATTCCTTCGACCTCATGCCTTGGTTTTTGCTCTGACATACACTGTCAACTGTGGGACCTTATATCGACAGGTGTGTGCCTTTCCAAATCATGTCTAATCAATTTAATTTATCACATGTGGGCACCAATCAAGTTGTAGAAACATCTCAAGGATGATCAATGGAAAGAGGATGCACATGAGCTCAATTTCAGTCTCATAGCAATAGGTTTGAAAACTTATGTAAATAAAGTATTTTAGTTTTTCATTTTTAATACATTTGCAAACATTTCCAAAAATGTGTTTTTGCTTCGTCATTATGGGGTATTGTGTTTAGAGGAAAGAAAAGTATTCAATCCATTTTAGAATAAGGCTGTAACTAGTGATGCACCGATATGATATTTTTGACCTATACCGATATCCAATATTTTCCTTGACAAAAAAACCCAGATACCGATAACTGATATTTACAATTTTAGCGGGCTTTTATGCATTCTAGTACAGTTAAATAGTTAACACACACACGCAATGAGGCAGCGGTTTAAGGCACTGCATCTCAGTGCAAGAGGCGTCACTACAGTCCCTGGTTCGAATCCAGGCTGTATCACATCCGGCCATGATTGGGAGTCCCATAGGGCGGTGCACAATTGGCCCAGCGTCGTCCGGGCCATCATTGTAAATAAGAATTTGTTCTTAACTGACTTGCCTAGTTAAATTAAGGTTACACACACACACACACACACACACACACACACACACACCACACTGACCAAAAAGTTATTTTGTTGGCATTTACATATGTCCCCATATTTCTTTCACTTACTTGCTGTGCTGTTTCGTTATTCATTTGTTCAGTTGTTTCATTCTCAACCAGGATTTCTATGGAACGCCATTTGGGTCTTTGCGTGTCAAATAACACTACTTGACGTGTCAAATAAGCTTGTTGACCAATCAGGACCTGAATATGACTGCACTTCACATAATAATTTAATGCGTTCATACATTTTTTACGTAGTTATTACACATTGGTTACACTATCACTCGTATTTCATATGTCATAACGATTCATAGATACGTATGCTATGATGCTGGTAAAGTTGTCTCGCGCACCTACATTGCTGGTCAGAAAAAAAAGCTAGCTAGCTCATGGATGCAAACAATGTTCTTCCCCAAAAACATAGCAAAACGACATAATCTGTTTCAGTAGCTATAGTTAGCTAGCTAACTATATCATCTAAAATAACCCTAACTTATAAGACAGTTATTATATTATTAGTGGTGGTCGTACCCATCTATGTTGAGTTCTTATACTTTGATGGCAAACCGCAAATTCCACTATTGTGCCTAATCCTTATTGTGGCTAGCTTCACAACACATAACCCGGTCCGATTGAGCCTCACTAGCCAGATGAAGCTAGCTGGCTGCTTATAACATTAGCTTTGGGCAACAGGGTTAAGTAGCTGGCTAGCTATTTATTTTCATGAACTGAAGTTCAATTTCAATAGGCGAACAGCAAGTGGCAACCTAGCTAATACTTACTCACAAGGATTCCTAAATCATTGCTAAGAATAATGAAAATGACTGCAGTTTCTACTGGTCATTGTTTTCAGGCTGGTTGTATTAGTGCTAGCTAGGTACCAAGCTAAAACTAGCTATCCCAGAAGTTACGGTCGAACAAATTATGCTTTATTACAACGCGGTATTGTAAACACATCCGTCGTGGCCGGTGTTTGCTTGTTTGCAGACTTTTGTACAGCTTTGACAGTGCTACTGTATCTTTTTAGACACGCCAAGACCCAAACGGTGTTCCATAGTATGTATGTTGTAAAGCTAATAGCAGTGACCCTAATACTGTGTAAATCCGGTAGAGGCAACATCTGAAAAATAGCGCACTTGGTAGTGTGTACCGGTGCTCGACCAGTCAGCGAAAGCCAACATCACCCATGACAGAGAATGGTTGATTGTCAAGGGGAATGAATTCCATTATCTTGGCTTTAATGGATTTCGCCTTTGAGTCATCTGGCTGAAATTGTCTTACTCTTTCAAATGACTGCTCGACTTGTTGACTGCTCAATCCACACAACAGACATTGTGGGCTAGGTTAAGAATGCTGTGTTGCACGTGTAGCGCAAGATTTTATGTGGCGTCATTTCGTAATGTACCTACGTTAAATATGTATGCATGGTTTTTAACATCGGCATTAAACTAGACATCGGGCCGATACCGATGTTGGCATTTTTCGCTAATATTGGCCAATTCTGATATGTTAACCGATATATCATGCATTCCTAGCTGTAACGTAACAACATGTGGAAAAAGTCAAGGGGTCTGAATACTGTTTGTATTTATATCCATTTTAGAATCAACTGTCAATTAAAAGGCTGCAATACTGTCCTTCTGGAATTTTAATCCATTATGATGTATTCACTGGAAGCAACCAATGGTGCATCAGGGCTTAAGTGTTATTTACCCCACAACCCTGGTCTCTTGGGGCTTACTGTGCTTGTTATTTACAACCCCCCTCGACATACACACATGCCGACATGCGCACACACACACTCGCACACACATACATACACAGGCACACGTGCACACACCATTTATTTATTTTTAAAGAATTGCACCAACATTTTGAGTTTTTTTATTTTACCTTTATTTAACTAGGCAAGTCAGTTAAGAACAAATTGTTATTTTCAATGACGGCCTAGGAACAGTGGGTTAACTGCCTTGTTCAGGGGCAGAACAACAGATTTTTACCTTGTCAGTTTATGAGTGTATGATGCAATGGGTGTTGCAGTGTTAAAATGATGGAGAGTGCCAGTTAATTTCTCTAGTATAGAAATTATTCTTGAAATAAGGAAGTAGTATGATGTGGAAATGGAAGGGTTCTGTTCCATTGGCTCCAATGGAAAGTGAACCATTTGTGAGAGTGTGTTTATGTGCACATTTCTGTTTGTATGTGGGTAGACCTCATCTCACTCTCTTTTTCCTTTGATTTCCAGGCATACAAGAGGAAAACCGAGGCGGCCAAGAAAGAGTACCTGAAAGCCCTCGCCACGTACAGAGCCAGTCTCGTTTCCAAGGTAACGCTTATGACACGCCAGGCTTGCTTAAAGTGATGATGGATTGGATGAAAAATCGCAGCTAATGATGGGGGAGGGGCTAACGGAGAGTGGAGGTAGGGTGATGCAACAAGACTATAGCATATTTCCATAGGTTGGGGGTTGGAGTTGGAGTTGGGGTTGGGGTCGGTGTTGGGACAGTTGTTCTGATAGAGGGAATGTCATACTAAGCTTGGTTTGAAAGGGCATATTTTGATGTTATTGGTTGTAGGGCCTGTATGTATGCCCACTATTTGTATATAATATATTAAGCATTTCTCGGTGAAGTCAACACCTGTTGTATTCGGCGCATGTCACAAATACTACTTTATTTTATTTTATTTATATATATTTCATTGGGCCATTATCTGTATCTGTCTTCATAGGATATATCTTGTCTATGGCTATTCATACAAGACACATGCATGGAACTCTTGGTTTGTTGTTGTTATTGACGCACCCATTGTGTCTTCTGTTGCATTGCTTGGGAGTGCGCATCCAATTCAACGCTACACATATTTGGGTTTTTGTAGCATTTTTTCAGTGTGACACCTTGCTGCTAATTTAGATGTATGGCATTCTCCTTTTTTCCTATGAGTGATGGCACCCTATTTCTTACGCAACAACATGGAGAGGAAGGAAGGAATGGTGAAATTGTGTTGTTTAATGCCGGGTCGCGTTAACAGCCCACAATGTAGCGTCGGGGAGATTCCTTTTGTCATTCCATTTGTTCTTCTGGCAAACAGCCTCATTTCCGTGTGTGTGTGTGTGTGGTGTGTGTGCCCTCTCCATTCCCATCCATCTGTCAAGGTGTCCATTGATCATTATCCGGTGGCCCGGCAACAATTCATACAAATGGGCACCGTTGCCCCTGTAATCAACACTGATAGGTTCAGATAAGCAATCTGACAGCTCATCATAGGTGTTGGGTGAGGGAGGGGGGAGCAAGGCGAGGGCTGCACCTGCTCTGAATGATGCACCCATGATATACATAAAGAGTCAATAAGTCTTTTGATATCTTTAAAGGATTTTATGTAATCTGTCACAAGACATCTATTGGCCCTTCTGGGTGTTTTGTAATGATCTCTGGTCCTCTGTGTGGCCTCATTATCAAAATATATGAAATTATTAAATAAGATGATTATATTTTTGTTGTTGTTGACAAAACCTAAAAATAAACCATTGACTAAGTGAATACCTTTTGGTGTTTAATATGAGGGTTTGGTAACACTTTACTTGACACCCAGCATCATAACATGTTATGGCATGGTCATAACCATGTCATAATATGTCATAACAGCTAACATAACTTGTCATAACCTGTCATAATATGGTCGTAACACTACAGTGGTGTAAAGTACTTAAGTAAAAATACTTTTATTTACTACTTAAGTAGTTTTATTTGCGTATCTCTACTTAACTTTACTATTCATATTTTTGCCAACTTTTACTTTTACTTCACTATATTCCAAATGAAAATAATGTAATTTTTACTCCATACATTTTCCCTGACACCCAAAAGTTACATTTTGAATGCTAAGCAGGATAGGAAAATTGTCAAATGCACACACTTATCAAGAGAACATCCCTGGTCATCCCTACTGCCTCTGAACTGGCGGACTCACTAAACACACATGCTTCGTTTGTAAATTATGTATGTGCATTGGTGTGTGCCCCTGGCTATCCGCAAATAAATACAAAACAAGAAAATGGTGCTGTCTGGTTTGCTTAATATAACGAATTTGAAATTATTTATACTTTTACTTTTGATACTTACGTATATTTTAGCAGTTACATTTACTTTTGATACTTAAGTATTATATATATATATAGTTGAAGTCGGAAGTTTACATACACCTTAGCCAAATACATTTCAACACAGTTTTTCACAATTCCTGACATTTAATCCTAGTACAAATTCCCTGTCCTAGGTCACTTAGGATCACTATTTTATTTAAGAATGTGAAATGTCAGAATAATAGTAGAGAGAATGATTTATTTCAGCTTTTATTTCTTTCATCACATTCCCAGTGGGTCAGAAGTTTACATACACTCAATTAGTATTTGGTAGCATCACCTTTAAATTGTTTAACTTGGGTCAAACGTTTTGGGTAGCCTTCCAGAAGCTTCCCACAATAAGTTGGGTGAATTTTGTCCCATTCCTCCTGACAGAGCTGGTGTAACTGAGTCAGGTTTGTAGGCCTCCTTGCTCGCACACGCTTTTACAGTTCTGCCCACACATTTTCTATAGGATTGAGGTTAGGGCTTTGTGATGGCCACTCCAATACCTTGACTTTGTTGTCCTTAAGCCATTTTGCCACAACTTTGGAAGTATGGTTGGGGTCGTTGTGCATTTGGAAGACCCATTTCTGCCCAAGCTTTAACTTCCTGACTGATGTCTTGAGATGTTACTTCAATATATCCACATAATTGTCCTCCTCATGATGCCATCTATTTTGTGAAGTGCACCAGTCCCTCCTGCAGCAAAGCACCCCCACAACATGATGCTGCCACCCCCGTGCTTCACGGTGTTCTTTGGCTCGCAAGCCTCCCCCTTTTTCCTCCAAAAATAACAATGGTCATTATGGCCAAACAGTTATATTTTTGTTTCATCAGATCATAGGACATTTCTCCAAAAATTACAATCTTTGTTCCCATGTGCAGTTGCAAACCGTAGTCTGGCTTTTTTTATGGCGGTTTTGGAGCAGTGGCTTCTTCCTTGCTGAGCGGCCTCTCAGATTATGTCGATATAGGACTTGTTTTACTGTGGATATAGATACTTTTGTGCCTGTTTTCTCCAGCATCTTCACAAGGTACGTTGCTGTTGTTCTGGGATTGATTTGCACTTTTCACACCAAAGTATGTTCATCTCTAGGAGACAGAACGCGTCTTCTTCCTGAGCGGGATGACAGCTGCGAGGTCCCATGGTGTTTATACTTGCATACTATTGTTTTTACAGATGAATGTGGTACCTTCAGGCATTTGGAAATTGCTCCCAAGGATGAACCAGACTTGTGGAGGTCTACATTTTATTTTCTGACGTCTTGACTGATTTCTTTTGATTTTCCCATAATGTCAAGCAAAGAAGCACTGAGTTTGAAGGTAGGCCTTGAAATACATCCACAGGTACACCTCCAATTTACTCAAATTATGTCAATTAGCCTATCAGAAGCTTCTAAAGCCATGACATCCTTTCCTGGAATTTTCCAAGCTGTTTAAAGGCACAGTTAACTTAGTGTATGTAGACTTCTGACCCACTGGAATTGTGATACAGTGAATTATAAGTGAAATAATCTGTCTGTAAACAATTGTTGGTCAAATTACTTGTGTCATGCACAAAGTGGATGTCCTTACCGACTTGCCAAAACTATAGTTTGTTAACAATAATTTTGTGGAGTGGTTGAAAAATGAGTTTTAATGACTCCAACATAAGTGTATGTAAACTTCCGACTTAACTGTGTATATACACACAGTACCAGTCAAAAGTTTGGACACCAACTCATTCCACGGTTTTTAGTGAAGCCATTAAAACTATGAAATAACACGTATTGTCACGGTTGTCGTAAGAACGGGACCAAGGCGCAGCGGATGTTGAGTTCCACATATTTATTACAAAGTGAAACTTTAAGCAAAAACAATAAATCAATAAACGAACAATGAAACGTGACTACGTGGTGCACAAACACAAAACAATATCCCACAAACACAGGTGGGAAAAATAGCTACTTAAATATGATCCCCAATTAGAGACAACAATTACCAGCTGCCTCTAATTGGGAACCATACAAAACACCAACATAGAAAATAAAACTAGAACACAACATAGACATTTTAAACTAGAATACCCCCTAGTCACGCCCTGACATACTACACCAAAGAGAAGCAAGGGCTCTCTATGGTCAGGGCGTGACACGTATGGGATCATGTAGTAACAAAAAAAGTGTTAAACAAATCAAAATATATTTGAGATTTGAGATTCTTCAAAGTAGCCACCCTTTGCCTTGATGACAGCTTTGCACACTTAGTATTCTCTCAACCAGCTTCATGAGGTAGTCACCTGGAATGCATTTCAATTAAGAGGTGTGCCTTGTTAAAAGTTAATTTGTGGAATTGAATTCCTTCTTAATGCGTTTGAGCCAATCAGTTGTGTTGTGACAAGGTAGGGGTGGTATACAGAAGATAGCCCTATTTGCTAAAAGACCAATTCCGTATTATAGCAAGAACAGCTCAAATAAATGATGTTTATAGTCATGTTTTTTTTGGTAATATTTTAAATAACTTGCAGAAAATACACTTTATGACACTGTCAAAAAACATTATGACCACCATAGTCATATAAACCAGATAGGCCAATTACTTACACAGCCTTATGTCAGTCATCAGTCAATAGGTTGTCTTGTCCTGCTCCTGACATTTGCTCCTGCGTTCATCCCAGTCATCAGCAACAGAGCATTGGGGTAGGTGCATGTCTGACTCACTTTCTGTGCAATTACAATGATCATTTAATATGGTCAATATGGTCAGTTTCATAAAATGTTATTTAACATACACATACTATTGACATGTAGGCTATGGTTTAATTTAATATTTTTGCCTTGTGTGGTAGGTTTTGTGGGTTTTGACACTCTTACTGTATGTACTGTAGGTGTCATAACCAGCCATAAAAGAATGTAATATGTCACAACAGGTCAAAATATGTGTCATGACAGTGTTATGACACATATCACAGTTATACCAGCTGTAATGACATATTATGACATGGTTATGACCGTAAAGTAAAGTGTTACAGAGGAGGTAAGCAAGAAATAAAAAAATAGTAAAATAAATGTGTAATTTTTATCTTATGTCAGTATGTATTTGTTGTCAAAGTTTTGGCGTCAAACTGATAGCCGTTGTGAAAAAAGTCAGTACCGTAGTTGGAAGAGTTGCAGAGTTAATTGAAAATAATGCCATTGTTGATTAGATGCTCTTTTCATTAATTAGGCCATTTTCTCTTGAACCATATGGTCTATCTACTAGAAATTAATGGACAATACGGACACAGATATAACAAATGTATACTATATATATATATATATATAATTAGTTTTTATGAAGTTATTCAAGCATAAATTATGAAAGCCATAGATTTTCTGTTAATTACCAAAATTACTGAAGATTCCTGTAACTATGGTAAACCTTTAGCTTTGTAATCCTGTGCATCACAGATGACCCAGCACTACTTGGTCGCATTCATTTGGCACGACACGGAAACGGGTCATAATAGGGAGAGACTATTTGAACTTGTCCAAAAAGAAACATTTGTTTTTGTTCAACCTTTTGAAACATTTGCTATGGTGTGTCCTTATGAATAAATCAAATCAAATCAAAGTTTATTTGTCACGTGCGCCGAATACAACAGTGAAATACTTACAGTGAAATGCTTACTTACCAATAGTGCAACCAATAGTGCAAAAAAGGTATTAGGTGAACAATAGGTAAGTAAAGAAATAAAACAACAGTAAAAAAAATAGGCTATATACAGTAGCAAAGCTATAAAAGTAGCGAGGCTACATACAGACACCGGTTAGTCAGGCTGATTTGAGGTAGTATGTACATGTAGATATGGTTAAAGTGACTGCATATATGATGAACAGAGAGTAGCAGTAGCGTAAAAGAGGGGTTGGCGGGTGGTGGGTGGCGGGACACAATGCAGATAGCCCGGTTAGCCAATGAGCGGGAGCACTGGTTGGTCGGCCCAATTGAGGTAGTATGTACATGAATGTATAGTTAAAGTGACTATGCATATATGATAAACAGAGAGTAGAGCAGTGTAAAAAGAGGGGTTGTCCTAGACTTGGCACTCCGGTACCGCTTGCCATGCAGTAGTAAAGAGAACAGTCTATGACTGGGGTGGCTGGGGTCTTTGACAATTTTTAATGCCTTCCTCTGACACTGCCTGGACCCTGAATAGGACCCTGAATAACACTGAATGGTGCTATAGGGCCTTTTTCATGTATCAAAGATTAGTTTTGGGGGGGGGGTCAACAGTATATGAAATCACAACAAAAATGTGAGAGTTTTTACACCTTTACAGCTTTTACAAAATATCCTAACCTTCCTACTTCCTCTTTGTTTTGTGTTTCTCCCCTCCAGCCCTACAATGACCCTGTCGAACCAAAAAGCTCCCAAAGCAGCCAGCCCTCCCACATGCTGCCCCCCAAGCAGCCCCTGTACAGCGTGCCTCCGCAGGCCTCCTCCCCCTACGGTCTGGGCCCCGGCTCCTTCCCCTTGTCGGACCTGCAGAGCTTCGCCGGTCCGCCCCACCACGCCCTGGCCCGGACCCTCAGCCAATCCCAGATGCTGCCGCCCAGCATGAGTGCCTCACCCCCCTCCCCCTTCCAGATCAGCCCGCCCCTCCACCCATCCCAGCTCGCCCTGCACCAGAGTTCCCTGCGCATGCAGCAGGTCCAGTCGCACTCAATGGGGCTCCAGGGATCTCTGCACTCACCTCCTCTCAGCCAACAGGTTAGTCCAATCTCTGTTCTCCAGCATTCAGCCCTGCTTGCCCATTCAGAGTTGTGGGGAAACAAGTTGAGCATTGCCCCCATTGCCTGCAGTAGACGTGAACGTCATGCTACTGGGAAGCCCACCAACCAAATTGGAGCATTTGAAGTGGTAGCGTTTTTTAACAGAGCACTCCTCTGTTTTCTCTTCTACTCCAGGGGTTCTCTCACATTCAGGATTACCAGAACAGTGTGGGGGGGTCCCAGTCCCCGGGGGCGCCCAACCCAGGGCATGGACAGAACCCAGACTGGGACGGCGAGTACTGCAACCGGGACTGTGGGCCCAACCATTGCAGGTGAGCATGCCCTGATACCCTACTGGGACGAGTAACAGTCTTATCAACAGTCCTTTGCTAGAGTGAGGCTGAGGGTTTATTCAAAAGCCATAGTAGTGAAAAAGCACTTTTCCCTACACTGTGAGAAAGTGTGACTCACAGTTGCTATTCTGATGAAATCAACCATATGTTTTACCGCTTTGGTGCAATTTTCACAAGTTTATGGTAACTCTTAGAACAAAACTCAAAACAGATCATCAAAAAGGCATTTGTTTCAAAACTCTAAGCACCAAAGCATCATAAACCCACTTTTTCACCAAACTTACTCAGTGTTTCACATACATGTTTCACATTGCAATACATTTTTTTTATATAAAGTAATTGCCTTTCACAATGCAATGCTCATAGTACTTTTGTTATGATTCCCTCATCTTTTGTTAAAAGTAATTTTACTAATACTAAATACTAATACTATCACTTAAACATTTGGTAAATCTAGAGATTTTACATGTAAACCGGTTTGTCTACTACAGATTTCTGAGAACTACATAATGAACGTTTATGTCTGTAAAGTAGAAACATAGAAAGTTATATATACTCGAATGCACTACTATGATGATGACTATTATGATTTTACTTCACAGTACATTTCTTTTAATCTGATATTGACAAAATCAGAGATGTATTGTATGTAACAAATCAATTCAAAGTTTATTGGTTGTGTATACATATTAGCAGATGTTAGCAGGTGCAGCTAAATGCTTGTGTTTTTAGCTCCTACAGTGCAGTAATACAATATCAATACAATATACAAATAATCCATAAAGTCCAAAACAGTAAACATGAATCCAAAATGAAGTTGCTTGATGGGTTGGGGGGTTCACACTGCTTTACTAAAATTGCATTGGCCAATACAGTACTGTAATACCATAATATACTGTATACCATTTGCGTAGCAGACACTTTGGTCCAATGTGACAACAGTTCACGCAGTGGGGTATGTGACCCCAGTGGAAATCGAACCCAAAACTCTGGTGTTGCTAGTGCCATGTGCTTATGAACTGAGCCATGTACAGGACCACTACAATAATTATGTAGAAAACGATACTTTGAAATACAATACATGATGGAAGATGTATGATTGCCATTTTTAGCTCCTACAGTGCAGTAATACAATATCAATACAATACACAAATAATCCATAAAGTCCAAAACAGTAAACATGTATCCAAAATGAAGTTGGTTGGGGGGTTCATACTGCTTTAGAAGGCCAGCAACCCGGAGTCGCCTCTTCACTGTTGACGTTGAGACTGGTGTTTTGCAGGTACTATTTAATGAAGCTGCCAGTTGAGGACTTGTGAGGCGTCTGTTTCTCAAACTAGACACTCTAATGTACTTGTCCTCTTGCTCAGTTGTGCACCGGGTCCACCCACTCCACTTTCTATTCTGGTTAGAGCCCGTTTGCGCTGTTGTTCGAGATCTTCAGTTTCTTGGCAATTTCTCGCATGGAATAGCCTTCATTTCTCAGAACAAGAATAGACTGACGAGTTTCAGAAGAAAGGTATTTGTTTCTGGCCATTTTGAGCCTGTAATTGAACCTACAAATGCTGATGCTGATACTCAACTAGTCTAAAGAAGGCCAGTTTTATTGCTTCTTTAATCAGACCAACAGTTTTCAGCTGTGCTAACATAATTGCAGAAGGGTTTTCTAATGATCAATTAGCCTTTTAAAATGATAAACCTGGATTAGCTAACACAATGTGCCATTGGAACACAGGAGTGATAGTTTCTGATAATGGGCCTCTGTACGCCTATGTAGATAGTCCAGCTACTATAGTCATTGACAACATTAACAATGTCTACACTGTATTTCTGATCAGTTTGATGTTATTTTAATGGACAACAAAATTAGCTTTTCTTTCAAAAACAAGGACATTTCTAAGTGACCCAAACTTTTGAACGGTAGTGTGTCAGACTTGGATTCACCATGCAAAAAGGGTTTTCCCCAGGTGCGTGAACAATGAGGATATTCACTGCGATTTTGATGAGAACCTATGACCAAATGCTAAAGACAGGCTTGATGCAAACTAGTGCCTTTAATTTCTTTCATTTGATTATATTGTGAAAGATGTCTTCGATGATCACACCTTTGATCACACATGAGATAGAAATTATGAAAATGTGATGTTCAATTATTTTTAAATAGGGAGTGCAAGTGTATTGCCTAATGTGAAAACAGTTTAATGTACTGTAGTTTATGGTACTGTAGCATACCACATTCAAAGGGTAATTTTGAATCATGTATATTACATTTTTTTTTTGCTATTGGATTAACTGGTTGTTTAAATAACTAAATTAAGAAGGTATCATTATGTTGTGTTTTGGTGATTAAACCAATGCATGGTTTATATTTCAGAGTAAACATTTTGGATCAATGGTTGTGTGGTGAAAGATGTCTACAGAATGCACAATGAAAGGTTTTAAATGTAAGACTGACTGCGTTACAAGTGTTACCAGTTTGGAGTTTTGTACTACTTTGAAAATTCACAACATACTTTTGAAAAAAAAGTAACTCCGTATTTGATTTAATAATTACATCACTGACCGGCAACAGTTTGTCCTACTGAAAAACCACTGGTGAGGGTGTGTGGCTGTCACACAAGGTGTCCTTCAGGGGTCAATATTGAATCCACTCCTCTTCACAATTTACCTCCCTCCCTTGGACAAGATCATGCAAATTCACTGTGTTCATTGACTTCTACTGCTATGCATCCACTGCTATGTTCATTCACTTCAACTGCTATGCTATGCTTCCACTGCTATGCACAGCTCTCCTTCTCTGCCAAAGAAATAGTACTGAATAGAATAAATATATGTTTTTTGAGTGGCATTCAATTCATTGGATTTTGATGCCATCTTCTCCGTGTTCTCTTCATCAGCAGTGGCATGGGAGCTCGGGACAAGCCTCTCTACCTCACTTGAAGCTGAAGGACCTCCAAAAGTCAAGACTCCAGGGAGTTTACCAATGTTCATTAACAACAACGTCAATGTATCTTTCTCCTCCTTGTTTTTTTCTGAAGGATTTTTAAAATCCCAGAGACTGCTACTACTTCACATATTTGCCAAGCACTTAGACTGGACAGGAGCCTTGCTTCTTTTTGACATGAATGTTCCATTTTGTGGGGGGTTAAGCTTCAAGCTCACATCAACATACTGTACACGAAGACAAAAAAATGTCTTCTGGCTTTGTTTTGACATTTTCAAAGTGTTACATTTTTCTCCTCTTTTGCTTTTCCTTTGGTCTTACTCAGTTTTGCCACGTACTGCCCACTTTTGGGAGAAACAATGCTGTAAGCATATTCATTGTAGGGGTCTATGTTAAGATTCTCATACAGGACCCTAGAACCTAGTCACCTCACTAAGGGAGGATACAACTATTTCAGCAAAGACAGACACCCCCTGAAATAAAGCAAAAACACAAAGTGAAATTAGAAAAAGGCAACATCCTTACGTCAACCCAGCTCTAATTAAGAGCTTTCCCCACTTTTTTTTTTCAAAGTGATTGTAAATATCTACCAAGATGGAACCTGCCCCCCAAAGCCTAGATGTGTGTATCTAGCCACAGTCCCTTGCTTTTTTTCTTATTTTTTTTTTACATTATTTTGTTTGGTTATGTGATTTTTGTGCGAGCTGGATTCAGTGAGGGAATACACACACTAAATCTTGTGTTAAAGCTCTGTTCACTGGTCTTGCTACTTTCTAGCCTGTCCTCAGGATGTGACTGGACTGAAGAGGTCAAAGGTGAAATCTCTTCCTTAGTTTAAACCTCTCCTGGTCCACCCCCCCCCCCCCCCCCCCCCACTCCCCAGCACCACTTGTATAGGTGTAATAAAAAAATTGTTGCTAAATGTGAAATGTTACTAAAGATAAAAGCATAACAGTGGGTTTTAAAGTTTTTGACTAGTTTTATTAGGTGTTTTAGAAATTGTGTTGAATTCATCTTTACACTTTTTTGTGAAAAAATGTCATTCTTTAAAAATTTGTTTTTCACTGTAGCACAATTTAAGTTTATAAGGAATGGTCACTGGTAGATATTTAATTTGTGTACAAACCTGCGAAATGTACTTTTAATTGTAAAGCCAGCGATGAAAGAACCCATTTAGTTTTGTTGAATAACATGTTTATGGACACAATATGGTCATTCTATTTAAATCGATTGACTGGTTTCACATATTTATGAATGATATGAAGTAACATTTTGGCTTGTTTTCATCAAGGTGCATTATTATTATTATTATAAAATTCCATGGTAATTTGAATAATTATTATTTGTACATCACTTGTTGCTGGTGCATTGGCTTTTTGTTTTCTTTTGTCAGTAATAAAATGTAAGTGGAAAATAAACTCTGTGTCTCTGTTTATTTTGACTTGTTCTTATTGGGTTTTTCACGTTTACATGGTGAGGCTAGCGAGTGGACAGCTACTTCCTCTCAAGGCTTGGCTGCCTCACGTAATAGGCTGACTCCAAATTCTTCACCCTGCTTGAAAACTGCATTTACACATTTTCTCTCAAGAATTTTACAATGGTGGTAACTTCTTACAACTAATTCTTAAAGTATACCCACCATGTACAGTTTTATGTGCATACTGTATATCAGTTATTTAGCTGCTAGTTTTTTAGCTGCTAGACATTTTTGTTCACACAGCATGTTTTCATTTTCATCAGGTTAGACTATGAAGATAAGAAGACTATCCGAGTTAATGCAGTGTGCGCGGTACTGCTAGGCCTACCTGAAAATGAAAAAAAAGAACACTTCTGAATTTCACAGTTGGATTAGAGGTAGAATTTTTTGGGAATCTCTCTCTCCTTCTCTCCTTCTCTCCTTCTCTCCTTCTCTCCTTCTCTCCTTCTCTCCTTCTCTCCTTCTCTCTTTCTCTCTCTTTCTCTCTCTTTCTCTCTCTTTCTCTCTCTTTCTCTCTCTTTCTCTCTCTTTCTCTCTCTTTCTCTCTCTTTCTCTCTCTCTTTCTCTCTCTCTTTCTCTCTCTCTCTGCAAAACATGACAATATAGTGCCCTCTAGTGTTAGCGTGAAACATGTTTTTAAACAATAACTGCTGTAAAACGAATGTTTCTGAATCCTTAACAGGGACAATTCGATTTCACTAGGAATTGATCCCAAAATGCTAATGTTGTTAATTGTTTTCAGAGACTAAAGTGTGGATTGCAGTCACTTCTTGTCTATAGACTGCTTTCAAGGTAAGGAAACAAATATCTAAATATGGAAAATGGCTGAATGTAACGCCCTGGCCATAGAGAGGGGTTTTTGTTCTTTATTTTGGTTAGGCCAGGGTGTTACATTGGGTGGGCGTTCTATGTTCTTTTTTCTAGGTTGGTTTGTTTCGTTGATTTTGGCCATGTGGCTTCCAATCAGGCACAGCTGTAGTTTGTTGTTGCTGATTGGGAGTCACACATAAGTAGCCTGTTTTTCCTTTGGGTTTTTGTGGGTTTTCTGTTTAGTGCTTTCTGTTTCGTTGTTGGTCTTTCTCTAACGACGGCCGTTACACTGAACTATCCTTTTAATCGTGTCTGACAAAATGTCTGTATAAAATAGAAAGCAGCAAATATCATGCATTTCTTAGCAGTTACATCCAAAAACATTTAGCATTAAAGGCAGCATTAGGGAAATACTAATGATGAAAAAATATATATTTACATTTCATTTCAGTCATGAATCATCACGTAGTCCAGACAACAGCAGTGATGCTGTACAAAGATTCTGAATAGCACTGAATGAAAACATGTTTACTGAAAACATGTTTACTGAAAACATGTTTACTATACAGTATCAGGTATATGGACTACATACAGTTTCATTTTCCGTTCCCGTTGAAGTTTCTCAGGATTTATTAATAGATTATTTTAACACCACAAAATAATATTTGTTTCTACATATTTCATCTTTCCAGCGTTTCTCAGCTATAGGGGAAACAAGGATAAAAAATCACATCTCCAATTGAAATTGATAGATTTTTAAGGTGACGTGAGTGATTAGGCTGAAATGACAGTAGGTTTACTGTACCTCCAGAGTTCATCATCATACAAGGCTGCCTCTTGCCATTGTAATTGTTGTGTTCTCCTGTGTGCCAGCAAGCGTAATCCAATCTTGACCCGTCACTCCAAAGCCACCCGGTTCTGTAGGAAACATTTAATTTATTCAACCAGAGCAGATGTGAATCTCTTTAAAGCCACAAAATTAGGCTCCGTACACACTCAAGTTGTACAACTGATGTACAACGCATTTGGCAACGGTTGTGATACAATTAAGAGTTTTTTGGAAACTACACAAGCTTTGTGAAGACACCAGATAATGGTTGTGTAATAATTTCTGTACATACAAACTCTATGTTGTATCACAAAAATGTCAGATGTATCACAACCAATGTGTCAAATGTGTTGTACATCATTTGTACAATCTGCGTGTGTGGCTCTGTGCTAAGTATTCCCAAACATACTGTGTAGCTTGGTGTGGCGTAATGCATGGGCACTGTACCTGAACATGGTCAAATCCTACGATCCAAGGATAGGTTAAATAATTCGTATGTCGTCTCACCAACTCTTGCACAAAGTGATGCTCTGCTGAACTGTGTACAGACGCAAGGTTTGCCCCAAAGTGCACGCAGTATCACTATAGGGGGACTGAGAGAGTCAGTACCGACAAGTGAGTTTGTTACAAAACTGTATATTTTTTAGACTCAATATAGAGTAGACAATGGAATCTTTCTGAGTGGAAGACATGTTTTATAATATCGGTGTACCTCTGCCTCAAGCCATGTCCTCTGCGTACTGACAAACATAAAGCAGAGGGATCCATATCTGGTCCAGCTGGAAGGACATGACCTGCTCTGTGTCTTCACCTCCTCAGTCTCTGTAGGGAAGAAAGACACAGGCAGTGCGACATCACTCAATATAAATACCACACCTCATCATAGGTTACATAGCCTGGCTGGGACAGACTTCTTCTTAGGCTCGGATTCAATTCAAGGCCCACTACAGAGAAGCGCACTGACTGCCAACGTTCACAGAGATCGCATTCATTGTAAATGCTGCGTAAATTACCTTGAAAAGGCGTGTTGACGGTTGTCCAGTGCAAATCTCTATAACACGCCTTGGATTGAATCCCAGCCTTACTGTTAGATGAAACACTCACCCAGAGGAGGAATCTGTTTAAGGTTAGTCTGCAGTAAGGGCTCTGTAACAGGGATATATCATATGTGATCAATTATGATGACGATGGAGTGTTAGCGAATTCAGTGAAGAGGTCAATTCAGACTTGTTACAGCAGGGGGCGATATACCACTTATCAAAAGGGCGGAGTTGTTCCCCATCATTGGCCTCCAGTAAGGGATCTGAAATAGCAACAGGTCTTATCAGATTTATGATAGCATTTACTAAATACAAATGTTGACGCACACACAATGAATCAATCATGTAAAGTGAAGCAGAAGGATGGTCAACAACATCGCCATGGTAATACATTTACATTTAATAGTTGAGAGAGAGAGAGAGAGAGAGAGTGCAAAGACAAATTCAGTGAGTAGTTCAGATGAGTAGCTGTAGTTGAATAGTATACCTTTCAGAGTGAATCACAGGTAGTTTCTAGGTTCTTCAGGGAGTCAGCTATATGTTCTGTTAAGCTGGAGAAAGAGGATAGCTTTTATACACCAGGCCACAAGGAAGCAACAATAATCTTCTGACAATAGTTAACTAATGCTGATTTATTTATTGGATAGCTTTTATACACCAGGCCACAAGGAAGCAACAATAATCTTCTGACAATAGTTAACTAATGCTGATTTATTTATTGGGTAGCTATTCCCGTAACACGCGTATGAACAGACGCATGCACGAGCACACACACGCGCGAACACACACACATTTCTTATTTTTATACTTAATCAATTAGTTACCTGTCTGATAAACCGAGTCATTACAAGGTTGTTGTTGGGTCTGACAGAAGCGGTGAGTCGAGTAACTAGTTCAGGTGATTAGTTGATTTATTACATTACAGGAAGAAATACACATTTGAAAACGTTACACGTGCTATGATCAGCAGGGAACCACCTCTGATGAACTTATGTGTTTCTTCACGTGATGTTCATAATGATGATGATCATGGTGGTAAAGAAGAAGAAGAAGTGCCCCCCAACTCCCCCTGTCTCAGTCCCTAGTGTCTATGCTTCAATAGTCTATGTGCCAGGGGGCTTGGGTCAGTCTTATATCTGGTATAATTATCCTGTCTTATGTAGTGTCCTGTGTCATCTTCTGTCTCTCTACCGTTCCTGCCGTCTCAACCTCTGAATGTTCGGCTATTTACTCCTGAGGTTCTGACCTGTTGCACCCTCTATAACCACTGTGATTATTATTTGACCCTGCTGGTCATCTATGATCTGACCTTAATAGACATGTACACAACCTCCACGCTCCACAGCCAGAAGAGGACTGTCCACCCCTCAGAGCCTGCTTCATCTCTAGGTTTCTTCCTAGGTTCCTGCCTTTCTAGGGAGTTTTTCCTAGCCACGTGCTTCTAGATTTGCATTGCATGCTCTTTGGGGTCTTTGGGGTTTAGGTTGGGTTTCTGTATAAGCACTTTGTGACAACTGCTGATGTAAAAAGGGCTTTATGAATACATTTGATTGACATTTGAAGCACAAGATGATGAAAAAGAACAAGAACAAGAAGGAATAAGATGAAGACGAAGAAGACAATAATGATCAGAAATTCAAAATACCATTGATTGTTGTGCACAAGCACATTATAATCAATAACATTATGCCATAATCCCAATAAATAATAAAGTAAGGCATTGGCAAAAAATAATGCAAATGAATCTGTGAATTTCTGACTCTTTGGCTAATATAGAGGTGACAGAAGACAACCAAAAGGCACAATGGTGTTCACTGTACTATTTCCCAAGGTTCACTGATTTGACCTTCCATTTGATTTTATTGCATATTCCATTTTTTTTTTTACTTAAGTGCCAACTTTAGGGCCATGTTCACATCAGAACTGTTAACATCACATGTCTCGTACAGAGGGATTAGCTAAACATAATTTTACATTTATACATTTTACATTTATAAAAAATTAATTCAAGGTCTAGAATCTTATACAGAAAAAATGACCATTTGGGATGATGATTTGAAATAATGTCTTAAGTCTTAAACAGAAAAGAAATTGAAGCCCGTTTTTTAACTACAATTTCAATGGTGAGATGACATCACAGTCAGAGACACTGTCAAGTCCTGACCAGTATAAGGGGTTATTGGTTATTGTAGTTTGGTCAGGACGTGGCAGGGGGTATTTGTTTTATGTGGTTCGGGGTTTTATGGGATATGTATTTATGTAAGAGGGGTGTTTGATTTATGTGTTCCGGGTAATGTTCTTGTTTTGTATTTCTATGGTTTTCTATGTTGTGTATTTCTTTGTTTGGCCTGGTATGGCTCTTAATCAGGAACAGCTGTACATCGTTGTTGCTGATTGAGAGTCATACTTAGGTAGCCCTGTTTCACCTGTCCCTTTGTGGGAAGTTGTTGTTGTACTGCTGTGTATTAGCATGCAACACTGTTTTTGTTTTGTTTTGTTTGTTTGTTAGTTACGTGTTCAATAAAGTTAAGATGAGCACTCAACCCGCTGCGCCTTGGTCCATTACGTATGATGACCGTTACAGACACCTCTGTTTGACAGATGTGTATATCAAGGTTTTTGTTGTCATCAGCCAGACCAACAAGGAAGTATGGGTACAGTCTCTCAGTAAAGGTGTCTTTGTGAGCATAGATGTGTGTCATATCTTTGGGGTCGTAAAAGGACACCTCCCCACTGGTGAAGTCCAGCTGCGCTCGGATCTCACACTGGTCAGATCATCAGACACAGAGAGACAGGGGTTTGCAGTGTTAGGGTTCAGAATCACAGGAGTGTATTGGACCAACTCCTTCTTCTCTCAGACTCTGAACTGCAGGTTTCCCAGGGGTTTGGCCACGTTGAGAAGCGCTCCTGAGACCAGCTGTGGACCCGGGTGTGCGTTGTTCTGGGTGTGTTTGTAGCTCATGAGGAATGTAAGGTCATCATTCTACAGGTCTTGTTTCAGAGAGATCTGCTGCTGAATTCTCTCCATCTCTCTGGCGATATTCTTCTCCTCTGCTGTTCTTCCTGCTTCAGCCCAGCCAGTCTGGCCTGAAGCAGGATGAATTTGTCAGGAGACAGTTGTGTATCATGTTAAGAGTGAAAGTTACAAACAGTCCCTCTGTAATGATGACTGATGGAACAAATTCACTCTCAATTTCGACAACCCTGTCTTTATTTTCTTTGCTCTTTATTACACATTGTGTAGATATTGTTATTGCTATCATCTAATGTTGACATTCCAACTGAGCTCCACCTTGATTTTAGTGACACATTAACCTTCAATCTCTATGGTGCCTGACAAAGACTTTTGGTCAAAAGGCATCACGCCATGCATAGCTGTATTTCTAGGCCATAGAGTTGGATAGAGGCCACACCTTTGCATCTTTGCCATAATGGCATTCATGACATCATGGCATCCGTGACATCATGAGCAGTGCCACTGAGGGCAATCTCCATTTTAAAGTAGTACATTTCTTCTTATTCTACTTCTATAAGTTTATCGACAGTCAGTAATCAAGGGTGCATACCACCACCTGGAGTGTGTTGTCTGAACAGGCATGAAGCCAAGCTATGGTGATTTACTGCCACCTGCAGTTATCAAATGTTTGCTCGGGAGTGTTGGAATTATGGTATCCTTCCGTAGCCCATAGGAAGATGCACCCATTTGACTAATTCAAAATTGTAAAAGTCGTCAATGGCTCAGGCCATGCTAAAACAGGCTTCATAACAAGTGGGCCCACTATCTAAATCTATGAACCAATCTACCATCTTTAATATGAACCTCAGTGGATCCGCGACTGGCTTCAAATCACAGAGGCAGCATCCTCATTTCCTTTCCTAGCGGATATGAACTCCTTTCCCAGAGCATGCCTCAATCTTATTACCATTTGGGATACTAGCTTTGGAAATCAACACAGAAACAATCGCAAAAGTCAAGACTAATATTATCCAAACACTTCATATCAGATGATGATTATGGAGTACTGGGTATAGTGGTTGTATTCCGAGACCCTCATATAGCCAATTTTGTTCTTTGGAGATGTGTTATCTTGTTGTGCCATGCTTTTTAAAATGATTTTAGTGTGGTCCCTTACGCTCAGGGAATGGGTTGTTGTCTGTATGCAGCCAGTGTCTGCTGAGCTTTGCATTAGCTGACTTTGTTTCCCATGAAAGTGCATAATAATACAAATCCTTATTTATTTTAGATAGACAGATGCAATAAAGATGTTGACACATTCAAAGCATTGCACCATCATGCTTTAGCTTGCAATTATTTCCAGCATCACTCCCTAGATGGGTTTTAAAATTACAACGATAATACAATAAAATGTGTGAAATATGTGAAATAAAAATGTGTTAATTAATTTAGCAATGAAGACACAGACCTTTTGAACAAAAATAGTTTAATGGTACATACCCATCATGGTCACTGACATTTAAGTCACAATAGCTGACAGAGGTACAATTGTTTCTTCCGATTCAAATAATAAAAAGTATTTTACCATAACATTCAATACATTCAAAGGCTTTACCGTACATAATACGCAAGACTTTGTACACACCTGAACTATGTTGTGCGGTCATTTTGGGCCACAAAAATATGAAGGTACCCCGACAGTTTCTCCTTCATGCTGTCAGTCATGAATATACTCTTACAAGACAAAGATATCAGTAATCTATTTGAATGTCCCTATTCCCTATACTTCCTTGTTTACTCTATCTGTAAACTCTGTGCCTGTCAAGTTACTTCACGGTTTGTGCTTTCTGTAAGTGCAGTGACCTATTGTGCTATTGTCCCTACCTTCCTAGCAATTCAAGAATTCAATGAGGAAAATATTTTTTTATAATAATAGGAGCAGTTAACATTCTATACTGCATTGTGTCCCTAATTCAGTAACATGTACATGTTTGTGCTAATATTTTGTGCCTCCAGAATTTCATTAAGACTCTATTCCACCCATATCGCGGAAATGTAGTGCTAAAGCCCAACAAAAATGTAAAGGCAATGTTCCCGTGTTGGCAGAGATGGCATTCATGGTAAACTCTGGATATGTCGGCTCAATCAGAAATTACCTTCACATTTCTAATGCTAAATCTGTAATGCGTCAGCGATACGGATTGTACAGTGCCCTTAGGTGTTTTGTTTGTTTGTTTTTGGCTTGAACTGGTCTGGCTTGGGGTCAGAAAAGGTTTGGACTGGGGTAGGGAAAGCTGATCTTAGATCTGTACTTGCAGTAATCGCTCATTCGAAGAGAAAAGACCCTTCAATATCCACTTATGATGCTCACAACATGACAAAAGTATACATCAGTAGCAAAATTGTCATGTTGGCTGAATGTTGATAATCACATTTCTGGCATGGTATCTGTACAAACAATAAAAAAACATTTATCAAATGTAATCGCCGAATATAATGGTAATAAAATGTATGGAAACCGGTAGCAAGTAGAGACAAAGAAAATTGACAGGCTTAATGCCATATTCATAACTGCTGGCATAAAACCATGACATAAAACAATGTTTACGAAGATTTCATAAAGGCATGGTTTGACATGCCTTTATGTATACAGGGCATTGGGTATCAATACAAGCAACTGACTTGTGTGACAATCTTAAGGCAACACATCAGAACAGATATCATATCAGAAATCCACTTTGCACAAATGTGCTTCGAATAGTAATCTGTCAAATAAATTAGTTAATGATTTGAAAATGTTTTAAAGTGAATTTGAGAATGGGAAATAACTATGTGTTCCAAACAATGGATTTAAAACTGATTGTAGCAATACAGTGCACAAATAGATGTTAACATTTGAATTGTAAATTGTTATCATGAGTGCAATCATGTCAAAGGGAAAATAAGGTAGTTTACAGAATGTGTGGTATGAGTTACCTGAATAAATTAATGGGTGTATCATAGATTGATGGCCATTGTTCAATCAACTTAGGTAACCAGTAGCTAGTTCCTTCAACTACACTGAGTTAAAGACATACCGTCAGTTAAAGTGGGGGTTAATAGTTACATAATTCAAAAGTCAAAATATGCAATTATCTTTAGTTAGATGAAGACCATTTTAAGACAAAGCAGGGTATTGTACGCATTATCAAAGATGCTTGGATGATTGTCTAGAGAACATACCAACACATTACTTTTGTTAAAAGAAATACATTTTCAATTTTTTTTTTAGATTAATTCAGGCCTATTGCAAACTGTGCAAAATAGGTTAAAACATATGAAAAGTAAAAAAGGTTAGTTTAGGAAAAATTTGAAAAAGTTCGAAAGTAAACTATATGACTGAAAAGGGGAATTGAATTGCTGGAGAGAGTACAAAGAGACAATACAGTAAGAAAATGCATGTAAAATACAAAATATGTACACCGAAGCAATTCGCATAAACCCCTACTTTACCAAGAGTCATGGAACTCTGTAACAAAAGCAACAATGAGTGTAAACATGTAATGTTCCAACTAAAACATTGACTCAGTCATCCTTTGTTGTTTCGACTTCTTCAGCTACTTCAGCTGACTCCTTCTCTTCACGTTCTTCTGGAACGGACATAAAAATCTTCTGGCAGAACAGAGTAAAGATCTCTGAAAATAGAAAAACACCCATTTCACATGAGTTATTTTCTGGTAGTCTAAAACTGAAGGCCACATTTAATTTGCAGGAATGGAAAGATTGCATGTAGAAACGTGTAAATGTGACTATTTTAAATTACCTTATGATTGTTTTTCTTTCAAACCCTTATTTACTTTGTATGTTCAATTTCATTTGGGTTTAAACATGCAAACTTTGCATTTGAGTAAAAACTTCATACAAATCTATTTGAGTGGATATTAACCTTAGACACAAAACAGCTTTTTACTATACGTGCAAAAACAAAAATGCCATTTGCCACAAAAGAAAAAACAGGAACAAAATCTCCGGCCTTAACTTTGCAGTACTGTACATACAGACAGAAGAGTTAAATGTATATCCAGCTCACCTAAGATCTTCTTTACAATGTGGGGCTTCTTCCACTTGTTCCCCAGAAGATAGGCGGGGATACCGGTGAGGATGATCCCACTGCCTATCAGGCACTCGAAGGGAGCTGCCCAGAAGGACACCACGATCATGAAGACACAGCCCAGCACAAACACCACAGGGACCACCAACCAAATCTGCCAGGGAAAATAAGATAGGATTCATGTACACAAAGCCAATGGTTACTGGATGAAACAAAAATGAGCTCAGCTTCATATCACTTCAAACGTTCTATCGCACTGTGGATGGAAAAATGTATTCGACTTCCTCCGGGAACATAATATTTTAATTGAGTAGGACCAGGGCCGGTCTTTGCCATTCTGCCGCCATAAAAGTGAGGCCAAAAAATGCCACCCCCCAGAAAACTAGAATAGTCCCAGTAAGCAAAATTAAGTTGAAAATGCACGTAAAATACGTATTTTCCAGACGTTCAATTTAGTTTCTGAATGAAAGGTGAAAAGTTTTTTGGTTTAAAATACATATTTTCTGGACGTAAAAAAAAATAATATTTTCCGGATGTTGAAATTAGGTTCATTTTCAGTTCTGAATGAAAGTTGAAAAAACGTATTTTACAGATGATGAAAATACTTATTTTACAGACATTGAAAATATGTATTTTCTGGACGTTGAAATCAAGCTAATTGTTGGTTCTGAATGAAAGTTGAAAATCATGAATTTGTAGACGTCTATGTTTGGGTCAAATCAAGACATTTATGATTGGTTCAGACTTGGTCTGGACCGGACCAAAAACCAATGTCCGTGGATGTGGAAATCAAGGCCAGTCCAGAACAGCACCAAAAAAAAAGAAGTCCAAAAGGTATTGGCATTCCTGATGCCTGTGACTAATCAATTTGGCTATTTAAGCTCTAAATATCAGCTACCCAACTTTATCAGGAGTTATCGCAAGACTATTTGCAAGCCTGTGGTTACACAGCGTGAAATGCAGAAGTATTTACTTTTTCACTATGATCAGCTTGTCAAAAATGGACAGATTCAAACTTGAAACCACTGACAATGGGTTGAAACTCCTGGACAACAGTTGTGATTTTCCATTATATATTGTCCATTTCTCTTTGACCTGTCCTGTTTTTATGATATTTTGTTTGATAACATGACAGCACATTTTTTATTTGATTGAGCGCAATTTAGGTTAGGCTATTTGATCGGAGAAACCTGCATGATGTAAAAAGTGTCCATCTTATTACATTGTCATACATTTTATCTCCAGCTGCAGAAAAGGCCACATACTCTTTCTACCATATCCTATATCTGCTACATGATTTATGTTAGATAATTGTTTTTGATGGAACGTTGGTGGAGCGCTGCAGAGATGTGTCTCTCCAACAGCATGCTGGAGAGGCATGCTGGGAATGGACAAGCAAAATATATCGTGCACCTTCCTTTGACAAAGTGTGTACTGCATATCAAAGGGCGGCATCAGCATTTACCCAAAAAGCCCATATGCCACTGGTTGAGAGAAACTGTCATTGTTTTTGGGCAGAATTATGTGAGGTTTTATGTGTTGTTGTTGGAGGTGCGTCTTCTTCAGTTTAGCTGTCGATCCGCCTAATCCTGCCTAATGACGGGGCCGGCCGTGAGTAGGGCCATAAGACATCAAATCAAATCAAATTTATTTATATAGCCCTTCGTACATCAGCTGATATCTCAAAGTGCTGTACAGAAACCCAGCCTAAAACCCCAAACGGCAAGCAATGCATGTGAAAGAAGCACGGTGGCTAGGAAAAACTCCCTAGGAAAAACTCCCTAGAAAGGCCAAAAACCTAGGAAGAAACCTAGAGAGGAACCAGGCTATGAGGGGTGGCCAGTCCTCTTCTGGCTGTGCAGGGTGGATATTATAACAGAACATGGTCAAGATGTTAAAATGTTCATAAATGACCATCATGGTCAAATAATAATAATCATAGTAGTTGTCGAGGGTGCAACAATCACGTCCGGTGAACAGGTCAGGGTTCCATAGCTGCAGGCAGAACAGTTGAAACTGGAGCAGCAGCACGGCCAGGTGGACTGGGGACAGCAAGGAGTCATAATACCAGGTAGTCCTGAGGCATGGTCCTAGGGCTCAGGTCCTCCGAGAGAAAGACAGAAAGAGAGAAAGAGAGAATTAGAGAGAGCATATTTAAATTCACACAGGACAAGACAAATACTCCAGATGTAACAGACTGACCCTAGCCCCCCGACACATAAACTACTGCAGCATAAATACTGGAGGCTGAGACAGGAGGGATCAGAAGACACTGTGGCCCCATCCGATGATACCCCCGGACAGGGCCAAACAGGCAGGATATAACCCCACCCACTTTGCCAAAGCACAGCCCCCACACCACTAGAAGGATGTCTCCAACCACCAACTTACCGTCCTAAGACAAGGCCGAGTATAGCCCACAACGATCTCCGCCATGGCACAACCCAAGGGGGGGCGCCAACCCAGACAGGAAGACCACGTCAGTGACTCAACCCACTCAAGTGACGCACCCCTCCCATGGACGGCATGGAAGAACACCAGTAAGCCAGTGACTCAGCCCCTGTAATAGGGTTAGAGGCAGAGAATCCCAGTGGAAAGAGGGGAACCGGCAAGGCAGAGACAGCAAGGGCGGTTCGTTGCTCCAGTCTTTCCGTTCACCTTCACACTCCTGGGCCAGACTATACTTAATCATAGGACCTACTGAAGAGATAAGTCTTCAGTAAAGACTTAAAGGTTGAGACTGAGTCTGCGTCTCTCACATTGGTAGGCAGACCATTCCATAAAAATTGAGCTATATAGGAGAAAGCCCTACCTCCAGCCATTTGCTTAGAAATTCTAGGGACAATTAGGAGGCCTGCGTCTTGTGACCGTAGCGTACGTGTAGGTATGTACGGCCGGACCAAATCGGAAAGATAGGTAGGAGCAAGCCCATGTAATGCTTTGTAGGTTAGCAGTAAAACCTTGAAATCAGCCCTTGCCTTAACAGGAAGCCAGCGTAGGGAGGCTAGCACTGGAGTAATATGATAATTTTTTTTGGTTCTAGTCAGGATTCTAGCAGCCGTATTTAGCACTAACTGAAGTTTGTTTAGTGCTTTATCCGGGTAGCCGGAAAGTAGAGCATTGCCGAGGTCCTTCACAGTTTTATTTGAGACGACTGTACAACCATCCAGATTAATTGTCAGATTCAACAGAAGATCTCTTTGTTTCTTGGGACCTAGAACAAGCATCTCTGTTTTGTCCGAGTTTAAAAGTAGAAAGTTTGCAGCCATCCACTTCTTTATGTCTGAAACACAGGCTTCTAGCGAGGGCAATTTTGGGGCTTCACCATGTTTCATTGAAATGTACAGCTGTGTCGTCCGCATAGCAGTGAAATTTAACATTATGTTTTCGAATGACATTCCCAAGAGGTAAAATATATAGTGAAAACAATAGTGGTCCTAAAACGGAACCTTGAGGAACACCGAAATTTACAATTGATTTGTCAGAGGACAAACCATTCACAGAGACAAACTGATATCTTTCCGACAGATAAGATCTAAACCAGGCCAGAACTTGTCCATGTAGACCAATTTGGGTTTCCAATCTCTCCAAAAGAATGTGGTGATCGATGGTATCAAAAGCGGCACTAAGATCTAGGAGCACGAGGACAGATGCAGAGCCTCGGTCTGACGTCATTAAAAGGTCATTTACCACCTTCACAAGTGCAGTCTCAGTGCTATGATGGGGTCTAAAACCAGACTGAAGCGTTTCGTATACATTGTTTGTCTTCAGGAAGGCAGTGAGTTGCTGTGCAACAGCTTTTTCTAAAATTTTTGAGAGGAATGGAAGATTCGATATAGGCCGATAGTTTTTTATAATTTCTGGGTCAAGATTCGGCTTTTTCAAGAGAGGCTTTATTACTGCCACTTTTAGTGAGCTTGGTACACATCCAGTGGATAGAGAGCCGTTTATTATGTTCAACATAGGAGGGCCAAGCACAGGAAGCAGCTCTTTCAGTAGTTTAGTTGGAATAGGGTCCAGTATGCAGCTTGAGGGTTTGGAGGCCATGATTATTTTCATCATTGTGTCAAGAGATATAGTACTAAAACACTTTAGTATCTCCCTTGATACTTTAGTATCTATCCTTGAACATATGCCCTGTTCAATACTTTTCAAATGCACTTATCTGACATGACATAACTGGTGAAAGAAATGTATAGAAAATCTGGTGTACACCAATTCAGCCATGTCAGATCAGTGATTACTTCAAGGTTGGGATGAAGGAAGGATGCATTTGAAGAGTATTCAAACCATAACCTGAGCCTCCCAATGAGCAAAATTGATTGAATTATGTATTTTCTAATTTTTTTAAATGTATTTTCAACTTCTTGTGGTCATAGAGCTGTGTACAGTAACAGTACCTTGATGGGCCTCCTGAGCTCTGGCTTGGTCCAGCGGAGCCACAGCAAGCCGGCGATCGCCATGCCCACACACAGCCAGGTAAAGAAGCTGAACAGGTTGATGACCGAGAAGATGTCCTTGGACAGGGCGTAAAGCATGGACAGGAAACACTGCAGGAAGAGAAATCATGTATAGACATTGGGCTCATGTATTAACCCAAATTCCTCATTTCATTTTGTGATAGCTAATTGCGTTCTCCAGCTGCATAAGTACGTAGACTATACATTTGCATTTACTTTACACGTTTACTCCACACCCAACTTTCTTTCAGTGAAAGGTTACCATTAAAATGCAGTAAATGTACCACTTTATTGATACATTTTTTTTATTGCAATGGAAATAACTACTATTCAGTTACTATGTAAGATATTTAGTTGTGCTGTATCTACAAACTAATAATCTGTGCCAGATTGACTTGAGTAGATGACTATGATTATAGCTTTGCCCAATTCTGGGTTCTGAAATGTAAAATTCTGTCTAACCAAGGATGGCATTACATTTGAGATCAATTCAGGGACCAATGGCAGTACTCACTGTGAAAATTAGGGAGGGCACTGGGGTGAAGAGGTCAGTGTGGACCAATCCCAGTGCAGCAGGGAGCTGACCCTCTCGAGCGCCAGCATAAAACAGCCTATAAGAAGAGGCAGACGAACCCTGATGATTGAGTGTTCTGCAGTTGTGCAGCATTTTGATAAAATCTCTAGCCTTTAATTAAAGTATCAAAGGACAATTAAAAACACACACTCTGTCAAGATATCTGTGTGTTGATTAGATACAGACCGTGCCGAGGTGAACAAGCTTCCGTTGACAGCTCCGAAGCAGGACAGGCCCACGAAGACAGGGATGAGCCAGGACATCACACCAAGATGGTATTCCCCAAAGATCTGCAATGGGAAAGCACTACCATTGAATACTCTCATTCCAATTCAACATCTCAATGTCCCGTGTGGCTCAGTTGGTAGAGCATGGTGTTTGCAACGCCAGGGTTGTGGGTTTGATTCCCACGGGGGACCAGTACGGGGAAAAAATGTATGAAATGTATGCATTCACTACTGTAAGTTGCTCTGGATAAGAGCGTCTGCTAAAATGTAAATGTATTATCTTTACCATTATTATGCTGTCTGTTACCTTTTTGTTAGCAAAATAAATGGCAGGAACTAAGGTAATATGAGCTCACTATTTTCCTGCTCCAAAACATGATCTTTAATAAAGCCATCCTTACCACAGCTACTGCCTCGGACTCAACCATCACACTCGGGGGGATAGTGGTGAAATAGGCCAGGTTGGTCAGTACGTACACCACGGTCACAATGGGCATGGAGATAATGATGGACAGGGGCAGGTTTCTGGAAACAAGGTCATCAATTAAAGATCATGTCATTGGGGGCACTCATAATGTGTCAGCCAATCACATTTGAGGTTCAGAGTCAACAGTGTGATTTGATCTAATATTGTGTTTAAATTCATGCAATTTTATGACTGTATTCAATGTGATTACATGAGTGTGATATTTGATAAATACTGTAAATTAGATTAGTAGTACTGTGATTTGTCTTGCGATCTAAAATGCACCATGGTTCATCCCATGCTTCATCACCTCCATACAGTCAATCAAGTGCAATTAAACCCAATCAAAATGTAATAGGATAATCATACACATATTGACAGGGTAGTTATGTTAACTCTGTACAATCCTCAACAAAACCTTAATCACACATAAGTCACCTCTCTGGATTGATCATTTCCTCTGTCACGTAATTCAGGTAATTCCTAAAGGAGAGGAAACAACATGATGCATTATATTCCAACATATACAGTTGAAGTCGGAAGTTTACATACACCTCAGCCAAATACATTTGAACTCAGTTTTTCACAATTCCTGACATTTAATCCTAGTAAAAATGTCCTGTCTTAAGTCAGTTAGGATCACCACTTTATTTAAAGAATATGAAATGTCAGAATAATAGTAGAGAGAATGATTTATTTCAGCTTTTATTTCTTTCATCACATTCCCAGTGGGTCAGAAGTTTACATACACTCAGTTAGTATTTGGTAGCATCGCCTTTAAATTGTTTAACTTGAGTCAAACATTTGGGTAGCCTTCCAGAAGCTTCCCACAACAAGTTGAGTGAATTTTGTCCCATTCCTCCTGACAGAGCTGGTGTAACGGAGTCAGGTTTGTAGGCCTCCTTGCTCGCACACACTTTTTCAGCTCTGCCCACAAATTTTCTATAGGATTGAGGTCAGGGCTTTGTGATGGCCACTCCAATACCTTGACTTTGTTTTCCTTAAGCCATTATGCCACAACTTTGGAAGTATGCTTGGGGTCATTGTCCATTTGGAAGACCCATTTGCGACCAAGCTTTAACTTCCTGACTGATGTCTTGAGATGTTGCTTCAATATATCCACAATTGTCCTACCTCATGATGCCATCTATTTTGTGAAGTGCAGCAGTCCCTCCTGCAGCAAAGCACCCCAACAACATGATGCTGCCACCCCATGCTTCACTGTTGGGATGGTGTTCTTCAGCTTGCAAGCCTCCCTCTTTTTCCTTGAAACATAACGATGGTCATTATGGCCAAACAATTACATTTTTATTTCATCAGACCAGAGGACATTTCTCCAAAAAGTACGATCTTTGTCCACATATGCAGTTGCAAACCGTAGTCTGGCTTTTTTATGGTGGTTTTGGAGCATTGGCTTCTTCCGTGCTGAGCGACCTTTCAGGCTATGTCGATATAGGACTTGTTTTACTGTGGATATAGATACATTTGTACCTGTTTTCTCCAGCATCTTCACAAGGTCCTTTGCTGTTGTTCTGGGATTGATTTGCACTTTTCGCACCAAAGTACGTTCATCTCTATGGGGCAGGACGTGTCTCCTTCCTGAGCGGTATGACTGCTGCGTGGTCCAATGGTGTTTATACTTGCGTACTATTGTTTGTACAGATGAACGTGGTACCTTCAGGCGTTTGGAAATTGCTCCCAAGGATGAACCAGACTTGTGGAGGTCTACAAGGTCTTGGCTGATTTCTTTTGATTTTCCCATGTCAAGTTTGAAGGTAGGCTTTGAAATACATCCACAGGTACATCTCCAATTGACTCAAATTATGTCAATTAGCCTATCAGAAGCTTCTAAAGCCATGACATCATTATCTGGAATTTTCCAAGCTGTTTAAAGGCACAGTCAACTTAATGTATGTAAACTTCTGACCAACTGGAATTGTGATACAGTGAGTTATAAGTGAAATAATCTGTCTGTAATCAATTGTTGGAAAAATTACTTGTGTCATGCACAAAGTAGATGTCCTAACCGACTTGCCAAAGCTATAGTTTGTTAACAAGAAATATGTGGAGTGGTTGAAAAACTAGTTTTAATGACTCCAATCTAAGTGTATGTAAACTTCCGAAGTCAACTGTACATTACAGCATCTAATATTAGATCCGTTTAGATTAGTAGCATAGCATCAACCTTCTGTAGGCTACACACTGGAATTAAATCTATAGTATATAACAAGCATCCTGTGATCAGTTTGTGTCCACATTCTGATTGTGTAGGTAGACAGTCAAAACACATGCTGTCACTGTTGTCACAATGTAATAGACATGTTTTTAATACCATGTGTAGATGCATTGAACCCTGGATCAATTGTGATTAGATCATCTTGATTAACGAAAGTCATATGATAATACCAGGGTCGTATTCACTACGCACAAAATAGAAGCAAACGGAAGCAAACTATTTGAAATTGTCCAATAAGAAGTGCTTGTTTACACTTTCCATTGCATATGGCTTTGAATTTTTATTTTTTATGTTGGAACCTAATACGACTCAGGTGTAAATGTGCCCTATGTGGTGTTGCAAAGGCCTTACCAGCCACCAAAGGCAAAGAGTCCACTGTATAGAGCCAACACAATGTTGTCGACTCCCCATTTGCTGCCTTCAAATGCTAATTCTGGTGTCAGGTATGGCACATCACCTGTTTAGACAGACAAGAAAGCAGCATTAGATGTCACTACTTGGCAAAAGGGACTGACTCCAATGAACAATGAACTGAGAATATAAACAGTATATTAAATGCATGGATGTTTGCTGCATGGAATATGGTAGACACACACGTGTACACACGCACAAGTGAGCGTTTTATTATGAAGCCATATAAAGTCAATTGTTGTGATGATTTGGCCCAATATGTTTTGCCTTTGCACACTTGCTATGTATGACTACATTTGACTGATAGAGATGACATTTTGAAAAATAAATGAAAGAAAATAGTTTTTTTTTTACATAGGCTGCACCCTCCAAACACCTAAACCTGGGTTAGTCCATCTGCCATTGATGCGCTGAGAATATAATAATGTTTGGGAGTTGACATTTTAAAATGAGGAGGGAGACCTTTTTGATGATAACAAACATCTATCCACTCAATTATTCACATAATATCCAGGCCAGTGAAAAGCCTACTATAGAGGCCTACATCAGAAAGGGAACATGCTGTCAGGATTGGAAAATGGAAAATGTTTGTTTTCTAATCCATTGTCTTGTCTACCTGTTCATTTTAGTTGTAAATGACAGCGCTTCCATTTTAGTTGTAAATGGCAGCGCTTCCATTGCTAGGATTGCCATAGAAGCACTGCTTAGTATACTGTACCTCTCTCTCGCTCTCTGCCCCTCTGTCTTTCTAGCTCTCTCTCGTCCCTGAACAAGCAGAAGGGTGCATACCTTGGAAGAGTTTAGTCCTTATTGACCATGTTGGAATAAAGGAACGTAATCTCTAGAGGCAAACAATGAGACTTCTATGAGTTGTGGCTATTTGTGGTCATCCAGGCCTATATCAAAGGTGCAGTGGCGATAAGATGAAGAGGGTTTACAACACTGCAAAACGGCAATCTCATCAAGATTTCTTTTAAATAGTTGTGTTGATTTTGAACTCAAGATAATCTACATGCCAAATTATCCGCCCAAGCGGTAAGATCATTTATCTTTGGCAAATATTTACTTTGCTTATTTTCAAGCATATATTGGGAGAAAAGTGGGGTAAAATATATTAACTTGCTTTGTAACAGAAACCACATGTCCTTGACTCCTAAAAGGATACATTTGGGTACAATGACACATTGACATATTAAAAGTGAAGAGGGGAGCTGGACCCCATCTTAGAGTAGTATGCACTGGTGATTGCTGATCTCTCTATCACTGCTCTCTTGTGGGCACAATATATCTGTACAATGTAAAGCTATGAGTCTTGCCTTCACCTTGTCCTGTCTCTCCGACTCTAGAATCTACATGAGAGGTAGAAGATGCTAGAGAGAGAACTAAAACAGACACCCCTTCTTTTCAGACGGCAGAGCGTTCATATTTCCCCGTCCTCCACTCTAGTCTTAAGAATCTTAAGAGCACAGCACAAGGAACAAGCTCATTGGCTAGTTATTTTTTTAAATATCATTTTTTAATTTTTCTCTGCATTGTTGGGAATGGATTTGGGAACAGCATTTCACTGTTAGTCTACACCTGTTGTTTACAAAGCATGTGACGAATAAGATTTGATTGATTGATTTGTTTTAGTTTCCATGGCAACCATATGCGCAGCGCCAAGGTAGCCGGTGTGGTCATGTGGCAGCGGGACCAGATGTAGTAGGGAGAAAAGGGTGGCTGCACAATGTATCATCGATGGGTGTGTTGTCTTTAAATACAAAGCTATTTTGCTAGGAATTCATGAGGGTGCAGATGGTTTAGCTATATCGCAGACAGTAGGCTATGAAATTTCAAAATAATTTGTAGCTTCACTTTAGTATTTTATAAAGAGATGGTTGCAAAAACACTGGATAATACACATGACTAGCTAAGCCGTGGTGAAATATGTATAACAAGCACGAACCTATAGACAGGATGTGTCAGACGTGTGTCTGACTTACCCACAGACACCGGTACATGTGTGCACTGGGTGTGTGAACTTACCGGTTCCGATCTGAATGAAGCCGAAGACGATGATGATGATCAGGGCCAGGAGCTTGGACGCAGTGAACAAGTCCTGGACCTTGGTGGCAGCCCGCACGCTGATGCAGTTCACAAAGGTCAACGATGCTGACCGAGGGAAACACAGGGTAGACCATGATTGACCCTCAAATGTAAATTGCATATGTTTGTTTTTTATTAATGTAATTTGTTATTTAAAAATAAATATACAGCAGAAGTGAGAGAACATCAGTGGGGAAAAACAGTCCCTTAAAAAAGACATAAGGGAGGCCAGCAAAATAGTAATTGAGTGAATACAGAAGTAGTAGCGGTAAACAAATATTAAATCATGCAGCTGGCTAAGAAACACCTGTTTGGTTGATGTGTGTTGCAGTACGTGTCAGTATTTGTATAGTTCACTAATAATATTTTTAAAACTATTATTTCTGCAATGTACAGGCCACCCCGATTCCGGAGGTAGAGATGGTTATACTCACTGAGGCAGAGACAAGCGATGAGCTTGGCGGCACTATCGGGCACACTGCAATTTGGGTAGAGGGGTTTGAGCAGGTAGGTGGCGAACACCAGCGACACCACGTACTGGGAGGACGGCCTGATGATCAGCATCTCCACCCACAGCTTGAGGAAGGCGGCCAGCTCACCGTACACCTACAATACAACTTTATTTGTCCAGCTGCAAACAACAGAGTTTTGGCTTCTGCTTGTTTCTCAAGCCCCGCAGATAGCACACAGACACACACAAACACAACCCCCAATACAACCACCCCACCCCCACACACACCTCCAGGATGTAGGTGTAGTCTCCGCCCGACTTGGTAATGGTGGTACCGAGCTCGGCATAACATAGGGCGCCCATGGTGGACACCACGCCACACACGGCCCACACCACTAGCGAAAGACCGGCCGAGCCCGCCTCCTTAACCACCCCGGTGGGTGTGATGAAGATGCCCGAGCCGATGATGGTGCCAATGATCATGCCCACACCATTAAAGAGCGTGATGCTGCGCTTCAGTTCAATCTTGCCGCCTGCCACCTTGGCTGGGATGGAGGCCTCTGCGGTAGGGGTGGTGGCTTCCATTGCGTTGGCAGCCGTAGGGGTAGGGGTGGATGGGGAGGCAAGCTTGAATGGAGGCTTGTCCAGCGACGGAGTCTGGTCAGGGTTGTCCGGAGCCGCCTCAGCTGCAGGAGGAGGGGGAAAGGTTGATGGAAGGGGGGTGACAGGGTGGGAAAGAGGGGGACAGGGTAGAGTTCATGAAAAGGGATTGCTGGCACTCTCCAATCGATGATAGTTCAGGAGTTGAGCAGCACATTGACTTTACATGGCCCTGTATTGTAAATAGACTGAACAGACAGGGAAGGAATTGATAAGCTATGCCATGAAGGGTAAGTAGGATAATGCAAGCACCATGACTTCTATTGGATGCTTATGAAAATCTGTGGTTTATAACACAGATGCCATCAGATGAATGCCAAGTTGACTAATACCACTCCAGTGCATCTTCGAACCTGTTTACCAAGACAGACTAGATCTCATTAACGCATTAATGCAGAAATGTTGAGTGTTTGTCTGTGTGTGTGTGTGTGTATGTATATGTGTGTGGGTGTGTGTATGTATATATATATATATATATATATATATATATATATATATATATATATATGTGTGTGTGTGTGTGTGTGTGTGTGTGTGTGTGTGTGTGTGTGTGTGTGTGTGTGTGTAAGCGCTGTCATAGGCCTTTCAGACAGATCAATTTCACAAGTCAAAACATATCCCCACTCTTAACCTCTCAGTAGCCCTGCAGCAAATCACATCATTAGAAAACCCTAGCTAGCCCTCATCCACCTCAAGATAGCTGTGCCTGAAAGCTGTACATGACCAAATACATATACAGTACATGAACATCCATATATAAATGCATGCATTGCTG
Source organism: Salmo salar (assembly GCF_965601325.2). Lineage (NCBI taxonomy): Eukaryota > Metazoa > Chordata > Actinopteri > Salmoniformes > Salmonidae > Salmo > Salmo salar. The sequence goes on from NC_138303.1 coordinate 52,777,990, forward strand.
CACCAGATTATGCAGTAGCCTGAGCATCTGATGCAACTCTGCACCTTGTGGCATCTAGGCTAGGCCTAGATGTGTGTGTGTTTGTGTGTGTTGTGCTGGAGCGGTGTACCTACCCTCCATCTTCTCCTGACCCTCAGTTGCCGTCTTCAAGCTCTCCTGGCTGCTCCATGGTTTCAGCTCCGGCTCTGCCATCCTGTTGTTCGTTTAGCCCCCTTATCTCTTTTACCCTTCCTTTTTTGCTCTCTTCCTCCTAGCTAGGCTTCCCTTACAGTCTCTCTTTCTCACACACACCCTCCCTCTGTTTCTCTCCTCCTCCCTCTTTTTCTCCTGCACACTCTATCTCTTGTCCCGCTTGTCTCCCTCTCTCCAGTGTGATAGTGAGTGCAGGAGAGGTAGCAGCAGACCTAGTGTGGTGCCTGATGGTGATGCTGCCACCTAGCCTACGCCCACTTCTGATGAATATTTGGAGAGATGGAGAGCTCAGCAAGAGAAGGGGGAACTAGGTCATTGTCAGCTTTTGGAGGGACTGCAGCCACGTGACACATATTTTTGTGCCGTGTGTGAGGCAACGATGTGTGTGTGGCTGTGTGTTTTGATGCGAGCGTGACACACGGACAAAGAATGCAAAAAGCTCCGACACTCCACCTAGTGGCCATGACAGGGAAGTTCATTGTCTTTGTTCTCTCTCCCGTGCTGAACGATGACTGGGGGAATAGAATGGGTCATATAGAATGCATCAAATCTAATTTGATGAAGTTTAAAGCCCCAAAAAGCCATCTTGGATGTCACTCTCCAAATATATACAGAGAGTACCGCATTTCCCTTGGGATACAATCCTTCCAGGAGGATACCCTTTGACCACCATTAGGCCTAATTAATGACTGCAAGTCACACTATCCAATAACGATTCTATGGAAGTAACTACAACTTTTTAGCCCTCATATCTGGATATGTGTGATTGAATATGAAGTTGAAACCCTGCATGGCTGTCATTCTAAGTCATCAACTTATGTATCTGACGTATCTCCACTAGATGGCACTCTTACATATGCATATGGGTGAGATAAAGTGGTTATGGCTTGTGATTTCTTGCTGCCCATTCCTGTTAGCTACATACAGAACATTTGTTCTAAGCTGACTGCACAAGTGTTCTTGCAAACCAGTAGTGCATTTTCATAAAAGTGCATTCTGAGAATGAGCCATGTTCTTTTAATGCGCTAGTATTACTTGCATACCTATCACACTGCCAAAGGTGACTTGTGAGTACCAAGCTCCGATCCATGACGGAACATCTCATCTAAAGATGGTAATGCATGGACAAGTTGCATAACATAAAAGGTAAAGGTGATAAGGATTAATCTATTAAACCAATATATCTCAAATAAGGAAAATAAGGAAATTACTGTACATGACATCTTATCGACATATCCAAGACGTCTTTAGCAGGAACCCAGCACCTCGCCTCGTATGGCTTTCAACTCGGGATCTGCCCCTTCGGGTAAAGTCTCCCCGGTTCATTGGTCCTTTTCCCATCTCCAGAGTCCTGAGTTCCACTGCTGTCCGTCTTGTGTTACCCCGTACCCTCCGTATTCACCCTACCTTCCATGTGTCTAGGATTAAGCCTGTGTCTGCCCAATGCAGTAGCAGGGAGCAGGGGTCCAGCAACAGTCCGCTCATCAACGATACCTGGAGTTGGTCTTGAGAATAGCGGCGGACAAACACCTGGGTTGAGGGAATGCTGACCTCCTGCTCTTGTTCAGGGAAGAGTTGAGGCTGACACCCCATGGAGCACTCGAAAGGGGAAAGTCCCGTGGCAGAACTGGGAAGAGTGTTCTGGGCATAATCCACCCAGACCAGTTGACGGCTCCAGGTAGTGGGGTTGGTTGAGACCAGGCCCCTTAACTTCTTTGGGATAGGGGGCAGTATTTTCACGGCCGGATAAAAAACGTAACCCAATTTAATCTGGTTACTACTCCTGCCCAGAAACTAGAACATGCATATAATTAGTAGATTTGGATAGAAAACACTCCAAAGTTTCTAAAACTGTTTGAATGGTGTCTGTGAGTATAACAGAACTCATATGGCAGGCCAAAACCTGAGAAGATTCCATGCAGGAAGTGCCCTGTCTGACAATTTGTTGTCCTTCTGTTGCATCTCTTTCGACATTACAGCATCTATGGTGTAACGTGACACTTTCTAAGGCTTCCATTGGCTCTCTAAAGCCGCCAGAAAGGGGAATGGGGTGTCTGCTGTCTCTGGGCAAAATATAGGAGCAGAGTTTGTAAGTGGTCAGCCTGGGGACAGTGAGACTGGAGATGCGCGGTCACGAGAACTCGCCATGTTTTTCATTCTCTCTTTGAATGAATACAACGTTGCCCGGTTGGAATATTATCACTATTTTACGAGAAAAATAGCATAAAAATTGATTTTAAACAGCGTTTGACATGCTTCTAAGTACGGTAATGGAATATTTTGAAATGTTTTGTCACGAAATGCGCTCGCGCATTACCCTTCGGATAGTGACCTGAACGCACGAACAAAACGGAGGTATTTGGATATAACTATGGATTATTTGGAACCAAAACAACATTTGTTGTTGAAGTAGATGTCTTGGGAGTGCATTCTGACGAAGAACAGCAAAGGTAATCCAATTTTTCTAATAGTAATTCTGAGTTTAGGTGACTCCGAAGTTGGCGGATGTCAAAATAGCTAGCCTTGATGGCCGAGCTATGTACTCAGAATATTGCAAAATGTGCTTTCGCCGAAAAGCTATTTTAAAATCGGACATAGCGATTGCATAAAGGAGTTCTGTATCTATAATTCTTTAAATAATTGTTATGTATTTTGTCAACGTTTATGATGAGTAATTTAGTAAATTCACCGGAGGTTTTCGGTGGGTATGCTAGTTCTGAACATCACATGCTAATGTAAAAAGCTGTTTTTTGATATAAATATGAACTTGATTGAACAAAACATGCATGTATTGTATAACATAATGTCCTAGGAGTGTCATCTGATGAAGATCATCAAAGGTTAGTGCTGCATTTAGCTGTGGTTTGGGTTTATGTGACATATATGCTTGCTTGGAAAATGGCTGTGTGATTATTTGTGTCTATGTACTCTCCTAACATAATCTAATGTTTTGCTTTCGCTGTAAAGCCTTTTTGAAATCGGACAATGTGGTTAGATTAACGAGAGTCTTATCTTTAAAATGGTGTAAAATAGTCTTGTTTTGAGCACACATAGTGCATGCGGTGATAAAGGCAGAGACGTCAGGGACCATTGTGGGCCACCAGAAACATTGTCGAAGGAAGGCTAGTGTACGGCGGGACCCTGGATGACAGGTCAGCCTGTAGGAATGAGCCCATTCCAGGACCCGGGACCAGACTGGGAGGTTGTTGCTCCGACATCACACTGTCGATGTACCATAGCGGTAGCAACAATCCTGATCCAAACTTAGTCCACCTAGTCCTTTTCTTCAAAGGCTTTACACTAAACGGTGTGTTAATTTAACACAGGAAAAGGGTGGACCCGTATAGACACATTTGCTATGTATCTATCGATTTGTAGACAGATTTCTTATTCCATGGGTGATTGTTGGTTGATTTTACTTGTTGATTTGCAGTAGCCATGTAAGCCAACTATGGCCTATTCGTAGGCCAACAGATGTGTTAATTTGAATTATCTTCAACATTATTTGTGAAATATAAGTAAATCAAATTTTAAAACCAACTGAATCAATTTTAATGTGGTACATTTACGGCTGCAACCACTATTGACTGTGCCACAAACGTCAACCAACCCCAATACAATGTGGAATGCTGTTTTTTCATGCTGACATTGTGCCAAATTGCTTTGGTAACGATTATACTTTCCAAAGGAGTCCTATTAAATTACCTCAAATTATGGGGTATAGGCTACAGAACCTGTTAGTGTTAAAATAAATGATCAGAATACTAGAATAAGCATACTAATACTATACTGTAATAATTATATGGTTTATATCTTTATTGAGGTCTCCTGAGAGACAGTGTGATCAATGTCATTGGCTAAGTTCTATAATGTACCCTACAAGACAATAGAACTCACCATTATTTGTGCTGTCATGTACTCACACAGTGCTAGAATATGTGATGTCATAGACTAACAAAGCTTGAGAAAGAACCCTTATTTGTGATGGCATAGACATGCATAGCTCTAGAATACACCCTTGTAAGTTATTCATAGATGGCACCTACTGTACATCTCTCGATTGCGTCATACTATTGTTATGAACATTCTCAAGCTGCCCTCTGCCATCGTGGTGCCCAAAAGTTGTGATAACCCCAGTCATTCTGAACTGAGGCTAATGACTGTTTAGTCTAAAACAGACTATAGTGACCTGGAAATACGACGACATTGCTAAAACTACGCAGATATTTAGTAGGAAACAACTTTGCCATTCATCCATCATCATGTCATCAAATTTACTTTAGATAGATGGCAATGTCATCATTAGTTAGCAAAGTTTGTCAAATAGCTAGCGTTAGCTAGCTAAAATCCAGTGGTCTCCCCTCAATCTTAGCTATCTTACTCTATACTGAAACTAAAGTCAATCTGGTGGCATCAAAATAATGACAAAAGGTTTTCCTACTAATTATTTGCCTCCTTTTAAAAATGTCATTTTATTTCCAAGCCACTGTAATGCATTTTTAATTAAATCTTCATCAGCGCTCATTGACAATGCATTGAATGGAATGCTCAGTCGGGCATAGGTCCTAAAGCGAATGTTAAAATATTGTGATGAAAGGTGCAACCCATGACTAGAACATACCCTTCCTTGTGGTGTCATAGACGAGCAAGGCTCTAGAACGCACCCCCATTTTGTGATGGCAATGACTCTTTTTTTATCCTTGTTTTAGCCTTTTAGCTCTTAGCCTGATTTTAACCTGTCAGTGGATTAATCTATTTATTGACAATTTCAAAATGTTGAGTAAAACAGTTGTGGCTTTTAGAAATGATCTTATGTGCACAATGTAACAACTTCGTCACAGATGTCATTATTTTTTCTTCCACACAGTGGGAAGACCAGAGGTTGACATTTGCCTGGTGAATGAAGAAGTACAGATGATCCTCACAATGAACCTCTCTACTGATGGAGGTATAGAAAACCTTCGTCACAGATCCTTCGTCACAGATGTCATTATTTTTTCTTCCACACGGTGGGAAGACCAGAGGTTGACATTTGCCTGGTGAATGAAGAAGTACAGATGATAGGCCGTCATTGTAAATAAACATTTGTTCTTAATTGACTTGCCTAGTTAAATATATAAAATAAAATTCTGATCTGCAGGGATGCATGCTCCTCCCCTATCAAGGTGTTTTGTTACTTCCCTCATACACTATGCTTTTCCTCACGCTTACAATATCACAGGTCAATATAGTCTACCATATTGTCTACCAGTCAACTGTCTATCCTGCCCTCTATCCATAGTGGCAATAGTGGTAGGTGGATCGTTTGTCCAGATCTGCAATAGGTTAATAAGAGTATTGACGCACCGTACGTCAATCTAAGTAACATAATAAAAAAATCCCTGTCAAAATCTGTCAGTTTAAACTAGAGATATCAGTTTTTTTGCATGGGCGTTTCAATCCACGCATCTGCCTATGTCGGACTTCCGCATCTGCGGTAGAAGGTGACCAAGCTACAGACATCTTTGTCAGACCATGAAACATCAAGAAAATCGGTCTTCTCTTGAAAACGTCTGTAGCATCTGAACGGTTTGGCCTACAAAACTATTATGACCACTCTATGGAAAGGGAAGACTCTCACGAACACAATGGTGTGCTCACGGGAAGTGTCACAGGACTCGTCTGAAGATAATCCATACAAACGAATGGAAGTACTACTCCAAAAAATAAGGAGTTAAATATGTGTCCCAAAAAATATATTTCCTGAGTTTTCTTATACAGACATGCTCAAATTTGTTGCTACCCCTCCACAAAAAACGAAGAATGCATACTTTTCTCTGAAATAACTTGAAACTGAGAAAAGTAATTGGCATCCATCATTGTGTATTCCACTTTTAATAGAAATCAGACTTTGCTTTTGATTTTTTATTCAACATAATATTGTAAATAATGATATACATGAAAATGGCATGGACAAAAATGATGGGACCCTTAACCTAATATTTTGTTGCACAATGTTTTCTGTAGCTCTCAATGAGACTTCTGCACCTGTTAGTAACCACTCTAGGGGGTGTTGGATGGTTGCGTCCCACCTGGCCAACATCCAGTGAAATTGCAGAACGCCAAATTCAAAAACAGAAATACTCATTATAAAAATTCATAAAACAAACAAGTGTTATACATCGGTTTAAAGATTAACTTCTTGTTAATCCAACCACGGTGTCAGATTTCAAAAAGGCTTTATGGCGAAAGCATACCATGCGATTATCTGAGAACAGCGCCCAGCAGACAAATCATTACAAACAGTTACCAGCCAAGTAGAGGAGTTACACAAGTCAGAAATAGCGATAAAATTAATCACTTACCTTTGATGATCTTCATATGGTTGCACTCACAAGACTCCCATTTACTCAATAAATGTTCGTTTTGTTCAATAAAGTCCCTCTTTATATCCAAAAACATGTCGGAGAGTAACCATTTTTCAGAATACAAGCCTGAAACAATTTCTAAAGACTGTTGACATCTACTGGAAGCCATAGGAAGTGCAATTGAGTCCTAAACCAATGGAATCTGTATAAGCAGTCAATGGAAAACTACAAACATGAAAAAATCCAATTTTCTAGATGATTTCTCTCAGGTTTTCACCTGCCATATCAGTTCTGTTATACTCACAGACATTATTTTAACAGTTTGGAAATTTTAGAGAGTTTTCTATCCAAATATACCAATTATATGCATATCCTAGCTTCTGGGCCTGAGTAGCAGGCAGTTTACTTTGGGCACGCTTTTCATCCGGAGGTGAAAATGTCAGAACAGATCATTTGACCCACTCTTCCTGGGCAAACTGCTCCAACTGTCTCAGGTTTGATGTGTGCCTTCTCCAGACTGCAAGTTTCAGCTCTGGACTAATAGAAGGCCACTTCAGAATAGTCATATTTTTTGTTGTTATCCATTCTTGGGTGCTTTTAGCTGTGTGTTTTGGGTCATTGTCATTGTCCTGTTGGAGGACACATGACCTGCGACTGAGACAGAGCTTTCTGACACTGGGTAGTGCGTTTCGCTCCAGAATGCCTTGATAGTCTTGAGATTTCATTGTGCCCTGCACAGATTCAAGGCACCCTGTGCCAGGCGCAACAAAGCAGCCCCAAAACATAACCGAGCCTCCTCCATGTTTCAATGTAAGTATGGTGTTCTCTTCTTTGAAAGCTACAATTTTTTCTGTGAACATAGAGCTGATGTGACTTGCCAAAAAGCTCCAGTTTTGACTCATCTGTCCAAAAGACATTCTCCCAGAAGGATTGTGACTTGTCAATATGCATTTTAGCAAATTCCAGTCTGGCTGTTTTATGTTTTTCTTTCGAAAGTGGAATTCTCCTGGGTCTTCTTCCATGGAGCCCACTTCCACTCAAAAAGTGATGGATGGTGCAATCAGAAACTGACGTACCTTCACCTTGGTGTTCAGCTTATATCTCTTTGGCAGTTATCCTTGGTTCTTTTTCTACCATTTGCACTATCCTTCTGTTCAATCTGGAGTCGATTTTCCTCTAGCAGCCGCGCCCAGGGAGGTTGGCTACAGTTCCACGGGCCTTAAACTTCTTAATAATATTTGCAACTGTTGTCACAGGTACATCAATGTGCTGGGAGATGGTATTGTAGCCTTTACCTATACCATGCTTGTCTATTATTTTCTTTCTGATCTCCTCAGACAAATCTATGGGCTATAGTAATAAAGGCCAAATTGAATTTGATCAAATAATATGTATATATGTTTTATGATACCTAAAGGGGTCCTAAAATTCAATATCAAATAGCTAATGATCCATGGTATGACCATCTTAAAACAATTCCATATCTTAGCTTAGTATGGCCGACTGAAGACTGGGGTGTAGAATACTCATGGACAATAACCATCAATCTGGATAACAACACAAAACAAATTATAAGGCTACAGAAATGTATCGACCAATACAACCAATTCAATCAACACAAAACAATGTCGGAGAGTAAGCATGGAGAACCAAATGCCCAAAAGAAAGTAAGACTCCCCGATGGACACAGACAATTTATGCTTTTCACCATCGGGAATGGTAAGTGTAGTAACCGACTTGCTAAAGTCGATGAATGATAACTTGGGCATTCTTGAACTAGTCAGTAAAGATGTAAAGGAGTTGAAGGCAAGCCTCGAGATGCATGATGAAATAGCTTCGACAATGGAGAAAGAAAGAAACAAGCTAAAAGGTAGTCAATACTATTGAAACAGACGTTAAAGAACTTAAAAAGAGAACATGTTTCTGAGAGAAGCCTTACTTGAAATACAGACTAGATCTATGCGAGAACCTGGTACTTACCAGTATTAAAGAAAATCCAGTGTGAAGATCCTGAAAGTGTGGTGAAAGAATTCCTTCTTAAAGCGCTACAGATCCCAGGCGATACTGTCGAAAGTGTACACCATTTCGGAAAGAGAGGACAGCAATATGAGTGCACAATCGTTGCCTAATTTGCATTCTTTAAAGATAAAATAAGGGTTAAAAGCCTGGGCAAAAGACTTGCTGGTACAAAAATAGGCATGAACGATCAGTCCTCGAAGGAAATTGCCGAAGGGCTGAAGTTCTGTACCCTCTCTTCAAGGTGAATAGACTTAAAAGGAAATGTATAGCTTTCTTAGTCAATAAAGTGTACATTGAAAACCAACTGTTTCGAGACACCAAGACTACTCCATGGCTATTCTAAACAATATAAATGTTCCATAGAGGAGCCAAATAATGGAACACCCAATACTATCCATGTAGGCAATACTATCCACACCCAATACTATACACACCCAATACTATCCATGTAGGCATTGTAAAAATAAATAAAAAGGAAAACAATAAAATGCAACAATTGATTAGTTCCAGTGTCCATGGATCTAGAGATTCCAGCAGTGCTTACACCTGCAATGCTTCTAAAACAAAAAATTGAAATTACAACAGCACCTCCAGGAGTCTTCAACCTCAAAGATCTCTACAGCAAGCAATGGAAACAAGTTCAGCGCCTCGCAGACACATTCTGGAAAATATGTAGACAAGAATACCTGGTGACCCTCCAGTCACGCAGAAAATAGCAAGTTGACAAACCTAACCCGCAAGTTGGAGATGTTGTCTTACTAAAAGACACGCAAGTCCACCGAAACGAATGGCCTGTTGGACTCGTTGTCAAAACTGTACCAAACGGTGATAACAAAGTCAGGAAAGTGGAAATGAGAGTCATGAGACAAGGTGTTTTTCAGACCTGTCTCCAAAGTCGTCCAACTCCTCCAAAAGTAAACATAGTGACATAAAAGGTCATTATACCAAGCAGGAAGTGTTCTGATAGCTGTACAAAGTATTCTATTGTTATATGTTGTCATCTAGTGGCGAAGTTGGGTACTGTAGCTTTTAATTTGCTAACTCTCGGTGCAGAGCTATTTCCTGTCATAAAAATCAGAGCAAGACAGTCAAGCTCTATTTTTCCATCTTTAGGCCTTGGTTAAACGTTAGTCTGTAAGTACTTTTGAGTTATTAGGACATGCTTTTGCTAATTTAGTTTTTTTTACATGTTTATTCTAGTTTTCTAAGTTCCGATGATGCTAAGCTAATTGCGAAAACTATCGCCCATTCACTTAACATTGTGTGTTAGCATGCCAGCTATCATTTTGTGATGGAATTTAGTTTCTCTGGGTTTTGGATGTATGTATCTATTTTAAGTGTTCTGATATCACTTGTGGCAGAGCTAAAGTATAGTTATTGCTATATGGGCACTTAGATTGTGTGTATATGTTTTGTGGCCTTTCCTGTGATGTAAATTGTCAACATTTCTGCACGGTCAAGTTGGCTAGCTAGGCTTATTTTCTTGTTGCTTGCTCGTGACAGAAATGCTATTCTTTATTTGTATCCATTTGTGTGAATGTGTAGTGATTTTTCTAATACATTTTCTCCTTTCTGTATCTGTTACAGTTTTACAAAATATATTCTACTAAAGATTCTTAACAGTACCAGTGCCTCCTTCATACTTTATTGGAAGAGTGTAAGCTGTCTGCCATGCTTTGTAGCTTACACATTGTGAGGGTAAAACATAAACTACAAATACACTATACCACTAAAAATAGGGAATGTTGTAAAATAATTAGTATTCAACTTTCTATTTTTAAATAGATAAAGACAGCATTAGAAGAAAGGATAATTATAGAAATAATACATCTTCAAATATAAGGAACTGAAACACAAAAGTAATCAAAAGCCCGAAATTAGGTAGGAATCAACATAGTAGGGATAAAAACACAGAGGACATAGAAGGCACAGTATGTGTTGGTGTATTGTGATGTATATTTTTGCGATATACATGGGATAGGATATACATTTTAAATAAATTATAAATATAGTTTATTTATTGTCATATCATGATGGAACATTCCCCAACCCTATAGCATACCTGAGCGACCCACACACTAAGGAGAAGTCCTTATCTGTTTTATAGGCCTACTGCAAGTAGCCTATATGCAGCCAAGACCAAAAGTTAAATGTGGTCAGAGACCCACTACAGCAGCACTGCCCTCTCAACAGTCTGAGCCTGCCTGGCCGGGTTGGTCCAACAAAGCCAAAGCCCCCGGATGGGTGAGCATAATATACAAGGAATTTCTCAAAGCTGCTAATGAAAACCTTGACGACCTTGTACCTAGCTGGTGGGAATTCCGGTGGGGTGCCCCCACCCAGGTAGTGGCAGAGCTGGCAACACTAGCTGCAGAAACCCATGGGGAGGGGGTCACACTCGGACAATCAGAGAGGGGGCAAATTATTGTGGCCCTGGTGGCACAAAATAATCAAAAGGTCTGACTGCACAGAGATGCTTGGTAAAATGGTCACAACGGGGACCAGTGTGTGTGGGTTTCAGGGTAGGGGGTGTCATGACATGCCCATGGAGGGAGGATCATAGGTGCCCCCCCCCCCCCTCTCTCTCTACAGTTTTATGACGGTCGTAAATACTCTCCATTTGGGTCTGTAGTATTGAGATTGGAATGTGTGACTGTGGGACACACAGGGAAACACTTGGCCAAACTTTAACATCAAAAGGTTGAATAATTAAACAGTATTTCTGTATTCCAAACATTTGGAATGGTCCGTGGGTAAAGAACGACCATGTCGAATTTGTTTAATTTTGTGACATCATGAAAGACAGTAGAACCATATTACTGTATCTTTGTTTGTATACACTTCTCAATTATGGGGTTTGCATCTGAATGTTGTATAAAATAAATGATTAAGTATACGAATACTTCTGGAAAGATAACAATGTGATTTTAGTCTTCTAAATGAGAATTGTTTTCATAGTAACTTATGATCAGTCAGTGGCCCTGCCCCAAGTGTACACAGACATTGGGTGGGAATGATGAAACACCCCTTTTTCTACTGCACTATAAAAAAAAACCTGCAACAAAATGTACATTAGACCAGAGAGCATGGAGCAGTATCTACATGTTGAAACGGTTGGCAATTTAAATTAGACCAGTTAAGTGCAGCGCCAGCTGAATACGTTACAAATGGTTAAGAATTCTACTTTCAACAGAGAAGAAGAAAATCTCTACAAAACTAAAGACTCCACATTCAGTCTGCAGCTGTTTAAGTACTTTAGCCTGGTAAACGCGACTGATCGAACAACCGAATGGTACTTTAAAAGATCCATTCTGGAGAACATTTATAACAGACACTATCCAGAGTCCACTGAACAAGATACAACCACAAAAGACCTTTTGATCACTGGTGGACAAACCAGAGACTTTCTGTCGACTGACTCTCCAGCAGACGGACCCGGCGATCACAGAGAGGGACAACAAAGGCATACACTCGTAAATATGTCAATTGCAATTTATTTTCGAATGAGTGGCTGCACATGTGTAAAGTATTAGCATTTCCATGAGTATAGATATCAACTGTGTGTAGTGGATCCATTCTGTATTTCCCGCTCATTATCTGCCCCCACCCCTTTCCATTGTCTACCAAGCCGTCATATCGGGCTTATTCCACTAGGGACTTTTCATTGCATTATGTAGTAACCAATGTTTAACCCATCCTGTGTGTGTTTATGTAATTCTGTGTGAATATTTAGTTAGTTAGTAAATAAATAATTACGCCAATTTGTATATTGCTGATTCATCATTTATGCTAGGGTTCGTGCAGACTGTAAATCAATAAGATATGAAAATATCTGAAGAGAGTTAAATTTGGGAAATAGTAACTCTTTAAACAACATTTTCCCGTGGTGCCCTGACTTCCTAGTTAATTACTGTTTTCGTGATTAGTTTAATCACGTAATAATTACACCTAGAGAATTGATTTGTTCATATAACAGTCTTCACATTAATGAATAGTCACATTACGACATATGATGCTCCCGTGCGAGGAATTGTAACGGCTTTGGTAGTCGGGTAGGAGGAATGAGGCGCAGGAAGCAGCGAACACAGGGAGTGGTGTTTATAATCACACAGGATAAACAAAAGTTCCCAACCATAGGGAATAAAATACACAATAGACGACCAGGTAAAGCCGACGAACAACACTTCGTCAATGCACACAAATTAATCCCGCACAAACAACAGACGGGCCAGCTGAACTAAATACCCCCTCTAATAGCTAATTGGCCACAGGTGCCCAAAACCAAAAAAAGGGAAAACAAAAAAGGGATCGGTAGTAGCTAATAGGCCGGTGACGACGACCACCGAGCGCCACCCGAGCAGGAGGGGGCGCCACCGTCGGTGGGAATCGTGACAGTACCCCCCTCCTGACGCGCGTCTCCCGCAGCGCGCCGACACCGGCCTCGAGGTCGACCCGGAGGGCGAGGCGCAGGGCGATCCGGACGGAGGTGGTGGAAATCCCTCAACATAGATGGGTCCAGGACGTCCTCCGCCGGCACCCAGCACCTCTCCTCCGGGTCGTACCCCTCCCAGTCCACGAGGTACTGCAGGCCCCTCGCCCGGCGTCTAGAGTCCAGAATGGCCCGAATGCTGTACGCCGGGGACCCCCCGATGTCCAGAGGGGGCGGAGGGGGCGGAGGGACCTCCGGCACCTCATTTTCCTGAAGGGGACCAGCTACCACCGGCCTGAGGAGAGACACATGAAACGAGGGGTTAATGCGGTAATAGGAAGGGAGTTTCAACCGATAACACACCTCGTTTATCCTCCTCAGCACTTTGAAGGGCCCCACACACTGCGGCCCCAGCTTCCGGCAGGGCACGCGGAGGGGCAGGTTCCGGGTCGAGAGCCAGACCCTGTCTCCCGGTGCGAACACGGGCGCCTCACTGCGGTGGCGGTCAGCACTCCTCTTCTGCCGTGCACTGGCCTCCTTTAGTGAGTCCTGGACGGCTCTCCAGGTCTCCTTGGAGTGCTGGACCCAGTCCTCCACCGCAGGAGCCTCGGTCTGGCTCCGGTGCCATGGTGCCAGGACTGGCTGGTAACCTAACACACACTGAAAGGGTGATATGTTAGTAGAGGAGTGGCGAAGTGAGTTCTGGGCTAATTCAGCCCAGGGAATATACCTCGCCCACTCCCCTGGCCGGTCCTGGCAATACGACCTCAGGAACCTGCCCACCTCCTGGTTCACCCTCTCCGCCTGCCCATTGCTCTCGGGGTGATAACCGGAGGTCAAACTGACCGAGACCCCCAGCCACTCCATAAACGCTCTCCAGACCCTGGATGTGAACTGGGAACCTCGATCAGAGACAATGTCCTCCGGCACCCCGTAGTGCCGGAAGACGTGGGTAAATAGGGCCTCCGCAGTCTGCAGGGCCGTAGGGAGACCGGGCAATGGGAGGAGACGGCAGGACTTAGAGAACCGATCCACAACCACCAGAATCGCCGTGTTCCCCTGAGAGGGGGGAAGATCTGTCAAGAAGTCAATGGACAGGTGCGACCATGGTCGTTGTGGAATGGGGAGGGGCTGTAACTTCCCTCTCGGTAGATGCCTAGGAGCCTTACTCTGGGCACATACCGAACAGGAAGAGACATAGGACCTCACGTCCTTCGCCAAGGTGGGCCACCAGTACTTCCCTCTTAGACTCCGCACTGTCCTCGCCTCACCAGGATGACCCACAGTAGGTAGCGTGTGCGCCCACCGAATCAAACGATCACGAACACCGAGCGGCACATACATGCGCCCCACGGGCACCTGCGCAGGCGCAGGTTCCAACACCAATGCCCGCTCGATGTCCGCGTCCACCTCCCATACCACTGGTGCCACCAGCCTAGACGCTGGAATGATGGGAGTTGGATCGATGGGCCGGTCCTCCGTGTCATAGAGACGGGACAGCGCGTCGGCTTTAGTATTCAGGGAACCCGGTCTATAGGAGATGGTAAACCTAAACCGGGCGAAGAACATGGCCCACCTCGCCTGACGTGGATTCAGTCTCCTCGCTGCCCGGATGTACTCCAGGTTTCGGTGGTCGGTCCAGATGAGAAAGGGGTGCTTAGCCCCCTCAAGCCAGTGCCGCCACACCCTCAGGGCTTTGACCACCGCAAGCAACTCCCTGTCCCCCACATCGTAGTTACGCTCCGCCGAACTGAGCTTCTTCGAAAAATAAAGCGCAGGGGCGGAGTTTCGATGGCGTACCCGAGGGCTGTGATAGCACGGCACCCACCCCAGCCTCGGATGCATCCACCTCCACTATGAATGCTAAAGACGGGTCTGGGTGCGCCAACACGGGTGCGTCGGTGAACAGCGTCTTTAACTTCTTGAAGGCTCCGTCCGCCTCCGTCGACCATCGCAAACGCACCGGCCCCCCCTTCAGCAGTGAGGTAATGGGAGCCGCTACCTGGCCAAAACCCCGGATAAACCTCCGGTAGTAATTGGCAAAGCCTAAGAACCGCAGCACCTCCTTCACCGTGGTTGGAGTCGGCCAATTACGCACGGCCTTAACGCGGTCACACTCCATCACCACCTCCGTGGTGGAAATGCGATAACCCAGAAAGGAGACGGCTCGTTTGGAAAACTCACACTTCTCAGCCTTAACGTATAGGTCATGCTCCAGCAGTCTACCAAGCACCTTGCGTACCAGGGACACATGCGCGGAGCGGGTGGCGGAATATATCAGAATGTCATCGATATAGACTATCGCGCCCTGCCCGTGCAGGTCCCTGAGAATTTCGTCAACAAAGGATGGAAAGACGGCTGGAGCATTTTTCAACCCATACGGCATGACGAGGTACTCATAATGGCCCGATGTGGTACTAAAGGTGGTTTTCCACTCGTCTCCCTTCTTGATACGCACCAGGTTATACGCGCTCCTGAGATCCAGTTTTGTGAAGAACTGTGCTCCGTGAAATGATTCCACCGCCGTAGCGATGAGAGGTAGTGGGTAACTAAACCCCACCGTGATAGCGTTTAGACCTCGGTAATCAATGCACGGACGCAGACTTCCCTCCTTTTTCTTCACAAAAAAGAAACTCGAGGAAGCGGGTGAGATGGAGGGCCGAATGTACCCCTATCCCAGGGATTACGTGACATATGTCTCCATAGCCGCCGTCTCCTCCTGTGACAAGGGGTACACGTGACTCCTGGGAAGCGCAGCGTTAACCTGGAGATCTATCGCACAATCCCCCTGTCGATGAGGTGGTAATTTGGTCGCCCTCTTTTTACAAAAAGCGATCGCCAAATCGGCGTATTCAGGGGGAATGCGCACGGTGGACACCTGGTCTGGACTTTCCACCGACGTGGCACCTATGGAAACTCCTAGACACCTCCCTGAACACTCCTCTGACCACCCCTGGAGAACCCCCTGTTTCCACGAAATACGGGGATTGTGACCAGCCAGCCAGGGGACCCCTAGCACCACCGGAAACGCAGGCGAATCAATAAGGAAAAAACTAATGCGTTCCTTATGATTCCCCTGCGTTACCATGTCCAGTGGCACTGTAGACTCCCTGACTAGCCCTGACCCTAATGGTCGGCTATCTAGGGAGTGCACGGGGAAGGGGGAATCTAACGTCACCCGCGGAATGCCCAGCTTGATGGCAAGTCCACAATCCATAAAGTTCCCAGCTGCGCCTGAATCGACTAGCGCCCTATGCTGGGAAGAGGGAAAAAATGTGGTAAACAAAACAGGTAAAAACACGTGACCAACAGGGGGTTCTGGGTGACTCTGGTGGTGACTCACCTGAGGTGACCGAGAAGTGTTCTGCCTGCCCTCTCGACTCCCAGATTGGCTCCTCCAGCACCGGTCGGCCGTGTGTCCTCTCCGACCACAGCTGGTGCAGGAGGAGCCACCTCCTCCGGTGCCCCTTGGCACGGCCCCCCCTACCTCCATAGGGGTAGGGGCGGGGGTGCAAGGGGGTGGAACGGGCAGGACCCTCTCCGAACGCCCGCGGGCAGCCAGCAAATTGTCGAGACGGATGGACATGTCTATAAGCTCGTCCAGGGACAGAGCTGTGTCCCGACAGGCCAGCTCCCTGCGGACGTCCGCCCGGAGACTGCAGCGGTAGTGGTCCATGAGGGCCCTGTCGTTCCACCCCGCCCCAGCAGCCAAGGTCCTGAACTCCAGCGCGAAGTCCTGAGCACTCCTCGTCTCCTGCCTGAGGTGGAACAGCCGTTCACCCGCCGCTCTTCCTTCTGGAGGGTGGTCGAACACGGCCCGAAAGCGGCGGGTGAACTCTGGATAGTGGTCCCTCGCCGAGTCTGGGCTGTTCCAGACCGCATTAGCCCATTCCAGAGCCCGGCCCGTCAGGCAGGAAACGAGGGCACTCACGCTCTCCTCTCCTGTGGGAGCAGGTCTGACGGTGGCCAGGTACAGCTCAAGCTGGAGCAAAAACCCCTGGCACCCAGCCGCCGCACCATCGTACTCCCTTGGGAGCAACAAACGAAGCGCGCCAGAGCCAGACGTAGTGGGAGGCGAAGGTGGCTGTATCGGAGGAGGTGGAGGTGGAGAGAGGATTTCACTTCTCTCCCATCGGTCCATCCTCTCCATCATCTGGTCCATCGCTGATCCGATGCGGTGTAGGACCGTAGTGTGGTGAAGCACACGTTCCTCCATCGAGGGAAGAGGAGTGCCCGCTGCTCCCGCTGATTCCATGCCTTTTTCAGTGGTGCGGGATTCTGTAACGGCTTCGGTAGTCGGGTAGGAGGAATGAGGCGCAGGAAGCAGCAAACACAGGGAGTGGTGTTTTTAATCACACAGGATAAACAAAAGTTCCCAACCATAGGGAATAAAATACAAAATAGACGACCAGGTAAAGCCGACGAACAACACTTCGTCAATGCACACAAATTAATCCCGCACAAACAACAGACGGGCCAGCTGAACTAAATACCCCCTCTAATAGCTAATTGGCCACAGGTGCCCAAAACCAAAAAAAGGGAAAACCAAAAAGGGATCAGTAGTAGCTAATAGGCCGGTGACGACGACCGCCGAGTGCCACCCGAGCAGGAGGGGGCGCCACCGTCGGTGGGAATCGTGACAGGAATCTAAGATAGAATGGAGGCATTTATTTTTGAATTCAGCCTATATAAAATTGAAAATCAGATTACATTATGCACCCAGACTATGTTATACAATTTAACTAAGAAGCTAAACTTCTCAGACTTACCTTTTCAGGTGGATCATTTGGATAAGGTCCAAACACATTTCTTTCTACCAAAGAGACTATTTAAACTGCTCCACATTAACCTAGTTACAGCATTGCTTTCAGGTTAATTAAAGTTGAATTACCAAATGGCCTATACAGGTATGATTAATCATTGACATTGATTAATCAATTAAATTTGCATTTGAAAATTCATTCACGTCTAGCTTCTACATTACTGATCCAGTATTGGTGGTTCATTAACGTGTTTAGATAGATTAACATTGTCTTTGTGGCTTCCACCAACTCAAAACCCAAACTTTGGATTAAGAAAAGAAATAAAAAATTTAACGTGCAAACTATCAGAGGGGTGGTTCCCAGTCCCTCGCTAATTAGTGAACCCTCACCCATTAAAAGATTGATCACTGACCTCAGCAGCGAAACAAACCCTAATTATGCCATTAGCAGAAAAACTGCAGAAATTGTGAACAACACTCTCCAAAATCAACCATCGGGCGCAGGCTTTGTAACTGTTCTCTCCACTTTAGGCCTTATGTATCGCCATCAAAGATTGGAATCGGTCCAGTACCACAGTGCTCAGCAGAAGCACGTGCAAGACATGGCTGATATGAAGGGACAGGTGGAGAGAAACGAGCAACTATTGACAAGAGCTATTCTGCTATTCTGCTAGCCGAGGAACTGCGTTTGAAAACTGAACAATTAAAAGTAATTGCAAATACTTATGATGATGAACGAGCACAAACTCTTCAACAAAATCGTTTTCTACAGGAAAAACCCGATTTACCTAAAACTAAATACGATGCAGTCCACTCCAAACAAGATAAATCTGTCAAGTTATCTACAAACAAGAGGGCGGAATTTGATAACATGCAAGCAGTTTTGATGAACGTTACTCAAAGCAATAATGTTCTAGTCCAAATGCTGAAAACCAAAGAGTTATTGAACACAATGACTAAGTTGGATGACAAATCAGCAGAAGTCATTGAAGTCGACGTACATGGATTATTTTAAATATGTTATTGGACATAAACAGATTTGGCTCATGAATCTATACGGTCTAAAATAATGATGATTCACTCTTCTTTGAAAATGTATACAATAATTGATCAATCATACAAGAAATACAAGACTATTATTATGGTGGTAGATTATAATATGGTTTTAAATACCTGAATGGACCGTAAATGAAATCACACTCACCCTCATTAACTTAAGGATATCACTGCTCAAAAAAATAAAGGGAACACTTAAACAACACAATGTAACTCCAAGTCAATCACACTTCTGTGAAATCAAACTGTCCACTTAGGAAGCAACACTGATTGACAATAAAATTCACATGCTGTTGTGCAAATGGAATAGACAACAGGTGGAAATTATAGGCAATTAGCAAGACACCCCCAATAAAGGAGTGGTTCTGCAGGTGGGGACCACAGACCACTTCTCAGTTCCTATGCTTCCTGGCTGATGTTTTGGTCACTTTTGAATGCTGGCGGTGCTTTCACTCTAGTGGTAGCATGAGAGGGAGTCTACAACCCACACAAGCGGCTCAGGTAGTGCAGCTCATCCAGGATGTCACATCAATGCGAGCTGTGGCAAGAAGGTTTGCTGTGTCTGTCAGCGTAGTGTCCAGAGCATGGAGGCGCTACCAGGAGACAGGCCAGTACATCAGGAGACGTGGAGGAGGCCGTAGGAGGGCAACAACCCAGCAGCAGGACCGCTACCTCCGCCTTTGTGCAAGGAGGAGCAGGAGAAGCACTGCCAGAGCCCTGCAAAATGACCTCCAGCAGGCCACAAATGTGCAGGTGTCTGCTCAAACGGTCAGAAACAGACTCCATGAGGGTGGTATGAGGGCCCGACGTCCACAGGTGGGGGTTGTGCTTACAGCCCAACACCATGCAGGACGTTTGGCATTTGCCAGAGAACACCAAGATTGGCAAATTCGCCACTGGCGCCCTGTGCTCTTCACAGATGAAAGCAGGTTCACACTGAGCATGTGACAGACGTGACAGAGTCTGGAGACGCCGTGGAGAATGTTCTGCTGCCTGCAACATCCACCAGCATGACCGGTTTGGCGGTGGGTCAGTCATGGTGTGGGGTGGCATTTCTTTGGGGGGCCACACAGCCCTCCATGTGCTCGCCAGAGGTAGCCTGACTGCCATTAGGTACCGAGATGAGATCCTCAGACCCCTTGTGAGACCATATGCTGGTGCGGTTGGCCCTGGGTTCCTCCTAATGCAAGACAATGACCTCATGTGGCTGGAGTGTGTCAGCAGTTCCTGCAAGAGGAAGGCATTGATGCTATGGACTGGCCCGCCCGTTCCCCAGACCTGAATCCAATTGAGCACATCTGGGACATCATGTCTCGCTCCATCCACCAACGCCACGTTGCACCACAGACTGTCCAGGAGTTGGCGGATGCTTTAGTCCAGGTCTGGGAGGAGATCCCTCAGGAGACCATCCGCCACCTCATCAGGAGCATGCCCAGGCGTTGTAGGGAGGTCATACAGGTACGTGGAGGCCACACACACTACTGAGCCTCATTTTGACTTGTTTTAAGGACATTACATCAAAGTTGGATCAGCCTGTAGTGTGGTTTTCCACTTTAATTTTGAGTGTGACTCCAAATCCAGACCTCCATGGGTTGATAAATTGGATTTCCATTGATTATTTTTGTGTGATTTTGTTGTCAGCACATTCAACTATGTAAAGAAAAAAGTATTTAATAAGATTATTTCTTTCATTCAGATCTAGGATGTGTTGTTTAAGTGT
Source organism: Salmo salar (assembly GCF_965601325.2). Lineage (NCBI taxonomy): Eukaryota > Metazoa > Chordata > Actinopteri > Salmoniformes > Salmonidae > Salmo > Salmo salar. The sequence goes on from NC_138303.1 coordinate 52,798,515, forward strand.
TCCCTTTATTTTTTTGAGAAGTGTATCATGATATATTGGAACTAGTGTGGACATGAAGGCTTAAATGTCCTGATTTAATGAGGCTCAGTCAAGCTAGCTGTCTTGACTACTTTCTTATGTCATTCTAGCTGGCACCAAAAGTTTAAAAAGTGTTGATAGGGGACAGAATACAGTCGGACCATCAAATAATTGGCATATACATTACTCTTACAGAATTTCCACATTGGCGAGGATATTGGAAATGTAATCAAAGCCTAATGGATGAGAACTTGTTTTTAACCAGGACAGAATCATTTACAACTGACTTTTTCTGACATAACATAGATACAGCAGATCCCCTTATTGTATGGGACACATTTAAATGTGCTTATAGAGGCCATACTTATCTTCAAAACAAAAGCAACTTAGGTCAAAATAATTCTTATTAACAAAGGAAATAGAGGGACTAACAGTACAGATAGCAATAAAAACGGTACTATAGAGGCACAGGAAAACAAAAATGAAAAACAAAAAGAATTGGAGGAACTTATTCAAGAAAGATCAAGTGTAATGTATTATAAAATAAAGCGAACTTGATGAAATATGGGAAAAAACGCACCATTTATTATCGCAACATAGAAATGCTACCAAAAACTATTTACAGAAACTTTACGGAGTCACCCATGACTCACCAAACAATATTTCTAAAGAGGAAGGAAAGTACTTTAAGCATATGTTTTTGTTTCAGTCTCCATCTCCACTAACTGAAGTTAATTGCAAGGATTTTTTTCTTATTAATAATGTAAAATTAAAAGTTGTACTGAAAGACTAATTTGAAGGCCAAATTACAGAGGAGGAACTTCTTGATGCCTTTAAGTCCGGGAAAATTCCAGGGCTGGATGGCATACCAGTTGAGATATACCAAACCTTTTTTGACGTACTCAGAGAACAGTTTTACACAGCATGCTTTAACCACTCCTATAAAAATGGTTGATTATCAGGCCCCTTAAACTTCAGTGATGTGATGCAAAAATAATAGCAAAATGCATAGCGTATATAATTAAAAAGGTATTGTCAGATATTATTCATCTTAATCAAACAGGTTTTTTACATGGATGATACATTGGAAATAATATAAGAAAAGTACTGGAAACAATAGAACACTGAAACATCTGGGAAATCAGGCCTGGTATTCATAGCTGACTTTCAAAAGGCTTTTGAAAAAGTATAACTAGAATTTATATATAAATGTCTAGAATTTTTTAATTTTGGAGAATCTCTTATACAATGGGTTAAAGTTACCCTAGGTGTAAAATAGTAAATGTCTACTTCTCAGAAAGTATTAAACTATCGAGGAATAAAACAAGGTTGTCCACTATCGGCATATCTATTTATTATGGCCATCGAAATGTTAGCTATTAAAATCAGATCCAACAATAATATCAAGGGGCTTGAAATCCAGGGCTTAAAAACAAAGGTGTCATTGTATGCTAATGATTAATGTTTATTTTAAATCCACAATTTGGATTCCTCCACAGCCTCTTAGAGGATCTAGATATTTTTTCTAACCTCTCTGGATTCAAACCAAATTATGATAAGTGGATCACAAAAAAATATAACTTTTACATTACCGTGTAGTTTACCAATAAAATGGTCTGTCCGTGAAGTGAACATCCTTGGTATTCATATCCCAAAATAAATAAATCATCTTACCACAATAAATTTAAAATCATTTGCTTATGGCCTTTTTTTATTATATGAGCAAAAAATAATTAAAAAAATGTGGAACATTAATCCAGACAAAATTAAACAGGCTTATTTAAACAAAGAATATGAATTCAGAGGGCATAAATTATTCAATATTAAAGCATTAGAACTCTCACTAAAGGCTTCAGTTATTCAAGCGTTATACTTAAATCTGAACCGGTTCTCTAGCAGATTAGTAAGAAGGTCTCACCCATTGTTGAAGAATGGCTTTTTCCCCTTTATTGAGATTACAAGTTCGGTTATTTGAAAATGAAATCCTCTCCAAAATATTGCTATTTTTAAAACAACCCATACAAAGTTGGTTGTAATTTCAATTGAATCCACCAAAAAAGACAGAACAAATATTATGGTTAAACTCAAATATACTAATTGATAAAAAAGCATGATACATGATTTTTTTTTTTTTAAACGGTATAATTTTTGTAAAGGATATCATAAATAGGTTTAGCAGAGTTAGGTCACACATGCACCTAACAAAAATGTATAGAAATGTCTGCTTCACCCAAAATTACAACCAACTAATTGCAGCATTAGTTGGCTGTAATTTTGGGTGAAGCAGGGTTATATCCTGCCTGTTTGGCCCTGTCCGGGGGTATCATCGGATGGGGCCACAGTGTCTTCTGATCCCTCCTGTCTCAGCCTCCAGTATTTATGCTGCAGTAGTTTATGTGTCGGGGGGCTAGGGTCAGTCTGTTACATCTGGAGTATTTGTCTTGTCTTATCCGGTGTCCTGTGTGAATTTAAATATGCTCTCTCTAATTCTCTCTTTCTCTCTTTCTGTCTTTCTCTCGGAGGACCTGAGCCCTAGGACCATGCCTCAGGACTACCTGGTATGATGACTCCTTGCTGTCCCCAGTCCACCTGGCCGTGCTGCTGCTCCAGTTTCAACTGTTCTGCCTGCGGCTATGGAACCCTGACCTGTTCACCGGACGTGCTTGTTGCACCCTCGACAACTACTATGATTATTATTATTTGACCATGCTGGTCATTTATGAACATTTTAACATATTGACCATGTTCTGTTATAATATCCACCCTGCACAGCCAGAAGAGGACTGGCCACCCCTCATAGCCTGGTTCCTCTCTAGGTTTCTTCCTAGGTTTTTGGCCTTTCTAGGGAGTTTTTCCTAGGGAGTTTTTCCTAGCCACCGTGCTTCTTTCACATGCATTGCTTGCCGTTTGGGGTTTTAGGCTGGGTTTCTGTACAGCACTTTGAGATATAAGCTGATGTACGAAGGGCTATATAAATAAATTTGATTTGATTTGATTCATTACCGCAAAAATGGAAGAGGCAAGTGGAAGGGGAAGAAAGTAAGGCCTTGTCTGTCGGCCCAGCATTAAAGACCTGTTAAAGATCTGTTAAAGAAAATTGTGATAAATAAAAAAAGTATTCCAGTTACACTTAAGGACCAAAAAATATACAGCTGTGCCATATAGATTGCAAAATAGTTGGGAAGAGATTTTCGATGTACCGATTCCATGGCACATGGTTTGTGAACTGATACACACAACAACGTCGGATTCAAAACACAGTTTTTCAATTTAAATTATTATACAGAATTTTTGCAACCAATTGAATGTTTTATATATATGGGGGATACAAACACCCAGCTCTGCATATTGTGCTGTGAAGAGGCAGAATCATTAGATCATTTGTTTTGGTATTGTCCATATGTAGCTTTTTATTGTTCGCAGGTTCAGGAATGGCTGAAGAAATGCAACATTTACCAGGAGTTAACTCTGCAAATTGCACTGCTGGGTGATTTAAAAAGTCATAGTCAATTGCTCAATAATATAATAATACTCTTAGAAAAAATGGCCACTCTAAAATGTGCAGTTTTGTCACAACACAATGCCACAGATGTTTCAAGTTTTGAGGGAGCGAGCAATTGGCATGCTGACCGCAGGAATGGCCACCAGAGCTGGTGCCAGAGAATTTAATGTTAATTTCTCTTCCATAAACCGCCTCCAACATAATTTTAGAGAATTTAGCAGAATATCCAACCGCCCTCACAACCGCAGACCACTTGTATATGAAGTCGTGTGTGAGAGCGGTATGTTCATGTCAACATTGTGAACAGAGTGCCCCATGGTGGCGGTGGGGTTATGGTATGGGCAGGCATAACCTACGGCTAACAAACACAATTGCATTTTATCGATGGCAATTTGAATGCACAGAGATACTGTGACGAGATCCTGAGGCCCATTGTCCTGTCATTCATCCACCACCATCACCTCATGTTTCAGAATGATAATGCATGGCCCTATGTCGCAAAGATCTGTACACAATTCCTGGAAGCTGAAATTGTCCCAGTTCTTACATGGCCTGCATAGTCACCAGACGTGTCACCCATTGAGCATGTTTGGGAAGCTCTGGATCGTCGTGTACGACAGAGTGTTCCAGTTCCTGCCAATATCCAGCAACTTTGCACAGCTATTGAAGAGGAGTGGGACAACATTCCATTCTGATCAACTCTATGCGAAGGAGATGTGTCGCGCTGCATGAGGCAAATTGTGGTCACACCAGATACTGACTGGTTTTCTGACCCACGTCCTTAACTTATTTTTTAAGGTATCTGTGAGCAACAGATGCATATCTGTATTCCAGTCATGTGAAATCCATAGATTAGGGTGTAAAGAATTTATTTCAATTGACTGATTTCCTTATGTAAACTGTAATTCAGTAAATTCGTAGAAATTGTTGCATGTTAAAATTGTTGCATTTTATTTTTGTTCAGTATAAATCCACAACATAGAAGAATAGCTGATTTGCCAGGTGTCATTGCACATGAAAGAACAGTGAAGACATGCAGCTCAAAAATCTTCCCTGTTGATGTTGTTTAGGGACAATACAATTATCCTACCCAGACTATCCTGCAACACTGAATAATTGCATTATTGTTGTCAAGTGAGTACAATTCTACTCTAGGCTGTAAACTGTAGTGAAAATGTCATTTGAATAATGGTGCAAAAGCCCTGTTATTTGAATGTTTCATTCCATGTGGATAAACTGTGGGTCTACTCTTGACAGATTATAGATAGGCACAGTAGCAAGCCAGATTGTCTGTATTTTTACTTCTGATGCGTCTTTTCCCAATCATTCTCTGAAGTTGTTCTACAGGCTTATGCTCCCAGCAGGCCCAGTTACTCAGAAAAACTTAACACGTGTTCTGCGTCCTTTCCGATCCGAGCGGCTATTACTCAACGTAAAACCTAACGGTTCAATATAGCCTAAATATTTGTCAATTAACTTTGAACATGTATTACCTTTTACAGTATGTGTGGCATAAACACAACTATTCACAATGTTTTCATCTGATTAGGCTACTGGGTCGTTCCACCTCAAAAAGCACAAGATAAAAGTCGACACCCACCATCTCAGATTGTTCTGAAATCATTTGTTAGAAACAGATAAGATTATCATTCCTGAAACATTATTTTGTTGAAATATAATTGGATCTCTGAGAAATTAAGCTAATTGATTGCACCCAAATTGGCCATTTTAACTTATAGGATTCATATAATATTCAATAATTATACTACCTAACATCTGATTATTATATATATTTATCATTGAAGCTGTTGGGTTTATGTCCCAACCTACAGTGCCTTCAGAAAGTATTCATACCCCTTGACTTATTCCACATTTTGTTGTTACAGCCTAAATTCAAATTCACATTTCTCCAGGTAAGAATATTGCAAAAATATGATCAGTGGCTCATTCGAGAGAAGACATTCTCCCGAATTATGACATCGGCCAGTATTGAAATCTGACATGTATGATAGACGTTTTTGCGATCTAAAACGTGTATTCCTATTAACTTCCAGTGTAGTGAGAGCGACTTTTCACCGTTCTATATAATACCGGCCGGATTTCTGCCTGCTTGAACGCCAATAACTCAGATGCACACATGAAAGTATGAAATGACCCAGGGAATCGATAGAACATCACTCAGAGATGCACAAAAACAATATAACATTTGAAAATAGGTGAACCTTTCCTTTAAAGAGTTTTATGGCTGTGTTTGGAGAGAACTGAGGATGGATCAACATTGTAGTTACTCCACAATACTAACCTAAATGTGTGAAAAGAAGGAAGCCTGTACAGAATAACACATATTTCATAATATGCATCCTGTTTGCAACAATGTACTAAAGTAATATCACAAAAAAATGGAGCAAAGGAATTAAGTTTTTATCGGAATACAAAGCGTTATTTTTGGGGCAAATCCAACACAACACATCACTGAGTACCACTCTCCATATTGTCAAGCATGGTGGTGGCTGCATCATGGTTATGCTTGTCATTGGCAAGGACTGGGGAGTTTTTCAGGATACAAATTAAGAAGTTACACATTGGTTATTGGGTTTTAACCTGTTGGGGGTAGGGGGCAGTAAACAACGTACCCAATTTAATCTGGTTATTACTACTGCCCAGAAACTAGAATATGCATATAATTATTGGCTTTGGATAGAAAACACGCTAAAGTTTCTAAAACTGTTTGAATGGTGTCTGTGAGTATAACAGAACTCATATGGCAGGCAAAAACCTGAGAAGATTCCTTACAGGAAGTGACCTGTCTGACAAGTTCTTGTTCTTCTTGGCTCTCTTTAATGAAAACTGAGGATCTTTGCTGTAACGTGACACTGGCTACAGCTCCCATAGGCTCTCAGAAGGCGGGAAAAAGCTGAATGATGTAATTCCAGCCACTGGCTGAAAAACATTAGCGCTTTTGGTAAGTGCTCTATCAGAGGACAATGGGATGGAGGCGCGTGCACGAGTCGACCCCATGTTTTTATTTTCTCTCTCTTTGAACCTAAACACGCTTTCCCGGTCGGAATATTATCGCTTTTTTCCGAGAAAAAATGCATAAAAATTGATTTTAAACAGCGGTTGACATGCTTCGAAGTACGGTAATGGAATGATTCAAAAAATTTTGTCACGAAATGCATCGTGCGCGTCACCCTTCTTTATCATTCGGCTAGTGTCTTGAACGCACGAACAAAACAGAGGATATTTGAACATAACTATGGATTATTTTGAACCAAACCAACATTTGTTATTGAAGTAGAAGTCCTGGGAGTGCATTCTGACAAAGAACAGCAAAGGTAATAACATTTTTCTTATGATAAATCTGACTTTGGTGAGGGCTAAACTTGGTGGGTGTCTAAATAGCTAGCCCTGTGATGCCGGGCTATCTACTTAGAATATTGCAAAATGTGCTTTCACCGAAAAGCTATTTTAAAATCGGACATAGCGAGTGCATAGAGGAGTTCTGTATCTATAATTCATAAAATAATTGTTATGTTTTTTGTGAACGTTTATCGTGAGTAATTTAGTAAATTCACCGGAAGTTTGCGGGGGGTATGCTAGTTCTGAACGTCACATGCTAATGTAAAAAGCTGTTTTTTGATATAAATATGAACTTGATTGAACAAAACATGCATGTATTGTATAACATAATGTCCTAGGGTTGTCATCTGATGAAGATCATCAAAGGTTAGTGCTGCATTTAGCTGTGATTTGGGTTTATGTGACATTCTATGCTAGCTTGAAAAATGGGTGTCTGATTATTTCTGGCTGGGTACTCTGCTGACATAATTTAATGTTTTGCTTTCGTTGTAAAGCCTTTTTGAAATCGGACAGTGTGGTTAGATTAACGAGAGTCTTGTCTTTAAAATGGTGTAAAATAGTCATATGTTTGAGAAATTGAAGTAATAGCATTTCTAAGATATTTGAATAACGCGCCATGGGATTCAACTGGCTGTTGAGTAGGTGGGACGATTTCGTCCCGAGGACCCTAGAGAGGTTAACCAATTCATTGTAATACCTTTTATGGCGGCTGTTAGCAAAATCTGCAAAAGATGATTGACTCCTTCCCTCTATGCCCTCTGGAATTGACCCCAGGACAGCCACATGGTAAACCTCATTTAAAGCTGTATAAACATTGTCCCAATACTTTCTGGTCATGACCAAAGTGTATGTACATAAGAGAGAATAAAGTAGACTGCATCGGTCAAAATCGTGATTTATGACCCTATGTCCGGCTGGGGCGTACATGCCCAAATAAGGGCATCCGGTCTGGACATCCTGGCGGGAAGGTGTCACGTGGTTAGGGTCATATAGTTTTATCCTGTTCTGTCACGTGTTAGAGTGTGTGTTATATCTATATTGCATCTCTTTGAAGTTGTCATGATGATTGATGTGTAGGGCCCTCATTGAACTGGGGGGGTTGTGTTTGAACATTTCAAAGAGGATGACCCCACACCCCCCTATTTTATTTCTCTTAGGGTTGTTGTCTATGAATTATGAATGTCCGGGGGGTTATGTGTTGGAGGCAGACGTCTTATAAATACGCCCCAGACACACATGCGGCCCCAGAACACTAAACAAGATTTAAAAAATAAAAACCCTGAACATTAAACAGAAAATTATGACTCCTAGGCCAATTCTCGGGGTACTATGCGTCTCTTGCCGCGAACCCAATGTTAAAAGCATCGAGGATCTTTGGGGTGAGGCCCCAGAATGTTTTAAAGCGTTTTTGGATACTAGTGATGGCCATATGACTTATATGTTCAAACTTGAGGATTCAACGGTGAAGATTTTCACAGACAGCGGCCCCAGACCCCTTTATCATGCAAAACCCGGGAGTTTTTCTCCTGCACTGCGTATGAGAGAATGGCTTAAGATACGGCTAGCGCTCTGTCAAATTGAACAGGCCCTGAGTGGTACAGCCGTGCAAGGCTATGCTATGGAAGAGAGGGTGGAGGGTCGCCATGATTTACAAGCCATCAGGATCTCTTCCATGGCTTACAGCCCCGACTCCAAAGTGACAATTTTAGCATGTGAACAATTTGATAGTACAAATGCGACGAAATCTGTAAGTTCATATGTATTATCGAAAGCCTGCAAGGATGTGATTTTTTTTTATGCCTGTGTTTAGCTTTAAATGGAGGGATTACCCTATATTCATAACCCTGATGAATAAGCTGGACAATTTAAAAAAAAATCGTGAACAATTACGTCGATGGCAGCTTTTATCCCTTACATCTAGACGTTGCGCTAGCGGAACACCTGCTCCAATATCCAATGATGGGCGTGGCGCGAAATACAAAGTCCTCGAAAATCTGAAAACTTCAATTTTTCAAACATATGACTATTTTACACCATTTTAAAGACAAGACTCTCCTTTATCTAACCACACTGTCCGATTTCAAAAAGGCTTTACAGCGAAAGCAAAACATTAGATTAGGTCAGCAGAGTACCCAGCCAGAAATAATCAGACACCCATTTTTCAAGCTAGCATATAATGTCACAAAAAACAAAACCACAGCTAAATGCAGCACTAACCTTTGATGATCTTCATCAGATGACACTCCTAGGACATTATGTTATACAATACATGCATGTTTTGTTCAATCAAGTTCATATTTATATCAAAAACCAGCTTTTTACATTAGCATGTGACGTTCAGAACTAGAGTACCCACCGAAAACTTCCAGTGAATTTACTAAATTACTCACGATAAACGTTCACAAAAAACATAATTATTTTAAGAATTATAGATACAGAACTCCTTTATGCAATCGAGGTGTCCGATTTTAAAATAGCTTTTCGGTGAAAGCACATTTTGCAATATTCTGAGTAGATAGCTCGGCATCACGGGCTAGCTATTTTGACACCCACCAAGTTTGGCCCTCAACAAACTCAGATTTACTATAAGAAAAATTGGATTACCTTTGCTGTTCTTCGTCAGAATGCACTTCCAGGACTTCTACTTCAATAACAAATGTTGGTTTGGTTCCAAATAATCCATAGTTATATCCAAATAGCGGCGTGTTGTTCGTGCGTTCAAGACACTATCCGAAGGGTAAAGAAGGGTGACGCGCCCGGCGCGTTTCATGACCAAAAAATTCAAAATATTCCATTACCGTACTTCGAAGCATGTCAACTGCTGTTTAAAATCGATTTTTATGCGATTTTTCTCGTAAAAAAGCGATAATATTCCGACCGGGAAACCCTGTTTTTGTTCAAAAAAATAAAAACATGGTGCCCCCAGTCTCATTGTTCTCAGATCGACCACTATCCAAATGCGCTACTGTTTTTCAGCGATGGCCTGCAGAGTCATCATTCCCTGTTCTGGCGCCTTATGGGAGCGTTAGAAAATGTCACGTTACAGCAGAGATCCCCTGTTTTGGATAGAGATGATCAAGAAGGCCAAGAAATGGTCAGAGAGCGCGCTTCCTGTTTGGAATCTTCTCAGGTTTTGGCCTGCCAAATGAGTTCTGTTATACTCACAGACACCATTCAAACAGTTTTAGAAACTTTGGAGTGTGTTCTATCCAAAGCTAATAATTATATGCATATTCTAGTTTCTGGGCATGAGTAATAATCAGATTAAATCGGGTACATTTTTTATCCGGCCGTGAAAATACTGCCCTCGATCCATAAAAAGTTAAGACACACGGCGAGAGTCTACAGGCCAGACGTAGGATCTATCCCTGGGGTGAAAACTTACCGAGTCTTGACGCTGGGGAGTTGGACACAGACAGCGGTTGGGGTTCAGTGACAACCCTATAGCCGGGCCCGTTATCCGTAAGAAAGGAACAGTAAAAATGTATTGCCTTAATTATTCAAAGGTCTGTACTAAATATTATGAATTAAATAAATGGTTTTAAAGCTACCCCTTAACGAACGGGAATCTGTCATTTCTTCAAATGTTGTTTATACATAAAAAACATTCATGCGTGTTACAATATTGCACAAGCTGTTTTTAAAAAGGTCTGTACTAAATATTATGAATTAAATAAAATGGTTTTAAAGCTGTATCTCACCTTTAACGTAGGGGCTATGCATTTTCGAGCCATCCCCAGGCAGGGCTTGAGAAAAAAAGGATTCCGGAAAGACGTGTGCGTGCGCAGGGGGTGTGTGCGTGTGAGGGAGGGTAATTGTGTGTGTGTGCGTGTGAGGGAGGGTAATTGTGTGTGTGTGTGTTTCAAAACAAAAAGGGGGGTGTGTCTCTGCATGGGTGGCTTTTGAAACCAGAAAAAGTGTGTGTACGTTTGTTTAGGACTGGCACGTGCGCAGGGGGTGTGTGCGTGTGAGGGAGGGTAATTGTGTGTGTGTGTTTCAAAACAAAAAGGGGGGTGTGTCTCTGCATGGGGGGGCTTTTGAAACCAGAAAAGGTGTGTGTAAATTTGTTTAGGATTGCCGGCGTCTCTTCAATTGGTCTAGGCACTTTCCATTTTATTACCCTCCCAAGCCCTTTCAAATACGTATTTATCTCACCCTCAAACATGTGGAGGCTAAAAAAGTGAAAAAGCCCAGGCATAAGATATCATGTCTAGACGACCTCCTCCGGTTTAAAACATATGTTATTTTCTAATCAGCGCATATACTAACGGTCCCCCACCCCGGGATATAAATTTACAACGGACACCCCAACGCTGTGCTATGAAGCATAAGTGCAATATCGGCAAACCGAATATGTCGAGACACCCGCCTGTGGTTTTGGGTCTCTAGACATTCGAGTACTTTATATGACCCTTTTTTGCATACAGGATGACGCCCGAAAAAACGGCACCCCCGCTCTGTAAACTCATTGCAGAATAGTGAAACTAGCCAGACGGTAAGACATCCTTTAGCGCAACTCAAAAGACTCCCGGCCAACAGACAGAAGAGTTATCAGGCCAACAGATAATCTCGGAATCGGTCCTAATGGAGCTTTCTGAAGGTGAGTTAGTGAAAATAATATATTAGATTTGGAGAGGTATTTTCAGGGAATTGTATGGATATTAAAAATGTGATATCACTATTCTAAAACTGATGGACAATGATTTTGAGGTAATATGTCAAATGCCCATATTCTCATATTTTAAAAATGTGTATATTTCGTATAAATATATGTTAATATTATCTAACGTCTGTAGGCTCGCAATCCTTTACGCAGATGCTCCGGGGGCTAGATGATTTGGAACCGAATTTGTCAGAGAGGGATTCTCAGAATCAAACTGCGTGCAGCGCCTTAAGTAGCCAGTCCACAGCTCACTATTGTAGATGTAAGTTCAATAATAAAAAATCCCTAAGAAAATGTATACATTAAAACCTCTTGGGGCTAGGTGGGACGCTAGCGTGCCACCCGTGGTGCACTCCATCAACAGCAGGTGCATTTCAAGAGCGGCAAATTTGAATCCAAATAAATGTCAAAATTCAAATTTTTCAAAAATACAACTATTTTACACCATTTGAAAGATAAACATCTCCTTAATCTAACCACGTTTTACGATTTCAAAAAGGTTTTACGGCGAAAGCATAAATTTAGAGTATGTTAGGACAGTACATTTACAAGAGTTGTGTGTAATGTTTTGTCAAGTCAAAGACAGGGTCACCAAAACCATAAAACCAGCTAAAATGATGCACTAACCTTTTACAATCTCCATCAGATGACACTCCTAGGACATTATGTTAGACAATGCATGCATTTTTAGTTCTATCAAGTTCATATTTATATCCAAAAACAGCGTTTTACTATGGCATTGATGTTGAGGAAATCGTTTCCCTCCAATAACCGGCAGTCAAGTCAGCGTCACAAATTAAATAATTCAAATTAGAAAACATTGGTAAAATATTATATTGTCATTTAAAGAATTATAGATTTACATCTCTTGAACGCAATCAACTTGCCAGATTTAAAAATAACCTTACTGGGAAATCACACTTTGCAATAATCTGAGCACTGCGCCCAGAAAAATACGCGTTGCGATACAGACTAGACGTCATGTTGGGGAGATCTAAAATCGAAAATACTATGTAAATAATCCATTACCTTTGATTCTCTTCATCAGATGTCACTTCCAGGTATCACAGGTCCATAACGAATGTAGTTTTGTTCAAAAAAGCTCATCATTTATGTCCAAAAATCTCCGTCTCGTTAGCACATGATGTAAGCCAGCCGGACTTCTCGTCATGAACGAGGGGAAAAAATATATTTCCGTTCGTTCAAACATGTCAAACGTTGTATAGCATAAATCATTAGGGCCTTTTTTAACCAGAACATGAATAATATTCAAGGTGGACGAATGCATACTCTTTTATAACGTATTGGAACGAGGGTACCCAACATGAACTCGCGCGCCAGGTGTCTAATGGGACATCATCGTTCCATGGCTCTTGTTCGGTCAGATCTCCCTCCAGAAGACTCAAAACACTTTGTAAAGGCTGGTGACATCTAGTGGAAGCAATAGGAAGTGCCAAAATATTCCTAAGCCCCTGTGTTTTTCAATGGGATAGGTTTAAAGTCAATACAACACATCAGGTATCCACTTCCTGTCAGAAAATGTCTCAGGGTTTTGCCTGCCAAATGAGTTCTGTTATACTCACAGACACCATTCAAACAGTTTTAGAAACTTTAGAGTGTTTTCTATCCATATATAATAAGTATATGCATATTCTAGTTACTGGGTAGGATTAGTAACCAGATTAAATCGGGTACATTTTTTTTATCCAGACGTGCAAATGCTAGACCCAACAGGTTAAAAACAAAAAGTGTGAACCCTATATTAAAAGCTATTTTTTGTGTTTACAGCAGACAGACCCAAAAGAAGGATCACGGGTGCTTCATGTACTCTGAACGAGGACATCGATGCTATTCTGCCTTTCTGTTCGAACGGGTTTACCCTAACTCCACCCAGGAACCAAGCGACATATTTCCGCCCCAAACAGGGCACAACATCGGCGCAAGTGCATTGCGCAGAATCCCCCCGGCCCAAAAAGTTACTTCTTCAAGAAACGGCCCTACACGGACATGGTATGAAGCCCTTATATATGTTATTAGTAATACAGAGTTTATTATAATTTATACATTTTTATGATTGAAAATGCTAAAACAATGACAAATAATGTTTTTTCAGACTCCTCCCCGGCGTATAACGGCACAGAAGACCATACACACCGAGAACCCGCGGAGGATTTCGGAGCGCCTGACATTCACAATAAAACAATGAAACCAGATGATTTCAACGTTTTAAATGACATTTCACAGGTAGACGACTGGCTATTCGTTAGCAATGTAAGCAACAAAACCGTTTAAAAAACGCAAATACCTGCACTAAAACCAGTTACCGAAATGGACGTGCCTATAATTGAGACAGTTGAAAGCCTTTTGGCGAAAATACCCCCCGATCTACAAGCTTTAATTGAACGGATGAACGAGGGTGGGGTATCAGACATAATTCCGATAGACGAAAATCTATTTTCCCAAATTCCCGCCCACGTAATTGAAATAATTAAACATATGAACGAGTCAGGAACAACAGATGAAAACCAATTATCTCAAATCCCGCACGCCCTAGTTTTTTTAATAAACCAGATGAACGAGAGCCTGAGATCTTCTACAACTGAGCCCCCAAGCAGCCCGCTATTAATGCCCCTTTCAGAAGAGTCTGTAACGGAATATGATGTTTTTGAGGAATTGGAAAATTGTCTAATAAATCAGGAGGGAGATGGTCTTGATAGAAGTGTCAGGGTTGTGTACAGAGATTAGACAGTTTTTCAATTTCACATGGGTGAATCAAAATCTCGATTATGCTGTTTTTTACGTGATGATTTTGGATACTCTGAACGAACTGTTAGAGAGGGCAAAAGATTATGGCGAACCTCGTGATGTCTTACAGTTGGAAATTTGTGGAGATAGCATGCAAAACACTGTATCTCTTATTTTACCCAATGGTGAAGCAGATCTTGAACAATTTATAGCCCTGCTGGAACGACTTGTTCAATCAAATTTATCCATCATAGCCGATAGGTCGCTGGAGCTTGTTGTGCAAATAATATGGCAACCCCTGGGTGGTGGGGGGTAGAGAAGGAAGCTAGATAGCCTAATGCAATCAGAAATCATAAACAATAAAAGGGCATGCCTCATAAACGTTCACAATCACGGTAATAAGCTATGCTTTGCAATAGGCCTAGCACATTTACTAAACCCTGGATGTACGGATCTAGAGGCATTGCAAAAGGCTAGAGTGCTTCAAAATGCTGTCGGTCTGGGCATGCAGGATGCAGTGGCATTCTCTGACATAGTCACATTTGAAAACTTTCTGAACATCAAGATTGTGGTTTTGTACCACAGTAGAGCTAATGCTTCTCTCTTGAAATTCCAAAACAACCCCCAACCTCATCCTCAGATCCTGTACTTTTATGTGCAAAACGACCATTACTATGCAGTTACCAACATCGGAGCGTTTTTAGGCGCACCATATGTGTGTCCAGCCTGTCATACCGGCTACACCCGAAAGGGTGGCCACTCGTGCCGTTATAACTGTTCCGTATGTCTGGATGAAAAATGTCCGATGCAGCCCTTAAACCTGACACCCTGTGCCGATTGTCACAGGACATGCCGTTCGGCTTACTGTTACGAAAAACACAAAATTGAAACATGGCACCCCAAGGCCTGTAAATCTGTAAGCAGTTGTGATATTAACAGGAAATGTCCAAAATGTCAATGCAATTACAACCTTAAAATAGACAGCCCTAAACCTCATGTGTGTGGAATCATTTATTGCCGAATCTGTAAAGGGCCTTTGAAAAGCAGAGACTCTGAAGTGGTTCAAGAAGTGCCCCAGGAGTGTTATATTCAACCCTTGGCTGAAGATGAACATTCAGAGAAATACGTTTTTTATGATTTTGAGACTAATCAACAATCAGGGGTTCATTTGCCTATTTTTGTATCTACCATGACTTTCAAGGGGGATAAGTGGTCAGCCGAGGGACCCAATTGTGCACTCCTCTTTCTAAAACACTTCAGAAAATCCCAGTACAGAAACTTTACGTTTATAGCGCACAATTCTAGAGCATATGATTCGTACCTTCTTTTGAACCCTCTGATACAGCAAGGCGTTGCACCCAGTGTCATAGCTCAAGGTAGTAAAATCTTGTGTTTTGTAGACCCCGCTTTCAACCAGAGATACATTGACAGTTTAAGCTTCTTACCCATGAGATTGTCCTAAATGCCTGAGGCCTTGGGTTTTGAGAACTCTGTGAAAGGTTGGTTTCCCCATTTTTTTACATCTGACGAGAATTTACACTATATAGGATCTTATCCGAGACCTGAAATGTACGGTTGTGATCAAATGTCTCCCAAAGAGCGAGAGAGATTCATGACATGGTACGAGACAGTATGTCACAGCACTTTTGATTTCCACAAAGAGATGGAGTCATACTGTGACAACGATGTGGTTATCCTTCGCGAGGGGTGCCTCAGATTCAGAGCAGAGGTCATCAAAGATGCAGGCATTGACCCCTGGAGTTGTACAACTATTGCATCGGCATGCATGAAAACCTATCGTACACACTTTCTACCTCCAGCATCTATAGCTATCCCCTCGCCGGACAACTACCGACGCCAATTTAAGTCATACTCTAGTGGCTCCATTCAGTGGTTGGAGTACTTGGCCCAGAATAAAGACATTTTTATTCAACATGCTTTGAATAGGGGTGAGAAGGCGTTTGGGCCTTATCATGTAGATGGATACACACAGATTGACGGTGTTGAGACCGTGTTTGAGTACAACGGTTGTTTCTTCCACGGTTGTAAATCTTGCTTTGAGCCACAGGCCATGTGTGTCCTAACCCAAAATACTTTTGGTGAAATGTACCTAGAGTTTCAAGACAAATTGGAATCTTTACAGGCTACTTATGGTTTGAAAGTAAATGTTATGTGGGAGCATGAGTGGACCGCACTCAAAAAGTCTGATGCTCATGTTCGAGCTTTCCTTTCCAGCTTTGACACACCAGAACACTTGGAGCCACGACAGGCCCTGTATGGAGGCCGTACCAATGCTTTGACCTTGCGGTATGTAGCGCAACCAGACGAGACAATAGGTTATGTAGATTTTACATCTCTTTATCCTCATGTAATGAGTTCCTCATTCTATCCTATGGGGCATCCTGAAATTATTCACCGCGACTTTGACTTACCCCAAAACTATTTTGGTCTGATCAAAGCAACGGTCTACCCACCTAGGGGTTTGTTTATACCAGTGTTGCCTTACAAGGGACCTCAAGGAAAACTTTTCTTTCCCCTATGTCGCACCTGCAGTGAAAACAACAACCAGGAAAAGCCTTGTGATCACTCAGATCAGGAAAGAGCCCTTACAGCTGTCTGGGTTACACCTGAATTCACAAATGCTCTAGAGAAGGGGTATCGTGTGGCCAAAATCTTTGAAGTGTGGAACTTTTCCAGGAAATCAGACACTCTTTTTAAAGAGTACATCAAGACCTTCTTGAGATGCAAGCAGATGGCTTCAGGCTATCCTTCATCGGTCACAGATCAAGAGAGCAAAGACAAGTACATTCGAGACTATCACGACAGAGAAGGCATTCTTCTTGATCCTGACAGAATAGAGGTCAACAAGACCAAACGAAATGTGTCGAAATTGTACTTAAACTCGCTTTGGGGGAAGCTTTCGCAGAGATGCAATATGCTAACAACGTCGGTCATTTTTGACCCCGAAGAATTTTTGGAATTTGTTTTTTCGGACCAATACGAAATGTCACATTTTTCATTCTTGAGTCAAGACATTGCCCTGGTGCAATGGAGATGTAACACAAAGTGGGTTCTACCCCCAGGTAATGTAAATGTGTTTCTTGCAGCATTTACCACGGCCTATGGCCGACTTGAATTGTACGCCCTCATGGAGCAGCTTCAGAGGTGGGTTCTTTACCATGACACAGACTCTGTGGTCTATGTAAGCAAACAGGGTGACTGGTGCCCCCCACTTAGCAACTATCTGGGTGGTTTAATGAGTGAACTCAAAGATGGCGACCATATCACAGAATGGTCCTCCTGTGGGCCCAAAAGCTATGCTTTTAGGACTAAAGACAATCACGTGGTGTTGAAAGCCAAAGGCGTGACTCAAAACTACGAAAATGCCCCGCGTGTAAACTTGGAATCAATCACACGCTTGGTCGAGGGGTTCATAAACGATCGGAATAGTGACTTGGAGATTTTGAGCTCCTACAAAAAAATTGTTAGGGATAAAAAGGGCTTCCATCTCAGGAATGCCCCACTTACTAAAAGATTCAGGGTAGTCTATGACAAGAGACTGCTTTTACCTAACGGGACCACACTGCCCTTTGGCTACTGACTTATGCTACAAGCCCCAGTGTGTCTTAAAGCTTAAGATATAATGGCTGCTGTAGAAGGTTTTGACCCTCGGTTGCAACTACCATTTTCGGCCTTAATTGCAGGCCCCTCCAACAGTGGTAAAACTTGTTTTGTAAAAAGTATTTTAGAGAATTCTGAACATGTGGCATTTGTGGCATTCTTGAAACATTTGACGTGAGCATACGCCTTGATTACACGGTCTTAAAGGACACATATTTGCACACTTTTGATATTTTCTAACAAAACAATCTACGACGCTATCATTACTTCTTAAATCATCATTATAAAGAGACATAACATCTTCAAAAGAAACTGCACGGGCTCTTTGACACAGGTAGAATACACAGTGTTGACCACATGTAGTGGAAAGGTTATCTTGCACTTGTTTGATGCTGTAGTAGATCTTTGATCCGTTTTTGGTCAAAAAATCTTTAATAGATTTGGGAAAATGTGAAAAACCAGGGGGAAAGCCGTGGGAATCAAAAAAAGTTGAGATTTTTCTTCCTCCTTCATATTCTAGTGTCACAGCTAGCCAGTGTTCACCTGGCATGTGTTTAGGATGGGTATTGACAATAAACATGGCCGGCCGCTCAGGTCATTTCTCAATAGGTAATTCATCACAAGCCCACACTCCATAAAATTGTTTTCCAATCAAGCGGGTCATGAGCCCTTCCAACTCTTGGGTATTCATGTCTTTGCTCAACAGTCCTTAATAATAATCCACTAAGACCTGTCTTCGGGCATTCACTTCCAAGATTGAATCAGAGCACGCATAAACAATCATGCTAACTGTACAGGCTAAAGGTGTACGGAAACGCATTTCCAGCCTGAGGTTACCTTGGGACACCACAGACAGATTTCCTGAGATGTCATCATCAGGGGATAAATTGAAAGCATACAATGTGTAACCCTCTGCAAAACCATTTATGTCAATAGGTAAAGAGAGATCTTTTAGATGCCTCCCGGTAGCCAGGAATAGATTGTAAAATTCTCGCACAGATATGTTGTTATTAAATTGCGGTTGAAAAGCCTTAGCAGGGACCTGACGTCCGTCCTGACAGAGAGCTACATACTCTGCATTGAAGTGTTGAAAATTAAATGGGTTTTTATGTAAGCTGCCCGTATTAGAGGCGTGATCAACCAAACCTATAACCACGTAGCGGGGTAAAGGGCCTAGAAAAAGGTTTTCTTGACTGCAGATTCTACTGCCCACAGGTATGCTAAAGGTTTTCATGGTAATTCTTTGGAGAGGGTAAAGGGCATTTCCTTTCATCAAAGCCTGTGTGTGACCCAGACGAACTGCCGGAGATACAGACACTTTTTTAATAAAAAGCGTTGCCCCCAACACTTTTAAACTAAAGTCACCATCTTGGGCAGACATCAGACAAAACTCATCCTTGGCCCTGCTTAATTTGAGTCTTAAATCAACCGAATTAAAGAGTAAATGTTCTTGAAAGAAAATGTCAGAGTGTATTGGACCTAGCAGATGAAACTCTCGAGATTCGACACAGTAGCAAGCGCGTGCCTCCAGTCCTTTGTTTGCACCGGTGGAAGGGTCTATCGATTCCATAGAGACTCCTGCAGTATCCTTGCTAAACAGCCCGGCGCTGAATTGTGTCTTGAGAGTGTCTTCGGAGTAGTTGAGTAAACACTCCATGATGGCCCTAATGGGGTATGTGGCACTGCTTTGACTGATTAGACGTTCACCCAAAGTCACATCCACTTGGGAGAAGATGGTGGCCAAGGGGTAATTAATGAGACTCACTTTGGCATCGTTTGCAATATTAGTACCATCTCTTTTGGACACTTTTAGACGTAAATGCACCAAGGTGTTGTTGAGGTCCAGATAGTTGTCACCGTGGCCTGGTATGAAAAATTCTATAGGACCGTTGTCGGTAATGGCCGAGAGTGGGGCTATCTCCACATAACTGGACCTGTCTATTGAATGTTGGGTTAAGGGGGCCGTGAAAAGATCGAGCTCTGTCTTTATAGCTTCAGAGGACATGCGGTGTAAAAGAGCCATGTTTCTTGGTTCTTTTAGAAAATACTTTTGAGTATTCTTTTTGTTGTTTTAGGTCCAGACCTCCTCACTTTACCACGCCTTTGACTTACTGAGTTTCTTTTAACGGTTAACCTCTACTTTTTAGGGGCAGGCCTGCGCCTTATACCTGGAGGTCTCTTTTTTGGTCTTCGAGACAACATCATAAGCCCCGAGCTTTCTTGATGCTCGGCATCTGGTGACGCCCTTCGGGTCATAGCATTGGCTACAACCTCACTTACTATATTTTTAGCCGCTGATTTTAAATGTGGTTTGGCTATGCTGAGGCCTCTCTTCATAAACGGTAAAACCATCCTAAAGAGGTTACGAAATATACCGCCTATCCCCGAACCGTACATGGTCGGGGATCCATGATAGCCGGGTAACCCATTACCCACTTGATCAACATAGTATGAGATGTAGCGGTTAGGGTCGAGATGGTGGTTTTGTTCCATAACCATTTTAATTTATTTGTATTATGTTTATAAAAAAATATATAAAATAAAATAATAATATATAATACTAATAAGATATTATATATGTAGAGAGGCTTTGGAGGGCCTAAAGTGGAGTTTTACAATCGTTTTACCATAAGTAAATTCGATGTTTTCGTTCTGATCCGTTTTAAGCACAACCAGAATGTTCTCAATATATTTCTTGCTTACAGGTACGTAGTGTGGCTTGTCGTAGATGACAGTGACTATCCCTCCATCCTTTCCCTCTATATGAACTGTTCTCAGGAGGGGCACACAACTGTCTCCTACCCTCTGATATGATATGATGTCGGTATACACAAATATGTTGTAAAACCCTGCATGTATATTCGCAGGGAATGGGGTTAATTTATCTTTCACATACGTCCATTTATTGGGAACCAGCCCCAACATGTAGGCTAAATTACCGGTGGTCTTTATACCCCTATCCGCAGTCCCTGAGATTTGTACACGTTTATGAATAGGGTTGTAGCTCAAGAGTATTTCCGTATTGTTCTGGGTTAGGAGTTCATTCAACTCTGAGACGATCCTGTCGACGGTTCTATAGAACCCTTTTTTAATCTTTCTAAGTTTCGCAGGTTTCGATATCCTTTTGCAATAAAAATCCCGGTCCTTCTCTTTGATATTATACCAGCTGTGGGGGTATGTAATCTCGCTGAGACCTACTTCCCAGGCCTCGGATAACTCTATAGGCTTTGGAAAATTGGTTGTATAATTAGAACTTTGGTTCTTACTATATATGTGTGCAGACGCATTACTGAGGAGGGTCAGGTAGAAGCCGCTGTGTTCCATGATGCACTCCTGTGTACACGTGAATGACGTTGTATTTATCATGCCTGAGGGTTTAAGTTAACCCCCGATGCCTCCACCACATCTTGCTCTAAAACCCAACTGTTAAACTTTTGGGGCCAGTTTTTCCAACGGACCAAGACCCATTTTTTGCCCCTTTCTCTCTTATGATCTAGAATTTCCTCCACGTGAAAGACTTTGTCTTTAACCACCTGTACCTTCCGTAGATCCTTCTCATAAAACGATCCCTGTATAAGCTCCCCGTCATAATCTTTTAATTTGTAGACAGGGGGTATGCGAGGTAGACATTCGGTAACGGTGAACACTTCGTCACTATAACCTTGCTCATATTTCTTGTCAAAAACACCCCTCAACTTTGATATACATTCCATGTCCTCCACTATGAATTTAAAATCAATTTTTTTTCTTACGGCGAAGGGGGAACAAACCATACAGATTTTTAAAGACTTGAAAATAGTTTTCAGAAGAGACCTCTGCGGGCTTCATCCTTATACTCTTATGGTAGCTGTAGTTGTAACTCTTTACTAAATCTTGAACTATATCGATATATCTATCTATGCGTGTTGTGAGCTGTAAAATATCTCCACATCCGCTCCTTCAGAGTTCGGTTAAAGCGTTCGACAACTGAAGCTTTCAAATCCGAGCCTGTAGCAAAATGTACTATATTGTGCTTCTTCATGAGTTTCTGAAAAGTATTATTAAAAAATTATTTTCCGCCATCAGTCTGCACTTTCTTGGGGACTCCTCCTTCCTTCAAGATAGAGTCAAAGGCCCTGGTCACCTCTGCCCCACTCTTATTTCTTAAGACCCTTACAAAGGCCATTTTAGAGAAAATATCTATAACTGTTAGCATGTATCGATTTCCATCATTTTTATCTGCATGGGCCTGCATGTCACATAGATCCGTCTGAAACTGGGACAAGGGATGAGTAGAAAAAACGATATTTCTTGGAAATTGTTTTCGTACAGGTTTATGCAGAGTATAAGCATCCTGCGCGGCTAACCAATCATCCACTTGAGCAACGCCTATCCGGCTACCTGTTCCTTCGGCTATAGCTCTCTGTAAACGCTCCTTACCCCCATAAGACCCAGGGTTAGAGGGGGTGTAATACACGTTTTTCAACATCTGCTCCGCCATCCTTCCTGCCTCTCTGAGGTACAATAACGTTAATGAGCCACTTTCAAATAACGACAACATTTCAGTTTCTGTATTTTTATTTTTGCAAACATCATGTATTACATATACAGACAATTTAGGATTCGTTGCAGGATACTTATCCCCGTTTTCTCAATGATCCCAGCATGCAACACCCTGTATATTTGGTTTAGATTTACAGGCTTTTGTCGCTGAATTTTTAAAACACACACATCAGCTATATAAGTATATAAACAACAAATGTGATACATGTTACAATTAAACGGTGTTTCAAACAAATAAAGTAAAATCTTAGACAAGTTTGTTTCTAGTTCTTCAGAATCATCCACAAGACGGGAGACCAGTTGTGTCCATTGCATACTCTCGCCCGTATGTCGTACATGATTCATGATTTGCTCCATTTTTAGCACACGCTCTACATTAGCCCAGGTATTATGGGTTGTGTAGAATGATACATTGTTCACTTTATTTTCAATAATTTGATGCATCACATTTGTAAGTTCTCTCAAAAGAAAGAACGTATTTATTCTCTCTAACAACGTATGTATATAGTTCCCCATTGCTTTACATCTAAATAAAAAATAGGTATTGTCACTCGGTCTCTGGGGTTTTGTTGAGCCAGAAAGTCATCACGTCCGCCACCACAGCTTCCCGGTATTTGTTGTCGTCCACCAGGGTGTGTCGGATTTCTTTGAGTTTCTCGTGGATGTAGATCGCCTCCTTCAGTTCATGTAGGAAAGCCTCGGTTACCCCGTACACTCTGGGAATAGACGGCACAAGACCCATAGACTCCAGGGCTCTGACCAGCGCAGGTATAAACCTGCAGGACCACAGTCTTTTCACCAGCTCCTGAAAATGGTTGAAGAAGTAGTATTTTGGGGGCTCGTATAAACACGGATGACGGCGCTGGCTGGGGTGATTGATCTCACAACCGATGCATTTTTCACGTATATACTCTCCAATCACCACGTTTAAAAGTGTGGCTACAGAGGCCTTGATGGTGTCCACAAAAATAGTACTGACCACCCCATCAAACACATCCTCCGGCTGTGGACATGTAGGGGGTGTCGAGGGTCTTGGCTGGGGGGAGTAGAATGGTTGGCTGCTAGGCATACAGTCCTTAGGGTCTGGCCCCCATGACGTATCAGAGTCCAGGTATGTTGTAATCCATGGTATATGCTGAAATGAAGAAGTGGAGGCTTTAAGGGACCTCCTTTTATTGTAGAACCAGGCCTTTGGGGGGGTCAGGGCGTGGTTAACGCAGCCGCGTACTTAGTTTTCTTCGGGGGCTGACCCTTCTGAGGATGACCCTTCTTGGGATTGCTTTGAATCATAATCCTCAGGATTCGTATATATTATGCACTTCCTTAGCCGAACAATGCTCTGCCACTGTTGGCTCTGTACAAAAAGAACGTCCAACAACTCTAACATGCTCAATTCCATTAGATCCCAACTTTTAAAAGGAATAAGCATGCGCAACCTGAAATCCCCAGTCAGGCCACCATCACGAATGTTTTGGTTGCGGGTTTCCTCATTGCTGATATAGAACTCCACGCAGCCACATGGAAGTCCATTCTTTCTCTGTATTTTCACCCTGTGAAATACTCTTCCTGAGGAGTCTGGGGTACCTTCCCAACGGGTCTCGTAGCCCATGAACAAGCTATACCCCTTGGTGATAACTCTCAGTTCGGGACACAAAACCTTGCGAAAAACCGCCCAGTCTTCAGCCCCATAGTCCACTCCTAAAGTCTGGTCTGTATATTCTCCACCTTCGGCTACAGTATAGAGTTTCAATCTACGGGCCGGGTAATCAAACTGATATCCCCAGTGCTGTCCATTAGACATCATCACTTGATCTTTCAGTGCAGTTGCGGGTGGTATTTGGGTTCTATACACACACATAGAAACCGCTTTTTTGGCGCGTCGTATATTGTTGCTTTATACTGGGTCTTTTCTCTATGTTTCAACCGCGGTCCTGCTTCCGTTGTTACGGTCATCACTGCTTTACCAAAATCCATGTTTATTTTAAAAATCTTGTTTAGTGTTTTGGGGCCGCATGTGTGTCTGGGGCGTATTTATAAGACGTCTGCCTCCAACACATAACCCCCCGAACATTCCTAATTCATAGACAACAACCCTAAGAGCAATAAAATAGGGGGGGTGTGGGGTCATCCTCTTTGAAATGTTCAAACACAACCCCCCCCCAGTTCAATGAGGTCCCTACACATCAATCATCATGACAACTTCAAAGAGATGCAATATAGATATAACACACACTCTAACACGTGACAGAACAGGATAAAACTATATGACCCTAACCACGTGACACCTTCCCGCCAGGATGTCCAGACCGGATGCCCTTATTTGGGCATGTATGCCCCAGCCGGATATAGGGTCATAAATCACGATTTTGACCGATGCCGTCTACTTTATTCTCTCTTACATAGTTGCTTACCTGTTCCACACAATTCCTCCAAAACCCACTAGAGAATGAAGAATCCATTTTGCCTGTTATATGTGGTGTTCTAATGAATCTTCCATTTAAATTCCCTCCAAGTGTTTGAACAGGTACTAGGTGGGCCTCAGAGCAGATTGTCCCATATCTCTACAGGTATTTCTTAATTTATTTCAGCTTCCCCCTTTCTCTTTATATAGAGGAAGCCATTCGGTTCCATGGATAGCAGTGTCTGATAAATGCAAGATATTACCTTCCCTCCTGTGTTGCAGGTTTACAAATAACTTTTCTAATGCAGTTGGAGAATTAACCCTGTCTATTTCCTTAAGTATTCTAGTGAGGTTGAACTCTTCTCTAATTTGCTGAAATGACTTCATTGTGCATCCCCTGAATAAGTGATGTACAGTGCATTCGGAAAGTATTCAGACCCCTATCCTTTTTCCATGTTTTGTTACGTTACAGCCTTATTCTAAAATGGATTAAATACTTTTTTCCTTCGATCTACGAACAACACCCCATAAAGACAAAGAGAGAACACATTTTTGGAAATGTTAGCAAATTTATTACAAATAAAAAACAGAAATACTTATTTACATTCGTTTTCAGACCATTTGCTATGAGACTCGAAATTGAGCTCAGGTGCATCCTGTTTCCATTGATCATCCTTGAGATGTTTTTACAACTTGATTGGAGTCCACATGTGGAATATTCAATTGATTCACTGTCCCACAGTTGACAGTGCATGTCAGAGCAAAAACCAAGCCATGAGGTTGAAGGAATTGTCCATAGAGCTCCGAGACAGGATTGTGTCGAGGCACAGATCTGGGGAAGGGTACCAAAAATGTTCTGCATCATTGAAGTTCCCCAAGAACACAGTGGCCTTCATCACTCTTAAATGGAAGAAGTTTGGAACCACCAAACCACCGCCTGGCCAAACTGAGCAATCGGGGGTGAAGGGCCTTGGTCAGGGAGGTGACCAAAAACCTGATGGTCACTCTGACAGAGCTCCAGAGTTTCTCTGTGGAGATGGGAGAACCTTCCAGAAGGACAACCATCTCTGCAGCACTCCACCAATCAGGCCTTTACGGTAGAGTGGCCAGACGAATGCCACTCCTCTGTAAAAGGCATATGACAGCTAGCTTGATTGAGCCTCCTCCATGTATATCTCACTAGGTCAGGATATGGAAGCTTCCATATATCCACTAGTTCCAATATATCCATAATATTCATGATTTCCTTAAGTGCATGAGGGTGATAGTGTGATTTTCCTTACGGTCCATTGAAATATTTAAAACCATATTATAATCTCCCACCATAATAATAGTCTTCTGTTGCTTGTAGGCCTGGTAAATTATTATATACACTACCAGTCAAAAGTTTTAAAACAACTACTCATTCAAGTATTTTTCTTTATTTTTACTATTTTCTACAGTGTAGAATAATTGTGAAGAGATCAAAACTATGAATTAACACACATGGAATCATGTAGTAACCAGAAAAGTGTTAAACAATAAACAAATCAAAATATGTTTTAGCTTTGAGATTCTTCAAATAGCCACCCTTTGCCTTGATGACGGCTTTGCACACTTTTGGCATTTTCTCAACCAGCTTCATGAAATAGTCACCTGGAATGAATTTCAATTAACAGGTGTGCCGTCTTAAAAGTTAATTTGTGGAATTTCTTTCCTTCGTAATGTTTTTGAGCCAATCAGTTGTGTTGTGACAAGCAAAAAGAAATGACAGTCCATCATTACTTTAAGAGTTCTTTAAATGTTCAATAAGGAACATTTCAAGAACTTTGAAGTTTCTTCAAGTGCAGTCGCAAAAAACATCAAGTGCTATGATGAAACTGGTTCTCATGAGGACCGCCACAAGAATGGAAGACCCAGAGTTACCTCTGCTGCAGAGGATACATTCATTAGACTTACCAACCTCAGAAATTGCAGCCCAAATACATGCTTCACAGAATTCAAGTAACAGACACATCACAACATCAACTGTTCAGAGGAGACTGTGAATTAGGCCTTCATGGTTGAATTGCTGCAAAGAAACCACTACTAAAGAACACCAATAATAAGAAGAGACTTGCTTGGGCCAAGAAACACAAGCAATGGACATTAGACTGGTGTAAATCTGTCCTTTGGTCTGGAGTCCAAATTGGAGATTTTTAGTTCCAACCGGCGTGTCTTTGTGAGACGTGGTCTAGGTGAATGGATGATCTCCACATATGTATTTCCCACCGTAAAGCATGGAGGAGGTGTTATGGTGCTTTGCTGGTGACACTGTCAGTGATTTATTTAGAATTCAAGGCACACTTAACCATCAAGGCTATCACAGCATTCTGCAGCGATACGCCATCCCATCTGGTTTGGGCTTAGTTGGACTATAATTTGTTTTTAAACAGGACAATGACCCAACAGACCTCCAGGCTGTCTAAGGGCTATTTTACCAAGAAGGAGAGTGATGGAGTGCTGCATCAGATGACCTGGCCTCCACAATCACCCCGACCTCAACCCAATTGAGATGGTTTGGGATGAGTTGGACCGCAGAGTGAAGGAAAAGCAGCCAACAAGTGCTCAGCATATGTGGGAACTCCTTCAAGACAGTTGGAAAAGCATTCCAGGTGAAGCTGGTTGAGAGAATGCCAAGAGCGTACAAAGCTGTCGTCAAGGCAAATGGTGGCTATTAGAAGAATCTCAAATAAAAAATATATTTTGATTTGTTTTACACTTATTTTGGTTACTACATGATTCCATATGTGTTATTTCATAGTTTTGATGTCTTCACTATTATTCTACAATTTAGAAAATAGTAAAAATGAAGAAAAACCATTGAATGAGTAGGTGTGTCCAAACTTTTGACTGTTACTGTATACATATTTTATATCTCAAATCAAATCAAATCAAATTTATTTATATAGCCCTTCGTACATCAGCTGATATTCTCAAAGTGCTGTACAGAAACCCAGCCTAAAACCCCAAACAGCAAGCAAAACATGTGAAAGAAGCACGGTGGCTAGGAAAAACTCCCTAGGAAAAACTCCCTAGAAAGGCCAAAAACCTAGGAAGAAACCTAGAGAGGAACCAGGCTATGAGGGGTGGCCAGTCCTCTTCTGGCTGTGCAGGGTGGAGATTATAACAGAACATGGTCAAGATGTTAAAATGTTCATAAATGACCAGCATGGTCAAATAATAATAATCATAGTAGTTGTCGAGGGTGCAACAAGCACGTCCGGTGAACAGGTCAGGGTTCCATAGCCGCAGGCAGAACAGTTGAAACTGGAGCAGCAGCACGGCCAGGTGGACTGGGGACAGCAAGGAGTCATCATACCAGGTAGTCCTGAGGCGTGGTCCTAGGGCTCAGGTCCTCCGAGAGAAAGACAGAAAGAGAGAAAGAGAGAATTAGAGAGAGCATATTTAAATACACACAGGACACCGGATAAGACAAGACAAATACTCCAGATGTAACAGACTGACCCTAGCCCCCCGACACATAAACTACTGCAGCATAAATACTGGAGACTGAGACAGGAGGGATCAGAAGACACTGTGGCCCCATCCGATGATACCCCCGGACAGGGCCAAACAGGCAGGATATAACCCCACCCACTTTGCCAAAGCACAGCCCCCACACCACTAGAGGGATGTCTCCAACCACCAACTTACCGTCCTAAGACAAGGCCGAGTATAGCCCACAACGATCTCCGCCATGGCACAACCCAAGGGGGGGGCGCCAACCCAGACAGGAAGACCACGTCAGTGACTCAACTCACTCAAGTGACGCACCCCTCCCATGGAAGGCATGGAAGAACACCAGTAGGCCAGTGACTCAGCCCCTGTAAAAGGGTTAGAGGCAGAGAATCCCAGTGGAAAGAGGGGAACCGGCAAGGCAGAGACAGCAAGGGCGGTTCGTTGCTCCAGCCTTTCCGTTCACCTTCACACTCCTGGGCCAGACTATACTTAATCATAGGACCTACTGAAGAGATAAGTCTTCAGTAAAGACTTAAAGGTTGAGACTGAGTCTGCGTCTCTCACATTGGTAGGCAGACCATTCCATAAAAATGGAGCTCTATAGGAGAAAGCCCTACCTCCAGCCGTTTGCTTAGAAATTCTAGGGACAATTAGGAGGCCTGCGTCTTGTGACCGTAGCGTACGTGTAGGTATGTACGGCAGGACCAAATCGGAAAGATAGGTAGGAGCAAGCCCATGTAATGCTTTGTAGGTTAGCAGTAAAACCTTGAAATCAGCCCTTGCCTTAACAGGAAGCCAGTGTAGGGAGGCTAGCACTGGAGTAATATGATCAAATTTTTTGGTTCTAGTCAGGATTCTAGCAGCCGTATTTAGCACTAACTGAAGTTTATTTAGTGCTTTATCCGGGTAGCCGGAAAGTAGAGCATTGCAGTAGTCCAGCCTAAAAGTAACAAAAGCATGGATTAATTTTTCTGCGTCATTTTTGGACAGAAAATTTCTGATTTTTGCAATGTTACGTAGATGGAAAAAAGCTGTCCTTGAAACAGTCTTGATATGTTCTTCAAAAGAGAGATCAGGGTCCAGAGTAACGCCGAGCTCCTTCACAGTTTTATTTGAGACGACTGTACAACCATCCAGATTAATTGTCAGATTCAACAGAAGATCTCTTTGTTTCTTGGGACCTAGAACAAGCATCTCTGTTTTGTCCGAGTTTAAAAGTAGAAAGTTTGCAGCCATCCACTTCTTTATGTCTGAAACACAGGCTTCTAGCGAGGGCAATTTTGGGGCTTCACCATGTTTCATTGAAATGTACAGCTGTGTGTCGTCCGCATAGCAGTGAAATTTAACATTATGTTTTCGAATGACATCCCCAAGAGGTAAAATATATAGTGAAAACAATAGTGGTCCTAAAACGGAACCTTGAGGAACACCGAAATTTACAATTGATTTGTCAGAGGACAAACCATTCACAGAGACAAACTGATATCTTTCCGACAGATAAGATCTAAACCAGGCCAGAACTTGTCCATGTAGACCAATTTGGGTTTCCAATCTCTCCAAAAGAATGTGGTGATCGATGGTATCAAAAGCGGCACTAAGATCTAGGAGCACGAGGACAGATGCAGAGCCTCGGTCTGACGTCATTAAAAGGTCATTTACCACCTTCACAAGTGCAGTCTCAGTGCTATGATGGGGTCTAAAACCAGACTGAAGCGTTTCGTATACATTGTTTGTCTTCACGAAGGCAGTGAGTTGCTGTGCAACAGCTTTTTCTAAAATTTTTGAGAGGAATGGAAGATTCGATATAGGCCGATAGTTTTTTAGAATTTCTGGATCAAGATTCGGCTTTTTCAAGAGAGGCTTTATTACTGCCACTTTTAGTGAGCTTGGTACACATCCGGTGGATAGAGAGCCGTTTATTATGTTCAACATAGGAGGGCCAAGCACAGGAAGCAGCTCTTTCAGTAGTTTAGTTGGAATAGGGTCCAGTATGCAGCTTGAGGGTTTGGAGGCCATGATTATTTTCATCATTGCGTCAAGAGATATAGTACTAAAACATATCTGGATTATTCTGTACATACTGTATGTTGAGTGTCTGTATTTAAAACATTTTTAATTGAACCTTTATTTAACTAGGCAAGTCAGTTAAGAATAAATTCTTATTTATAATGACGGCCTACCCCGGCCAAACCCGGATGACGCTAGGCTAATTGTACGCAACCCTATGGGACTCCCAATCACGGCTGTATGTGATTCAGTCTGGATTCGAACCAGGTACTGCAGTGACACCTCTTGCAAATACCCGGTATGTTTGTGCTGTGCAGTCGGGGGGAATTTAACAGGGTTATATTGCTGATTCCCCTTGCCACTTTATTGTTAAACCAATGGGTTTTTGGTTTTAGTTTTGTCTCCCTTCACCTACTCAACACGGCATCTTATTGGCTGAGTTGCGTGGCTTGCTTACGAGGGAGGATGTTTAAGTTAGAATCGTCCCAGTGAACAAGCACCAAACCAGCGGTAAGTTGTTGGTTGCAAAGCACTGTTTGTCAAAAGTGATTTTTATACTCCCAATTGATGATTTGAATGTACAATTTCTATCAATTTCTTCGTATATATTATTAGAACATCACATATAAGAGGCAGTGTTTGTACATATTTGTTGTGAATTTTGTTGTAGAGAATTCCAGCTAATGCTAGCTAGCAACTTACTGTGTCCAGTGGGGGGGTTGTATATTTTATAGAGTGCGTGAATGCAGAGTTGGATGGTGAGCCATGCAATTTTGTGCTGTTTCTGTCAGGTACGTTGTTAAAAATATTATATTGTGTATTGTAATTGTTGTATTATTTTTTGCACATAAAACTGTCCCAACAGCAGAGCTTTCTTTTCAGCACATGGAGTGAATCCTTACCACCGCTACACCTAGCTATCAGCGGATCCTTGTCTGGCATCGAAACAATTCATTCAGCCTCATTTACTGCTTTTTAAAAAAACATAGCTGATATGTCTAACTTGCTTAACAAATGTGGTTTCTACAATTGAGATGTACAAACTATGGCATAAGGGAATGAAGAGCGAATAAGAGGCAATCCGTAATTTTGATTAAGACATTAATGAGCGAGCTAGGACGGACGTAGTCAATATAACTATTTGTTCATCACTTTTGAAATGTACAGTGACAGAATTCAGTACATGGGGCAGTTCTTACAGTATTCTCCCTGTACATCAAGTCAGAACCGTAGGATAAATAAAGGGGGCATATAAGCAGACAATGAAAGCTCGTACAATATTTGATGATTACATTTCTCTGAAACAGGCTGTAGGCTACATGTGCAACAACAAGTCAGAACAGTAGGCAAAGTTGAGGGAGTAAGTGACCAAATTATTAGGGTGAGGCACATGAGCTACTAACAGCTTACTACACAGCATACACTAAATTATTACTTTCTTAGCTACAGTATGCATATCTCAATGGCATATTACATCATTTATGCAGCAGCATACAATACATTTTTGGACTCACCTTGTTGTGTTGTGCTCACTTGAACAGGAAAGTGGCGCTGCAGTCCTTGTTGTGGGCAAATTTTGTCATTGTCAAGGGTGTGCGTACCGGTAGCGAAGTCAGGTGCAGGAGAGCAGAGGGTTGTGAACAGGCGCACACTTTATTGAGGCAGGAGAAACCAACAGACAGACGCAACATCTTCCCTGTGGCTCAGTTGGTAGAGCATGGTGTTTGCAACGCCAGCATGATGTGTGCAACGCCAGGGTTGTGGGTTTGATTCTCACGGGGGGCCAGTACAAAAAAAATAATAATATTAAAAAAAATGCATGAAATGAAATGTATGCATTTGCTACTGTAAGTTGCTCTGGATAAGAGTGTCTGTAAATGTAAAATGTAACTGTATCATAACCTCCAGCCAACTGGCAAAAGTGCAAAAACGTGCAAACATTCACAAAATGTTTGTTTAACAAATAAACATACCTTGTGAACAACAAGGAATAATAGAACACCAGTCTGGAGCGTCAGAAATAACCCGTAACACAAACAATATCATACAAAGACATGAGGGGGAACAGAGGAATAAATACATGCAGTGTGATTGGGGAATGTAAACCAGGTGTGCAGGGAACAAGACAAAACAAACGGATCAATGAAAAATGGAGCGGCGATGGCTAGAAAGCTGGTCTTCGGCGGTAGTCGTGACAGTCATCAAACTTTGTCATCAAAGTCTGGAATCTCTGGATTTATGGTGCTTTCAAGATAACTTGCAACTCTGAAAAAATAAGGTTGAATCATGATGTCAGTGATCTTCAGGTCGTAGCTCTAGAAAGAGGCCCGAGTTCCACGTTTTTTTTCCTAGTCGTAGATAGTTTTTTTCAGAGTTCCCAGTTGTCTTGAACTCACTGAAGTCTGAGATGTCTCAGTTTCCAGTTGTTTTGAACATGGCAGAAGTCATGCTGGATTGACAGCATGGCCACTGTATTCAACCTTTTCTGGCCCATGGTGTTGCATGTTAATGTTTATCCTTTTAAGCTTGGAAAAGAGACCACTTGGACCATAGACCCACTCCACTGAATAGCAGGCTAGTGATTGTTTTGCAACGCTCGAAGTTAGCCACTGATTCGAAGTTAGCCACCTTGTGTAATATTTATGTCCAAGGCCGATGAGCACTGATATATTTTATTTATAATTTCTCTTCATATGACAAGGATTGAAAAATATCTGCTTGCTAGTTAAGATTTTGAAAGAATGATGTTGACATGATCAGTTCAATCAAAGTTACGGTAGATATGACATGATTTGATGTCATTTTATTTGTGGACAATGACCTTGAGCCTTCTTGGATGGACACTTCTAATGTAAAGCTATGGAAGCACCCATGGGGCTTGAATTTTCGAGCTCTCCCCATAGATTTTGCTGTGACGTAGTGTCCCCATAAGTGACAGAACACTGAGCCAATCATGGAGCAAATAGAGAACATTAATAACCCCTACACTCCGTATTTTCCGCAGGCTGCCCCACCACCACAGAAAACATTGAGCTAGGCTGAAACACCGGCATTTTAGACCATGTTTGTATGCGGCTTTATTAACTCAATCTTTTTTTTTACATTGTTTGCAAACTGATATATGACATGTATTAATGTAAAAATAACATGCAAAACATGTTTTTTTATTTTTTTATAGCTAAACAGGTGGGGCTCAAAATGACGGGTCGCCACAGATTATTTCTCCTAGAATAATTACCTGTAAGTCTACTGAATTGCTCCTTTTTCACACGCATTTGTGCACCACAAAATTGCAAAAGTTAATGCAACTCCTATGGAGTCAAATGTAGTACTATTTTGGGGTTTATATGGTCCCACCCCCATTTTGTGTTGAAACTACTCTAATCATGGTGTTGATATTGTTGGAGTTAAAACAACACTAAATTGAGTAAATTTAAAATCAACTACAGCAGAGTAAATTTCTCTTTCAGTTTACTTCCTTTGAGTTATAAGGGTGTAAAGCCTTATTTGAATATTTCTCAATGTATCACCTTATGGTGGTTTTCAATGTGATATCCAATCTATACTGAACAAAAATATTAACTCAATATGTAAAGTGTTCATCCCATGTTTCATGAGATAAAATAAAAGATCGCATACATGTTCCATGCGCACAAAAACATATTTCTATCACATTTTGTGCACAAATTTGTTTACATCCCTGTTAGTGAACATTTCTCCTTTGCCAAGATCATCCATCCACCTGACAGGTGTGGCCTGTCAAGAAGCTGATTAAACAGCATGATCATTACACCATGTGCTGGGGACAATTAAAGGCCACTCTAAAATGTGCAGTTTTGTCACACAACACATTGCCACAGACGTCTCAAGTTTTGATGGTGCATACAATTGACAGGAATTTAATGTACATTTCTATACTATAAGCCGCCTCCAACCTTGTGGCAGTACGTCCAGCCGGCCTCACAACTGCAGACCATGTGTAACCACACCAGCCCAGGACTTCCACATCCGGCTTCTTCACCTGCGGGATCGTCTGAGACCAGCCACCCAGACAGCTGATGAAACTGAGGAGTATTTCTGTCTGTAATAAAGCCCTTTTGTGGGGAAAAATCATTCTAAGTGGGTGGGCTTATGCCTTCCCAGGCCCATCCATGGCTGTGCCCATGACCAGTCATGTGAAATCCATAGATTATGGCCTAATTTATTTATTTAAATTGACTGGTTTATTTATTTGAACTTTAACTTAGTAAAATCTTTGAAATTATTGCATGTTGAGTTTATATTTTATAACTTGCAGGAAGATAGCCAGCACTTTTACATCACTAGAATGCCTGTCAGAGTAGGGAAGAAAAGCCCCATTTACAGATTGGATTAATTAGAAAAAAAAATATGTTTCTTATCTTTCTGTAGCATAAGATCAAAATCAATCAATGTACACAGGTATGATATATTTTTAGCAACCTTTAACAAAGCATTATGGGAAATAAAACAATGAGGCCCCTCCCACATCTTTAACTCCCTGTCTCTGGTTACGCTTAATGGAGTTAAAAGTACTCTGTCCCAATGAACTTCAGTTATCAACACTAACTCCAGGGAGCCTATCAATTTTGAGGGTTAAGATACTGTAACTCCCAGTAGTCAATTTAACCCCCAAAATTTTAACACTGTGATTTCAACTATCCTTGATTTACTGTGCGTGCGTGCGAGCATGTATGTTTAACTATACTTGTGGGGACCAGAAGTCCCTACAAGAACAGTAAACAAACAAACATTTGACCAACTGGGGATATTTTATTAGTCCTTACAAGGTCAAATTCTATTTCTAGGGTGTTTAGGGTTAAGGTTAGGGTTAGGGTTAAGAGCTAGGGTTAGTTTTAGGGTTAGAAGCTAGGGTTAGATTTAAGTTTAAGGTTAGAGGTTAGAGTTAGAGTTAGGTTTAGGGTTAGGGAAAATACGATTTTGAAGGGGACTGAATGGTATGTCCGAAGAAGGTTAGTTATTCAAGACTGTGTGTGTGTGTGTGTGTGTGTGTGCAATTTACAGTGCCTTCAGAAAGTATTCACACCACTGGACTTTTTCCACATTTTGTGTTACAGCTGAATTCATAATTGATTAAATTTAGATTTTGTCACTGCTCTATACACAATACCCCATAACGTCAAAGTGGAATTATGTTTTTTAATTAATTTAATTATATTATATGCTCACAGATCACCTCACCTGTACATAGCCCATCTGTAAACAGCCCATCTATCTACCTCATCCCCATACTGTATTTATTTATTTCTCTTGTTCCTTTGCACCCCAGTATCTCTACTTGCACATTCATCTTCTGCACATCTACCATTCCAGTGTTTAATTGCTATATTGTAATTACTTCACCACCATGGCCTATTTATTGACTTAACTCCCTTATCTTACCTCATTTGCACTCACTGTATATAGACTTTTTGTTTTCTTTTTTTCTACTGAATTGTTGACTGTATGTGTAACGGTTGGCGTCGGATTGAGACCAAAACGCAGCGGGTATATGTGTACTCATCTTCTTTTATTAAGGAAAGAAGGGAAAAACCAAAATAAACACACAGACGAATAAACAGTCCTGTAAGGCCATAAGCTATACATGGAACAATCTCCCACAAACTACAAAACAAAACACATACCTATATATAGGACTCTCAATCAGAGGCAACTAAAAACACCTGCCTCCAATTGAGTCCAACACCCAAACCTAGACATAGAAATACAAAGAACTAGAAAGAACATAGAAATACAAACATAGAACATAACCCAAAACCCGGAACTAACAAATCAAACCTCCTTTAAATACAACACACACTCACCCCAAACCACATAAAACAAATACCCTCTGCCACCTCCTGACCAAAATTAAAAAACAAATACTCCCTCTACTGGTCAGGACGTGACAGTATGTTTTGTTTATTCCATGTGTAACTCTGTGTTGTTGTATGTGTCGAAGTGCTATGCGTTATCTTGGCCAGGTCGCAGTTGCAAATGAGAACTTGTTCTCAACTAGCCTACCTGGTTAAATAAAGGTGAAATAAATAAAACATTAAATCTCCATTTGACATGATCAACACTCTGCTATCAAACCTATCTACTAATGCTCCTTTACAATTTTTGAATTACCTATAGTTTCATGAAAATTCTTATATGTTATATTCTTAAATGGATAGTTCACCCAAATTACAAAATTATTGCTCTTTTATGTTGTCCATGGACTGCTTACAGGGTAAGCAATGTTGCTTTTGTTTTGTTCTCCATTCATAATATAATGTTGGTTGCATTTCCTTTCACAATGGAAAATATCTACCATAAACAAACACTGATGGCTTTAGATTAGCTTGTTTTAGCTGAGGGATAGCAGTACAGGTTCCATATTCGTATTGTTATTTTATAAATATTACTTTATCAGTGCTATCTCACAAGATTGAGATTACACTTTGGTGTTACTGAACACCTGCCATGTTGCCCCTTCACATACTTAAGCATCAACATATAATCAGAAAAATAAACATATAGATCCATTCATTCATTTTAACCACTGTTCACAACTAAAGTGCAGGAGTGAAATACAGTAACTATAAATACAATGTAGTTTATCCAAGTCATGGTTTGGTGTAAACCAACCGATCTGCAACAACATTCTATAAGAACCACCTTATAGGAAATCACTGTTGTGGTATTTTGTTATTTTACCTTTTCTATGAGCTAGGGTTCAACATTGTACACTACAACAGGTAGAGCACTGGTAAACTCTACCTCTAGTTAGTTATCTGCTGTTATTTTAGTATGTGTATTGAATGACCATAGACCACAATCAATATTTTATTTTTTACCTTTATTTAACTAGGCAAGTCAGTTAAGAACAAATTCTTACTTACAATGACGGTATAGGACAGTGGGTTAACTACCTTGTTCAGGAGTAGAACAACAGATTTTTACCTTGTCAGCTCGGGGATTCGATCTGGCTGGCCCAATGCTCTAACCACTAGGCTACCTGCATGTATATGCATTAGAGGTAACTAACATAGTATATAATGGGAAGTTAAAGCAACTCACATGACATGTTTGTTTAGTATATAATGGGAAGTTAAAGCAACTCACATGACATGTTTGTTTAGTATATAATGGGAAGTTAAAGCAACTCACATGACATTTTTGTTTAGAAAGTAGTAAAGTAGCATTGGGAAATCTTTCAAATTCATGCAAACATTTTTGTTTTTGTACGTCTATTTCTACATCTAAAATACATGTCAATGTATCGAAAGATGCACAGGAAAAAATACTTATTATAATGATATGGATTTCAATAACACAATAGTTATTGCAATATTTCAAACTCTCTCTTTCTAACGCATCAGGATTTTGACTGATTTAACTAAACAGTCATGGTTAAGTCGTGCATAAGTTTATCTGAAGTTATTACAATACAGTAAATACAGTATAATGTCTAGGAAATAGTTCTTAGTATGTTGGAGTAAACAAATTAAGTGAAGCATACCATTACAAAACAATCAAATTAAGAAAACACTTTCTCCTCTTATTCTTTTGATGGGAACTTTACTTATTTCAGTTGTTATTCATAATTCACCACGATGCTGAAAAAACAAATGACCAAAATAAATAGATTGATCATTTTGATATTTGGCCTTGACAACAATAAATTATCATAAAAAGTGGCATGCATTATCACATCCTCTCAGGTAGGTTTGAGGCTCTGTCCCTCTGAGTTTTTTTCTTCATTTATTTTTTTATACTTTTTTTCTCTGAGGTCCAATATAACCATTCCTCATGTCTTCTCCCGCCCATCCCCACCCCATCCACTCCCCAAAAAGCCCATCCACCCATGCAACACTTAGGAGCATGGTGGAGACCATTTCCGGGTCCCCCAGTATGTCAATGATGCTGCGCTGGAATGTCTTGCTGATGGGGCACTGCAAATAACTGTAGGAGGAAGGGATGGAGAAAGAGGAAAGAGGAGTCAATGGGTGGCCTTGCTCTGTCAGTGCTGTCACACCGTCAATGAGGCTTCGTAGAAGGTATTTTAATCATAGCCAAGCCCAACAGCATTGCAATATCCCATCTATATCAAGGCTTTTGGCAGGAAAACTGATTTTGGAAGAATTCCGAACAGCTATACTAAATCATAGTCTCTTACAAGGTTTAGGTGCAATCCCATTTTCGTTGTCAATTCAGAAAGCAGATGACTTAACATTCACATGGATGACCATTACAGTTCATTCACCAATTTGACTGAATTCATTTGAGACACTGTTGGGACTACAGAACACATGATGTACCTCATCCAGGAGAAACGGCCTTGCCAGAACTCATACATGATGAAGCAGGATCTCTTTGGAAGTCTCTGAACGGACACACTGTGGGATAATGAAGTCACAACTCTTATGTCACATAATGAACTGAGCATTTTGATGACGAACATTTGAAGTTACCTGTAGTAGGGGCTGTACTTTGTATCACAAAAATGTCTAAACTATTGTCATTTTCTTGTACATTCTTTCCTTCATGGTACAGGAAGTACAAACACCTATCTGAAAGTATCCCAAAACAATACTTATGAAGGATAGGAAGCCACTTTCCAGTATTTTTATTTAATTTTTATTTATTTAACCTTTATTTAACCAGGTAGGCAAGTTGAGAACAAGTTCTCATTTACAACTGCGACCTGGCCAAGATAAAGCAAAGCAGTTCGACACATATAACAACACAGAGTTACACATGGAGTAAAACAAACATACAGTCAATAATTCAGTAGAAAAATAGGTCTATATACAATGTGAGCAAATGAGGTGAGATAAGGGAGGTAAAGGCAATAAATAGGCCATGGTGGCGAAGTAAATACAATATAGCAATTAAAACACTGGAATGGTAGATTTGACAGTAGATGAGTGTGGAAAGTAGAAATACTGGGGTGCAAAGGAGCAAAATAAATAAATAAATACAGTAGGGGAAGAGGGAGTTGTTTGGGCTATTTATAGATGGGCTATGTACAGGTGCAGTGATCTGTGAGCTGCTCTGACAGCTATTGTATTGTATATTGTACAGTATTGAAACACCCAAATTGTATTGACAAATCCAGAGTAGCTATATGCAGGATTAGGGTGATTTCCATTTAGTCAGCAAAAGAGATTGACAATAGGCTGCCATGTGGAATTCCTGGTCTCTGGCAGCGTTTGGAACTGCCGATCTGCGGTCAAGAATGCCGAGTTCATCTCAACCTATGTTGCCCTTAAGTTCCTAGACATTTTGGCCCTGACGGAGACATGGATCACCCCAGAGAACACCCCAGGTGCTCTCTCTTCATCTGACTATGCGTTCTCTCATAGTCCAAGAGCATCTGGTCATCACAGTGGTGGCACAGGGCTACTCATTTCTCCTAAGTGGAGATTTCTCTTTTCTTCCTCACTCACCTGTCTATCTCATTTGAATTCCATGGTGTCACTGTCACTTGTTCACTCAAGCTTAATATTGTCGTTATCTATTTCCCACCAGGTGGACTACGAGTTCCTCAATGAGCTCGACACCTTGATAAGCTTATTTCTTGACGATGACTCACCGCTCATCGTACTAGGTGACTTCAACCTCACATCGTCTACTTTCAATTAATTTCTTTCCACCTCTTTCTTTCCCCTCCTTGCCTGTTTTGACCTCACCCTTTCCCAGTCCCCTCCCACTCACAAGGCAGGCAATACGCGTACTAACAGAACAGCGTTGCTTGCAGCTGAGCTGACATGGAGGAAAACTAAACTTCTGGAGGACCTATCATCCTTTCACTCCCTCCTCTCTACCTTCTTTTCCTCTGTATCTGTTGCTAAAGCCACTTTCTATCACTCTAAATGTTAAGCTTCTGCCTCTAACCCCGGGAAACTATTTTCCACTTTCTCTCTCCTTAATCCTCCACCCCCTCCCTCCTCCGTCTCTGCGGACGTCTGGTCCTGACCACTTTCTACCCTCTCTCTACAGTCAAAAACGTGCAACTAGTGAAGTCCGGCCACCCGACAACCTGCCCGCTCGACCTCATCCTCTCCTCCCTTCTCTGGAGACTTTCTTCCATTCCTCATTTCCCTCATCAACTCATACCTGTCCACTGGCTGCGTCCCTTCTGACTTCAAAAAGTCACTCCCATCCTCAAGCCAACACTTTAGTCCTCAAGAAACCAACACTCAACCCCTCTGATCTCAAAAACTACAGATCCCTTCTTTTTTTTAAAACACTTGAGTGTTTCTGACCAACTCTCTCACTATCTCTCTCAGAACAATCTTCTTGACCCTAACCAGTCAGACTCAAGACGGGTCACTCAACCGAAACTGCTCTCCTCTGTGTCACGGAGGCTCTCCACTCCGCCAAAAATGACTCTCTCTCTCTTCCCTGTGCTTATCTGCCTAGATCTATCCGCTACCTTCAACACTCCTCTCCACCATCTCATGGCTGGGTGTCAGGCTCTGCACACTCTTGGATTGCATCCTACCTGGTAGGCTGCTCCTTCCAGGTGACGTGGAGAAGATCTATGTCTGCACCACATACTCTCACTACTGGTGTCACCTCAGGCTTGTTTCTAGGTCCCCTCGTCCAATATCCTCTCTTGGTCTCTCCTATCATTGCTATGCGGATAACACTCTACTTTTCTCCTTCCCCCCTTCTGACTCCCAGGTGGCGACATGCATCTCTGCGTGCCTGGCAGCTTGGATGTCGGCCCACCACCTCAAGCTCAACTTCGACAAGACAGAGCTTCTTTTCCTCCCGACGAAGGCCTGCCTGCTCCATGACCTCTCCATCACAGTTGACAACTCCACGGTGTCCCCAGCCCAGAGTGCAAAGAACCTTGGCGTGACTCTGAACAACACCCTGTCGTTCTCTGCAAACATCAAAGAAGTGACTCGCTCCTGCAGGTTCATGCTCTTCAACATCCGTGGAGTACAACCCTGCCTCACACAGGAAGCGGCGCAGGTCTTAATCCAGGGACTTGTCATCTCCCATCTGGACTACTGCAACACTCTGTTGGCTGGGCTCCCATGTCACCCCGCTCCTCCGCACACTCCACTGGCTTCCAGTCGAATCTCGCATCCACTACAATACCATGGCAGTT
This sequence comes from Salmo salar, assembly GCF_965601325.2. Taxonomy (NCBI): domain Eukaryota; kingdom Metazoa; phylum Chordata; class Actinopteri; order Salmoniformes; family Salmonidae; genus Salmo; species Salmo salar. Next base: position 52,839,985 of record NC_138303.1, read on the forward strand.
GCATATGGAGCAGCAAGAGTAACTGCCCCTCCCTACCTTCAGGCTATGCTCAAACCCTACACCCCAACCCAAGTACTCTATCCTGCAAGCTCTGGCCACTTGGCCCTTCCACCCCTACAGCAAGGCAGCTCTCACTCAGCCCAGTCAAAGCTCTTCTCTGTCCTGGCACCCCAATGGTGGAACCAGCTTCCTCGTGAAGCTAGGACAGCAGAGTCCTTGCCCATCTTCCCGAAAACATCTGAAACCCTACCTCTTCAAAGAGTATCTTAAATAATCCCTTGGCACCCCCTTGCCTTTTGTAAAGTAACACTCGCACTTCACCCTCCCCCCTACTTTATTGAGGATAAATGTACTTACTATGACTGAGATGTGGTTGTCCGACATATCTAACTTAAGATGAATGCACTAACTGTAAGTCGCTCTGGATACGAGTGTCTGCTAAATGCCTAACATTTTTAAGTGTAAATTAAAACAATGGGCAATTTTTTCAATCTAGAAGAGAGACCCACTGCAGATTGTTGGTCTGGCAGACTGTGGCATCTGTGTAGATCTTCAGAGCCTGCTGGAACTCCTCTTTGTATTTGTCCTTCACAGACATCTGTCTCTGCACCAGCAGGATGTGCTGTTGAGGGGGAAACTACTGGTTTGGACATTCTAATGTTAAAACTCTCAAACTCTAGATATGCTACCTGGGTTGCAGAGAACCACTGAGCGATACATGGAGATACATTTTGAGAGATACATGGATCTCACTATGTCAACTAATTTAACCTTTTATTTAAGATATACATAGAAAACTTTTCCAAATCTAAAAGGAAGTGCCAATAGGCTGTCTGAGTTGGACTCACCGACTTATGTGCTGGCTAACGTGTCCTCTTTGAATGGTTCCAGATGTGGACTCTGCAAATGGAAGCATAAATATTTCAGTCAGTCATGAGAAGAACTGAATATAGCTGAAGTATGGCAGCCTAACTGTATGTGACAGAGCATTGCCTTTTATATGAAATGGATTGATATATGTATATTGATGGGTACTGACTTCTAAACTTGAAATATGAAATATCCTTTTTCAAGTGAAGAGAGAGGGGAATGCAGAAAGTGTACATTCTGTAAGACCATGCTATTGTTAGACATCAGGTATCCTATGGGCAGGAGAAGGGCCACAGTCTGGTTTCAGTCAACCGATAAGGTAGGACAGCCGTGAGTTGGGGAGGAGTGAGGAATTTGGTCCGAGGTGAGGTCAGATGAAGTGAGAAAGAACAGGTCTCACTAAAGTCCTGTCTAGCAACAGAAATGTATTGGCTGTCCAGATGTGTAAGGAGGAGACTCAGCATAGGAGGAAGGTATAAATATCAGTGCTTGTGTAAATTTGTCTTTGTCTTATGCAGCTGTGTGACCCAGTGGGTGAATAAACTTGGTTTGAGCTTTACTAGTCATCCATGAGTTTTACTCTGTTTATTTAGAATCTAACAATATATACATTCACCGGACAGTTTTTAGTTACACCACCCAGTTCACGAAAATGGATCGCTCCTACAGACAGTGAGTCATGTGGCCATGGCTTGCTATATAAAGCAGGCAAACAGGCATCAAGGCATTCAGTTAATGTTAAGCCTCCTAGGCTTTTCATGCACGACAATGAGTGTACAAAACATTAAGAATACCTTCCTAATATTGAGTTGCATCCCCCCGTTTGCCCTCAGAATAGCCTCAATTTGTCGAAAGCGTTCAACAGTGTCGAAAGCGTTCCACAGGGATGCTGGCCGATGTTGGCTCACACAGTTGGCTGGATGACCTTTGGGTGGTGGACCACACGGAAAACCGTTGAGCGTGAAAAACCCAGTAGCGTTGCAGTTCTTGAAACAAACCAATGAGCCTGGCACCTACTACCATACACCGTTCAAAGACACGTCAATCTTTTGTCTTGCCCATTTAATCTCTGAATGCCACACATACACAATACATGTCTCAATTGTCTCAAGGCTTAAAAATCCTTCTTTAACCTGTCTGCTCCCCTTCATCTACACTGAAGTGGATTTAAGTGACATCAATAAGGGATCATAGCTTTCACCTCGATTCACCTTGTCAGTCTGTCATGGAAAGAGCAGGTGTTCATAATGTTTTGTACACTCAGTTTATATATATTTTCACCTTCCTAATATTGAGTTGCACCCCCTTTTGCCCTCAGAACAGCCTCAATTCACTGGGGCATGGACTCTACAGTTGTGTCAAGTTGGCTGGTAGTGGATCTCGACTCCGAATAGCTTGTTCCATCTCATCCCACAGACGATCAATTGGATTGTGATCTGGTGACTGTGCAGGCCACTACAGTGAGCTGAATTCACTGTCATGTTCGTGGAACCATTCCTGGACAATCCTAGCCTTGTGGCATGGGGCATTATCATGCTGAAAAATGTCATTCGCAAATGAATACACTGCTGTCATGAAGGGATGCACCTGATTGGCAATGATGTTCAGATATCCTGTGGCATTCAAATATTGCTCCACTTTTATCAAGGGGCCCATAGTGTGCCATGAAAACACACCCCACACCATCACACCACCACCAGCCTATAATGTTGACATGCGGCATGATGGATGAATGTACTCGTGGTTTTCTCCATACATATTTCTCCCATCAGTGTGAAACAGCAGGAACTGGGATTCATCAGAACAGGCAATGTTTTTTACATTCTCCAGTGTCCAGTGTTTTCGTTCCTTAGCCCAAGGCAACCGCAGTTTCTTGTTTTTTGCTGAAAGAAGTGGAACTCTGTAAGGTTGTCGGCTACCAAATCCCATTCATGTCAAGGTACGAAGAGTTGTGCATTCTTTTATGGCACCAATGTTGTACTGGACTGTCAGTTGACTAAGGGACGGATCGAAATGTACAGAATGGTTACCTGGAGGAAAATGGAGGAGGGTCATGTTTATTTCAATTTCAGTCAAGGGGAGGGTGTAGTATTGTTTTACTCTAGTTCAGGGGAGGGTCACGTATTTTGTAATTGATCAAATGTCAGTATTTCTCAGTGTTTTAGAATGAATTACTTATTAGGCTATATATCGATATGTGCCTGATGCTGCCTCTCATCTCTGATTCTCCGCTGGTCGCGCTATATCAATTGCGCCTATGGGCTATTTAGTGTGGTCTCAATCACATGATTCATAGCCTATAGACTATATGCTACGAAGTGCATGCTCTGAGAAGCACAGAACAAAGTTATATTTCTAAGATAGCTGGGATGATGTAAATAAAACTAGGCTGCATTACACACTGCAATGGATATTCTAACCCTGAACCTCGGCCTGCTCTGCTCTCACTGATCAAAAACATTTCGGTGTGCTGTATAGGGCTACGGTGGCAGTTCAGGAGCGTCAAATGTGTCTTCAGATTTTTAGATTTTTGATTAGGCCTAGCCCGAAAAATGCACAATATTGTGCACGGACTAGCCTTAGAGCCTATGTTCTGTTCAGTGTGAGAAGGAGAGCGCGAAAATGAGGAGGACCGGAGGTCAACTTTGATAGCTTGCTACTAATATAATTGATTTTATTAAAAACAATATGTTTCTTGCCCATGATGCATTTATCAGAGTTACTGACCTCACAATAAGCCAGATTTAAGTAACTTACATTGTGGTGCTGAAACTTGAAGCAGCAGCCACAGCATAATCAATCGGAAATGGACAGCTCCCCGAGTCTGTTGGGATGTTGCAGCGATGAGACAAGATCATAACTATAATTAAACACAACTGTAATTAAACACACACAAAAAAGTAGGCAAAGTGCTGAAAGTAGGCAAATTCGAGTAGGCATAATTAATTTCAACCATCTTCATTTTAATTAGACTTTACCAACAACAAGAGGGCTTTGTGTTGGAGCCTATTTCTTCCTATTTAAGAAATAAGAGGTAGGCCTACCTGTTCGACAGATTAAATTAGGCTATAGGCTGCTATATCCAAAGATTTGTCAGTTAATTCCTCCATCCATCATGCACTCTTTAAATAGCCTACCTCTGTGTCAGTGAAGGGCTGTTAAGTTAAAACCAAGACTCAAATTGAGGGGGTATGAGAGGATATGCCATAGGCAAAAAGCACAGGCCTATCCCTTGTTAGTTTAAGATTTTGTAAAAAAAAACCATGTCTGATTATATAAAGTGATCTATAACAGCGCTTTGGTCTGCGATGCTTTATGCTAGAAACAAGTTGTAAAATACCCAGGAAAGTCGTGACTCCGATGCATATGGGAATGTCATTGTTTCATTTCTTTGACATTCAGAGGCGGACTTTGCTTGGGACGTAATCTAATTCTGTCACTATCAATTGATTAAGCTATTCACTTTCTGTACAATAGAAGATGTTTAAACCAAGACAGCCTTTAGGGAAACACTTGTGACCTTCTCCCGTTGGGTTGAGCCACAGAAGAAGAGTAGCCAGCAGTTAAAGCTTCAATTGTTCTGTGTCAGTAGACCTACCCTGTCTGGGGTGGAAAGGTAGCTGAACTTTTGAAAGTACAATGCTCAGATTCCTAATGACGTCTCAGATTTTATTATTTGCAAACAAGACACACTGATTTGGCATTGGAGAAATATGATAGGAGGAACACACAGGCCTATCTTAGCCTGCCATTTCAGCAATTTATGTGGTATTAAAAAAATATTCCGCTAACATGTAAAATTACGTAGAATTGCATGAAATGTTTAAAAAAGGCTTTTTTTTTTCTCGGACCTGCAAACACGATGATAGATTCATGCAATGCTTTTACTATATAGATCTTTCCACCCCTACTCGTGTCCACGGTGGTCTGCGAACCCACAAGCTTCTGGCCCGCAGCCCTGTGTGCTATCAAAATGACCGTCTTGCCATGTAATGCTTACAGGTGTCACGCCCTGACCTGAGAGAGTCGTTTTTCTCTGTTTGGTTAGGTCAGGGTGTGACATGGGGTGGGCATTCTATGTGTTGTATGTCTATGTTGTTTTTGTATTTCTTTGTTGGGTCGAGTATGGTTCCTAATCAGAGGCAGCTGTCTATCGTTGTCTCTGATTAGGAATCATACTTAGGCAGCCTGTTCCCCACCTGTGTTTGTGGGTTATTGTTATTTCTGTGTGTGTACGGCACAGTGCGTTACGTTTCTTGCTGCGTACCTGTTTATTGTTTTGGTTTCGGTTTCCCTCAATAATGATGTGGAATTACCGGCATGCTGCGCCTTGGCTCCTTTATGACAGGGAATTTGAAGATTCAGAATGTGACAACAGGATGAAGAACAGTTTCTAAAACTGCATATCAAAGGCTCTGTTCTGTCCAAGAAGTGAGGACAAACGGTAGACATGTTCTCTGCTATCCACTCTGTTTTAATTATTATTTTGGGTATAGTGTAAGGTCACTTGTTTTTTTTCAAGCGTTCAGGGAGGGTTTAGGTAAAATATATTTTGCTGAAGGGAGGGCCAACCATTTTCCTTTCAAAGAGGTCCGATTTTCTCCATGTAAACCACGTAACCTCCATGTAACCCTCCTTCCCTTCTAGAATGATTGAAGTGGATTTAACAAATGACATCAATAAGGGATCATAGCTTTCACCTGGATTCACCTGGTCAGTCTATGTCATGGAAAGAGCAGGTGTTTCTTAAGTTTTGTACACTCAGTGTAGACCCTCCACCCAGGGCATGCTGCTGTGCAAATCAATTGCATTCACTTCTGGCAGCACCATCTGGAAATCTTCTATCGGCACTTGATCGAATCCCAGCCTGAGGAATTTCACATACCAAATATGTGCTAAATTGCTCTTAAATGCGCTAAAGACGAACATTTTACAGTGGTAGGTGCCATGTGACAAGTACTGTAAAATGATGGTAAAAATATTGTTAATGATACTTTTGTTTTACTGCACTCATAATTTCATTGGAGGACACTGATTTACAGTAGCTCAGAAAGCCTGCTGTGTTCGCACTGATCTCTTTATGATTCAGTTTCATTTTTGTTAGTACTGAAAATACCCCAATGGCCCTATGAAATGAAGTTATCGAAATTGAGTGTGGTGTGTTTTGAAAAATTGCAACCTATGGAACCAGTTTATTGTATTCCTTCCTTTCCCTCCTCTCCAATGTTTTCCTGCTTCCTCCCAGTGTACTGTACACTTCATGAGTAATCAACACTATTCTTTTTTTTTTTACTTCTCTTCTCGGCAGAAAGCCAGAGATGCAGATTTTCTGTTGAAAGTAGTTTATTTATAATTTTGGTATATTTTTATCTCAGCACTCCACTGGAAGAGAGAACATAATTATCGACATGGATAAAAATGCATGCTCCAATTTCTATAAGATCTGAGTAGGAGTGCTGATATAGGACCAGTTTTGCCTTTTAGATCATACTGTATATGATTGTATGGACAGAGGGGACCTAATCCTAAATCGGCATTCCTACTCTGACACATTTTGAATAATGTGCCCAGGACTGTTGAAAGCTCATTTGAAATGGATTGAATGTTATCAGCACCATGGCTGTAGAGAGACACATTTTCACCCCTACCTTAGTGTCCCAAGAGGGGACTGATTGAGATCACTTCTGAGATATAAAGAGGAGTATTGATAGGAGTTGTCCTCAAGCTCTTACGCTCCAGGGCCAGTTTGTTTTTGAATAAGCAATGGTCAAGGCTAGGACTAGGGAAGGCAAAGCTGATCTCAGTACAGCCCTTCAGGCAATAACGTCTCCTTGAGTGAATCAAAACGGACATTGGGCAGATTAATGACAGAATGGAAAGGCGAAGAGGGACTGTGTGAGGGCCATGGCCATGGCGTCGCGGTTTGGCGTCACGGTTTTCCATGGCGTCGCGGTTTTCACACCAAATTGAGCTACTTTGAAAACGATATCGCACGTGAAAATGTATTGGTTGCGGGTTTTTGGCCTACTTCTAAATTGCAGCACGGCCGCCATGGCATTTCTCTTTTGAATATTTTAATTTGTTTTATTTCACTGTAACCTGCTGCTGCTGACTATCAGGCAGTGAGGCAGGCTGTTGCTGAGTGAGTGAGTGAGTGAGTGAGTGAGTGAGTGAGTGAGTGAGTGAGTGAGTGAGTGAGTGAGTGAGTGAGTGAGTGAGTGAGTGAGTGAGTGAGTGAGTGGTGGGAAGTGAGGGGGAGGCCCGGAACCCGGAGGGGTGTGTGTGCGTTGAGCACAGTCATTGGACTTGTTCGACATTGCAGCCTACAGTGCAGGCGACTGCCGACTGACTGATCTACATAGAACCTTGTGTCATGACGTTGCCCTCTTTGAGTACAGCGAGCACAGTTGACCCCCTCCCCCTCTACCATCCCCCTACTTCTGCACCATCTCCCTCTGCACCAGGCCTTTTCTATGCACCATTCCCCTACCTACCTCCCCCTACCCAGGCTGCTGTGGTGAGAGGGGTCGTAAAATTCCAAAGGAGAATGTCCTGCCTGTCACGATTCCCACCGACGGTGGCGCCCCCTCCTGCTCGGGTGGCGCTCGGCGGTCGTCGTCACCGGCCTATTAGCTGCCACTGATTCCCTTTTTGTTTTTCCCCTGTTTGTGATTGTGTGCACCTGTTCTGAGTGGGGGTGATTAGCGGGGCTATTTATATTAGCTGGTCCGCCTTTTCTTTGTGCGGGATTGTATTTACTGTTGAGGCTTGTGTTTACGCTTGTGCGTTAGTGTTGCGCCACATTGTTTTCCCCGTGTTTGGGGCACGTTATTTTGTGTGCGCGTATTTTCCCTGTTTGGGGTGGCTTGTGTTTACTCGCCTGTTGAACCTTATTAACCTCTCTGGGCTAGGTGGGACGTTTGCGTCCCACCCTAGTCAACAGCCAGTGGAATCCCGTGGCGCGATATTCAAATACCTTAGAAATGCTATTACTTAAATTTCTCAAACATATGACTATTTTACACCATTTGAAAGATAAGACTCTCCTTTATCTAACCACACTGTCCGATTTTAAAAAGGCTTTACAACGAAAGCAAAACATTTGATTATGTCAGCAGAGTACCCAGCCAGAAATAATCAGATACCCATTTTTCAAGCTAGCATATAATGTCACAAAAACCAAAACCACAGCTAAATGCAGCACTAACCTTTGATGATCTTCATCAGATGACACTCCTAGGACATTATGTTATACAATACATGCATGTTTTGTTCAATCAAGTTCATATTTATATCAAAAACCAGCTTTTTACATTAGCATGTGACTAGCATGTGACTAGCATTCCCACCGAACACTTCCGGTGAATTTACTAAATTACTCACGATAAACGTTCACAAAAAACATAACAATTATTTTAAGAATTATAGATACAGAACTCCTTTATGCAATCGCGGTGTCCGATTTTAAAATAGCTTTTCGGTGAAAGCACATTTTGCAATATTCTGAGTAGATAGCCCGGCCATCACAGGCTAGCTATTTTGACACCCACCAAGTTTGGTACTCACCAAACTCAGATTTACTATAAGAAAAATTGGATTACCTTTGCTGTTCTTCATCAGAATGCACTCCCAGGACTTCTACTTCAATAACAAATATTGGTTTGGTTCCAAATAATCCATAGTTATATCCAAATAGCGGCGTTTTGTTCGTGCGTTCAAGACACTATCCGAAGGGTAACGTAGGGTGACGCGCCCGGCGCATATCGTGACAAAAAAATTCAAAATATTCCATTACCGTACTTCGAAGCATGTCAAACGCTGTTTAACATGTTAGGGCTAGGGGGCAGTATTGACACGGCCAGATAAAAAACGTACCCGATTTAATCTGGTTACTACTCCTGCCCAGTAACTAGAATATGCATATAATTATTGGCTTTGGATAGAAAACACCCTAAAGTTTCTAAAAGTGTTTGAATGGTGTCTGTGAGTATAACAGAACTCATATGGCAGGCCAAAACCTGAGAAGATTCCATGCAGGAAGTGGCCTGTCTGACAAGTTGTGTTTCATCTTGGCTCTTTTTATTGAAGACTGAGGATCTTTGCTATAACGTGACACTTCCTACGGCTCCCATAGGCTCTCAGAGCCCGGGAAAAAGCTGAACGATATCGAGGCAGCCTCTGGCTGAAACACATTATCGCGTTTGGCAAGTGGCCGATCAGAGTACTATGGGCTTAGGCGCGTGCCCGAGTCGACCCCATGCTTTATTTTCTTTCGTCTGTTTACCTAAACGCAGATTCCCGGTCGAAATATTATCGCTTTTTTATGAGAAAAATTGCATAAAAATTGATTTATACAGCGGTTGACATGCTTCGAAGTACGGTAATGGAATATTTAGATTTTTTTTGTCACGAATTGCGCCATGCTCGTCACCCTTATTTACCCTTTCGGACAGTGTCTTGAACGCACGAACAAAACGCCGCTATTTGGATATAACGATGGGTTATTTGGGACCAAACCAACATTTGTTATTGAAGTAGAAGTCCTGGGAGTGCATTCTGACGAAGACAGCAAAGGTAATAACATTTTTCTTATAGTAAATCTGACTTTGGTGAGTGCTAAACTTGCTGGGTGTCTAAATAGCTAGCCCTGTGATGCCGGGCTATCTACTGAGAATATTGCAAAATGTGCTTTCACCGAAAAGTTATTTTAAAATTGGACATATCGAGTGCATAGAGGAGTTCTGTATCTATAATTCTTAAAATAATTGTTATGCTTTTTGTGAACGTTTATCGTGAGTAATTTAGTAAATTCACCGGCAGTGTTCGGTGGGAATGCTAGTCACATGCTATTCACATGCTAATGTGAAAAGCTGGTTTTTGATATAAATATGAACTTGATTGAACAAAACATGCATGTATTGTATAACATAATGTCCTAGCTGTGTCATCTGATGAAGATCATCAAAGGTTAGTGCTGCATTTAGCTGTGGTTTGGGTTTATGTGACATTATATGCTAGCTTGAAAAATGGGTGTCTGATTATTTCTGGCTGGGTACTCTGCTGACATAATCTAATGTTTTGCTTTCGTTGTAAAGCCTTTTTGAAATCGGACAGTGTGGTTAGATTAACGAGAGTCTTGTCTTTAAAATGGTGTAAAATAGTCATATGTTTGAGAAATTGAAGTAATAGCATTTCTAAGGTATTTGAATAACGCGCCACAGGATTCCACTGGCTGTTACGTAGGTGGGACGATTTGGTGCCACCTACGCTAGAGAGGTTAAAATCAATTTTTATGTGATTTTTCTCGTAAGATAGCGATAATATTCCGACCAGGAGAAGTTGTTTTCGTTCAAAGACTCAAAGAAGAAAATGGACTCTTCACGTGCACGCGCGCACCCGTCTCATTGTTCTCAGATTGACCACTTACCAAATGCGCTACTGTTTTTCAGCCAGTAACTGCAGAGTCATGATTCAACGTTCTGGCGCCTTCTGAGAGCCTATGGGAGCCTTAGAAAATGTCACGTTACCGCAGAGATCCTTTGTTTTGGATAGAGATGACAAAGAAGGCCAAGAAATGGTCAGAGAGGGCGCTTCCTGTTTGGAATCTTCTCAGGTTTTGGCCTGCCATATGAGTTCTGTTATACTCACAGACACCATTCAAACAGTTTTAGAAACGTTAGGGTGTTTTCTATCCAAATCAAACAATTATATGCATATTCTAGTTACTGGGCAGGAGTAGTAACCAGATTAAATCGGGTACGTTTTTTATCCGGCCAGGCAAATACTGCCCCCTATCCCCAACAGGTTTTAAAGCCACTACCCTGTGATCGCTGCTTCCTGCATTTGATTCCACCTACGACGCCCGAGCCTTACAGAATCCCGCAGCACCAATACTATGGAGTCAGCAGGAGCAGCGGCCAAACCCCTTCTCTCGATGGAGGAACGCGTGCTCCACCACACTACTGTCCTCCACCGAATCGGATCCGCGATCGATCAGATGATGGAGAGGATGGACTGATGGGAGAGGAGTGGTCTCCTCTCTCCACCTCCGGCTCCTCCAACGCAGCCACCTCCGCCTCCCACTGCGTCTGGCTCTGGCGCGCTCCGTCTGGCGCTCCCGAGGGAGTATGATGGAGCGGCAGCTGGGTGCCAGGGATTTCTGCTCCAGCTCGAGCTGTACCCGGCCACCGTCAGACCTGCTCCCTCGGGAGAGGAGAGCGTGAGTGCCTTCGTTTCCTGCCTGACGGGCCGAGCTCTGGAGTGGGCGAATGCTGTCTGGAATGGTCCAGACTCGGCGAGGGACCACTACCCAGAGTTCACCCGCCGCTTTCGGGCCGTGTTCGACCACCCTTCGGAAGGAAGAGCGGCGGGTGAGCAGCTGTTCCACCTCAGGCAGGAGACGAGGAGCGCGCAGGACTTCGTGCTGGAGTTCAGGACCTTGGCTGCTGGGGCGGGGTGGAATGACAGGGCCCTTATAGACCATTACCGGTGTAGTCTCCGGGCGGACGTCCGCAGGGTGCTAGCCTGTCGAGACACCGCTCTGTCCCTGGATGAGCTCATCGATATGTCCATCCATCTGGACAATCTGCTGGCTGCCCGCGGGCGTTCGGAAAGGGTCCTGTCCGTTCCACCCCGTGCACCCCCGCCCCTACTCCTATGGAGGTTGGGGGGGGGGGGCTGTGCCAAGGGGCACCGGGGGAGGTGGCTCCTCCTGCACCAGCTGTGGTCGGAGAGGACACACGGCCGACCGGTGCTGGAGGAGCCAGTCTGGGAGTCGAGAGGGCAGGCAGAACACTTCTCGGACACCCCAGGTGAGTCAGCACCATATTCACCCAGATCCCCCTGTTGGTCACGTGTTCTTACCTATTTTCTTTTCTGATTTTTTTCCCTCTTCCCAGCATAGGGCGCTAGTCGATTCAGGCGCAGCTGGGAACTTTATGGATCGCGGACTTGCCATTAAGCTGGGCATTCCGCGAGTGCCGATAGATTCTCCCTTCCCCGTGCACTCCCTAGATAGCCGACCATTAGGGTCAGGGCTAGTCAGGGAGTCTACGGTTCCACTGGACATGGTAACGCAGGGGAGTCATAAGGAACGGATTAGTTTTTTCCTTATTGATTCGCCTGCGTTTCCGGTGGTGCTGGGGGTCCCCTGGCTGGCTGATCACAATCCCAGGATTTCGTGGAAACAGGGGGTTCTCCAGGGGTGGTCAGAGGAGTGTTCAGGGAAGTGTCTAGGAGTTTCCATAGGTGCCACGTCAGTGGAGAGTCCAGACCAGGTGTCCACCGTGCGCATCCCCCCTGAATACGCCGATTTGGCGATCGCTTTCTGTAAAAAGAGGGCGACCAAATTACCACCTCATCGACGGGGGATTGTGCGATAGATCTCCAGGTTAACGCTGCGCTTCCCAAGAGTCACGTGTACCCCTTGTCACAGGAGGAGACGGTGGCTATGGAGACATATGTCACGGAATCTCTGGGACAGGGGTACATTCGGCCCACCATCTCACCCGCCTCCTCAAGTTTCATTTTTGTGAAGAAAAAGGAGGGAGGTCTGCGTCCGTGCATTGATTACAGAGTTCTAAATGCTATCACGGTGGGGTTTAGTTACCCACTACCTCTCATCGCTACGGCGGTAGAATCATTTCACGGAGCAAAGTTCTTCACAAAACTGGATCTCAGGAGCGCGTATAACCTGGTGCGTATCAAGGATGGAGACAAGTGGAAAACCGCATTTAGTACCACATCGGGCCATTATGAGTACCTCGTCATGCCGTATGGGTTGAAGAATGCTCCAGCCGTCTTTCAATCCTTTGTAGACGAGATTCTCAGGGACCTGCACGGGCAGGGCGTGATTGTCTATATCAATGATATTCTGATATATTCCGCCAACCGCTCCGCGCATGTGTACCTGGTGTGCAAGGTGCTTGGTAGACTGCTGGAGCATGACCTATACGTTAAGGCTGAGAAATGTGTGTTTTCCAAACGAGCGGTTTCCTTCCTGGGTTATCGCATTTCCACCATGGGGGTGGTGATGGAATGCGACCACGTTAAGGCCGTGCGTAATTGGCCGACTCCAACCACAGTGAAGGAAGTGCAGTGGTTCTTAGGCTTTGCCAATTACTACCGGAGGTTTATCCGGGGTTTTGGCCAGGTAGCGGCTCCCATTACCTCATTGCTGAAGGGGGGGCCGGTGCGTTTGCGGTGGTCGACGGAGGCGGACGGAGCCTTCTAGAAGTTGAAGGCGCTGTTCACCGAAGCACCCGTGTTGGCGCATCCGGACCCGTCTCTAGCATTCATAGTGGAGGTGGATGCATCTGAGGCTGGGGTGGGTGCCGTGCTATCACAGCGCTCGGGTACGCCATTGAAACTCCAACCCCTGCGCTTTATTTTCGAAGAAGCTCAGTTCGGCGGAGCGTAACTATGATGTGGGGGACAGGGAGTTGCTAGCGGTGGTAAAAGCCTTGACGGTGTGGCGACACTGGCTTGAGGGGGCTAAGCACCCCTTTCTCATCTGGACCGACCATTGAAATCTGGAGTACATCCGGGCAGCTAGGAGACTGAATCCGCGTCAGGCAAGGTGGGCCATGTTCTTCGCCCGGTTTAGGTTTACGATCTCCTATAGACCAGGCTCCCTGAACACGAGGGCCGACGCGCTGTCCCGTCTTTATGACACGGAGGACCGGCCTATCGATCCAACTCCCATCATTCCAGCGTCTAGGCTGGTGGCACCTGTGGAAATTACCATGTAATTTCAACGTGGAAATGTAGGTACTATTTAGTTGAGACATTGATCAATGAGATTTCAACCTTTATTCACCCACTTTATTCACCCACTCTAAAAGACAGCCAGAAGTTTGTTGAATTCACAATGTGTTTTCACTATGCTTTCAACCATCTAATAGCGCATACAAATTACAAATAGAAAAATGTCAGATGTTGGGGTTAGTTGTCATCTAAATGTGCTATCACTTTGCTTTCAACCATTTAAAAGCACAACAAAGTTCAAATGGGAATACAATGTCAGATATTTGGTATTTATACAACAACTTAATGAGTTATCACTGCTTCATCTAATAAAACAACCAAATAACCTGGATTGTAGATGAGATTACATTAAGTACATAGTGCAAAGTCTAGTGGTTTGCGCCTTGGGCCAGTAACCGAAAGGTTGCTAGATTGAATCCCCGAGCTGACAAGGTAAAAATCTGTCGTTCTGCCCTTGAACAAGGCAGTTAACCCACTTTCCTAGCCTGTCATTGTAAATAAGAATGTGTTCTTAACTGACTGGCCTAGTTAAATAAAGGTTAAAAAAAGTAATAAATTCTGTTTGAAATTCTGCGCAGATTATTATAGCAATATTGTGAAGACCTGCGACCTTTGCATGATATTTTGAACATGCACGCTTTCTATGATTACATAAGAAGACATTAATAGTTACAGTATCTTCAAAATCTGTCCATGGATGTATTTTAAGTTTAAATAAATACTACTTTGTAAGATAGCCTTAACTTTAGGCTATTTAATTTATTGCATAAGCGTTATTGAATTGTGTTTGGTTCCACGCAACGAAATATCAACATTTGAAGGAGATGTATCTTTGGTGCCAGACTTGATACGTTGGATTCAAGTCTCCAACTCAACCAAAAATCTAAGTTAAAGGTGCTACACAGAAATTTTTTATGTTGAAATTTTGCATTGTAATTTCAGAAAATGTCCATAATATACAGTATCTTCAGTAATAGTGGAATGATAATGTTTTGCAGTATTACTTATCCAACATTGTTGTGATTAGCTGTGATATTCACCTATTGATTTCTCCCACCAGAGTGGCATTTGTGTTATCTAGTGTAAATCACTGTCATTTCCTGGTTGCTAAAATTCTACACTGTTCGCTCAATTTAAGTTTGTGAGAAATACTGTGAAACACTATCATTCCACTATTAGCACCAGATACACTATATATACAATAGTATGTGGAAACATGTGGATTCAGATATTTCAGCCACACCCGTTGCTGACAGGTGTATACAATCGAGCACACAGCCATGAAATCTCCATAGTCAAACATTGGCAGTAGAATGGCCTTGTGAAGAGCTCAGTGACTTACAATGTGGTACCGTCAAAGGACGCCACCTTTCCAACAAGTCAGGTCGTCAAATTTCTGCCCTGCTAAAGCTGCACTGGTCAACTGCCACACAAACTCACAGAATGTAGCAAGTAAAAATCATCTGTCCACGGTTGCAACACTCACTACCGAGTTCCAAACTGCCTCTGGAAGCATCGTCAGCACAAGAACTGTTCGTTGGGAGCTTCATTAAATGGTTTTCCATGGCCGAGCAGGCGTACACAAGCCTAAGATCGCCATGTGCAATGCCAAGTGTCGGCTGGAGTGGTTTAAAGCTCGATGCAATTGGACTCTGGAGCAGTGGAAACACGTTCTCTGGAGTGATGAATCACGCTTCACCATCTGGCAGTCTGACGGACGAATCTGGGTTTGGTGGATGCCAGAAGAATGCTACCTGCCCCTGTCATGGGATACTAGGAGTGGTGGTTGGAGTCAGGCGCAGAGAGCAGAGGTAAAATACAACGTCTTTATTTTTTCCGGCACAAACCGGTCACGCCAAAACAGACGGGCGCGTAAAACAAATGACCAACCCAAAACAACGGGCAAACAGTCCGGAGAGAGAAATAAGGCGTCAGCCAGCACATCCAAAATACACGACAGCAAAAATAATCCCGCACAAACCTGGGTGGGCTAAACAGGTTTAAATAAACACAAATCAAGAAACACAATAGGGAACAGGTGCAACCAATAAGACCATACAAACTGAAAAGGAAAAAGGGATCAGTGGTGGCTAGTAGGCCGGCGACGACGACCGCCGAGCGCCGCTCGAACAGGCAGGGGAGCCACCTTCGGTGGGATTCATGACAGCCCCAATGCATGTTGCCAAATGTAAAGTTCGGTGGAGTACGAATAATGGTCTGGGGCTGTTTTTCAAGGTATGGGCTACGCCTCAAATTGCCATTGATCAAATGTAATTGTGTTCGTTATGCCTGCCCATACCAAAATCACACCTTCACCATTGGGGCACTCTGTTCACAACGTTGACATTGGCAAACCACTCCCCCAGACGACGCTATATACGCTGTCTGCCATCTGCCCAGTACAGTTGAAACTGCAGAAATCCTTCAATTGTTTACTGGGTTTGGAGATAATTTTGCTTAAAGGACAACCGTATTTACAGCACCTGTCCAACTAGAGATAGGTCGGTCCTCAGACAGACACCACATTTTATTCCAAAGTTTACAATGAAAATACCTGACCTGGAGTCATAGTTGAAATGTAAGTGAGGGGTCCCTGCAGGGGTATTTCAGCCTGCCGTTTTAAAATGCAGCATCAGTGTGTTCAAACAGAACGAGCAAGAGGACTAAGTCGTGCAGATCCACTTTCCATACTGTCATATCACCATCACAGCTGACAGATCTCATAGGCTTACGGCACTAACAAAAGGCTACCCAAAATCCTACTGGGGAAAAGCGGTTTGAATTTTTGAAGCGGATAAAGGTAGAACTGGCTATATAGTGTTTACTTCAAATTCTCAGTAGATATCAACAAAAGCTGTCACATGAAATGTGTGCGACGGCAAAAGCCATAACAACAGCAAAATGTAATGGAAAGAGATGGCCAAGCGAGTTCCTCTTACCAAATGAGTTAAGAGAGCTGCAGTTAAGAATCCCATACCACTAAAAGTTGATTCTGATGTAAAAGCTTAAAGAGATAGTTCAGCAATATTAGCATTTGTTGTCCGTGTTCATTTTAACAAAAGCAAAGTATGGATAGCAGTCACACCTTGTCCATAGACTGCTTTCAAGGTAAGGAAACAAATATCTCAATATGTAATTTCACTGAACTATCCCTTTAAACATGCTGTACTGTATTGGCCACAAACCTCATTAGTTTTGTCCATGGCCTTTAAGATGGCGACGTTCAGGTTTTCCACAGCAGACAGGACGTTCAGATATTCCCCCAGGTGTGGAGAGAAGTATTCTAGGGAGTAGAGATACAGAGGTGTCAGGCACAATGTTGAACACTTGTATACTAAGTGGCATAAAACACGTAGGGCTTTGTAACATTTAAAATACTGTAAAAGACAGGGGATTAAAAAGTAATGTTCTTGAGAGAGCATTTTGACAGCACACAGTCAATAATAAAGGCCAAAGGTCAGGGATAATTACCTGAGAGTTTGTCCATGTCTAGGTTACTGAGAGGGAGGGAAATTGTCAACAGAAGAAGAGGACAAAAACATTAATAGAATCAGAGCGTATTAGAGCGTCCCAAAAATCGAATCAAAATCCTTTAAAGGTCAAGTCATTTCTATGAGCAAAGCCACCATTTTATCCTGTGATACATTCCCTGGAGATACAAGGAGGTGTTGATTAGGTATCAGGACACTGTGGAGAAACTGTAAGGGCCTTGGGCCATATGGGGCCATATGGGGATGTGTGTGTAGAGAAGCAAAAAGAAAGAAAACAAAGGATTGTGTAGAAGACCATTATCTAGAATGTGTATGTTATTGTATAATGGAAGTGTTGTCGTCAAAGAAAGCCTGGCTTACACCTCTATTTTTCCTGACCTAAGGTAGTAATTACGAGCACATCGATTGACCACATCGTCTTTCTTTCTTTCCTCTTTCTATATTCCATTCTTCACCCCTAGTCTGTGTAAAGTGGTTAAGGGTGTTAAAAGCGTTGGGTTCGAATCCCAGAGCCGGCAAAGTGGAAAAATCTGCAGTTCTGCACTTGAGGAGGGCAGTTAAACCCCAAAACCAACTGCTCCCTGGGTGCCGATGACGTCGATTAAGTCAGCCCCCTGCACCACTCTGATTCAAATGCAGAAGATACATTTCGGTTGAATGCATTCAATTGAGCAACTGACTAGGTATCTCCCTTTCCCTAAACGTGCTGCTGTACTGTGTACATTTTAGGACACTGTCAGCCTCAAGCTTCACGCTTCACCCCTCCTGGAGCCCTCATTAGACTACTAAAACTAGGGCTCATGCTCTAGATTCTATGCCCCCTTGATGAAATATTGACACATCCTATTTGAAGTGTAGATGTCCCACCCTGCAGATGGTGACTGAGGTGGATTCCCAGAGGCAGATGAGATGCACTCACTCAGTCTGCTGCCTGTCGATGGAATAGAACAGCTCCTGCATCTGCTCCATGGTGAGGATACCGTCGGCAAAGTACGACTGGAACTCCTCCAGGGACAGCTTGCCCTCGTCTGAGAGAGAGAAAAGAGGGATACATTAACTACCTGCTGAAATAGAGAGAATAAAGGAATATTCACGACTGCATTTGTTTAAGACTCAAGTTAATGGAACTAAAATAACTCATTCAGACTCAGCATGTTGAGTGCACTCTATAAATGAATTATAGATTGGGAATATCTTTCTTCATGCCTGGCTTTATCTCAAATTCCAATTATTTCACATAAATACAGTGAGGGAAAAAAGTATTTGATCCCCTGCTGATTTTGTACGTTTGCCCACTGACAAAGAAATGATCAGTCTATAATTTTAATGGTAGGTTTATTTTAAAAGTGAGAGACAGAATAACAACAAAAAAATCCAGAAAAATGCATGTCAAAAATGTTATAAAATTATTTGCATTTTAATTAGGAAGGAAAGTATTTGACCCCTCTGCAAAACATGACTTAGTACTTGGTGGCAAAACCCTTGTTGGCAATCACAGAGGTCAGACGTTTCCTGTAGTTGGCCACCAGGTTTGCACACATCTCAGGAGGGATTTTGTCCCACTCTTCTTTACAGATCTTCTCCAAGTCATTAAGGTTTCGAGGCTGACGTTTGGCAACTCGAACCTTCAG
Source organism: Salmo salar (assembly GCF_965601325.2). Classification (NCBI taxonomy): domain Eukaryota; kingdom Metazoa; phylum Chordata; class Actinopteri; order Salmoniformes; family Salmonidae; genus Salmo; species Salmo salar. The sequence continues at coordinate 52,858,742 of NC_138303.1, forward strand.
CTCCCTCCACAGATTTTCTATGGGATTAAGGTCTGGAGACTGGCGAGGCCACTCCAGGACCTTAATGAGCTTCTTCTTGAGCCACTCCTTTGTTGCCTTGGCCGTGTGTTTTAGGTCATTGTCATGCTGGAATACCCATCTACGACCCATTTTCAATGCCCTGGCTGAGGGAAGGAGGTTCTCACCCAAGATTTGACGGTACATGGCCCTGTCCATCACCCCTTTGATGCGGTGAAGTTGTCCTGTCCCCTTAGCAGAAAAACACCCCCAAAGCATAATGTTTACACCTCTATATTTAACGGTGGGGATGGTGTTCTTAGGGTCATAGGCAGCATTCCTCCTCCTCCAAACACGGCGAGTTGAGTTGATGCCAAAGAGCTCCATTTTGGTCTCATCTGACCACAACACTTTCACCCAGTTGTCCTCTGAATCATTCAGATGTTCATTGGCAAACTTCAGATGGGCATGTACATGTGCTTTCTTGAGCAGGGGGACCTTGCGGGCGCTGCAGGATTTCAGTCCTTCACGGCGTAGTGTGTTACCAATTGTTTTGTTGGTGACTATTACATTTACATTTACATTTAAGTCATTTAGCAGACGCTCTTATCCAGAGCGACTTACAAATTGGTGCATTCACCTTATGATATCCAGTGGAACAACCACTTTACAATAGTGCATCTAAATCTTTTAAGGGGGGGGGGGGGGTTAGAAGGATTACTTTATCCTATCCTAGGTATTCCTTAAAGAGGTGGGGTTTCAGGTGTCTCCGGAAGGTGGTGATTGACTCCGCTGTCCTGGCGTCGTGAGGGAGCTTGTTCCACCATTGGGGTGCCAGAGCAGCGAACAGGTTTGACTGGGCTGAGCGGGAACTGTGCTTCCTCAGAGGTAGGGGGGCCAGCAGGCCAGAGGTGGATGAACGCAGTGCCCTTGTTTGGGTGTAGGGCCTGATCAGAGCCTGAAGGTATGGAGGTGCCGTTCCCTTCACAGCTCCGTAGGCAATCACCATGGTCTTGTAGCGGATGCGAGCTTCAACTGGAAGCCAGTGGAGAGAGCGGAGGAGCGGGGTGACGTGAGAGAACTTGGGAAGGTTGAACACCAGACGGGCTGCGGCGTTCTGGATGAGTTGTAGGGGTTTAATGGCACAGGCAGGGAGCCCAGCCAACAGCGAGTTGCAGTAATCCAGACGGGAGATGACAAGTGCCTGGATTAGGACCTGCGCCGCTTCCTGTGTGAGGCAGGGTCGTACTCTGCGAATGTTGTAGAGCATGAACCTACAGGATCGGGTCACCGCCTTGATGTTAGTGGAGAACGACAGGGTGTTGTCCAGGATCACGCCAAGGTTCTTAGCACTCTGGGAGGAGGACACAAGGGAGTTGTCAACCGTGATGGCGAGATCATGGAACGGGCAGTCCTTCCCCGGGAGGAAGAGCAGTTCCGTCTTGCCGAGGTTCAGCTTGAGGTGGTGATCCGTCATCCACACTGATATGTCTGACAGACATTCAGAGATGCGATTCGCCGCCTGGTTATCAGAAGGGGGAAAGGAGAAGATTAATTGTGTGTCGTCTGCATAGCAATGATAGGAGAGACCATGTGAGGCTATGACAGAGCCAAGTGACTTGGTGTATAGCGAGAATAGGAGAGGGCCTAGAACAGAGCCCTGGGGGACACCAGTGGTGAGAGCGCATGGTGCGGAGACAGATTCTCGCCACGCCACCTGGTAGGAGCGACCTGTCAGGTAGGACGCAATCCAAGCGTGGGCCGCGCCAGAGATGCCCAACCCGGAGAGGGTGGAGAGGAGGATCTGATGGTTCACAGTATCAAAGGCAGCAGATAGGTCTAGAAGGATGAGAGCAGAGGAGAGAGAGTTAGCTTTAGCAGTGCGGAGAGCCTCCGTGACACAGAGAAGAGCAGTCTCAGTTGAATGCCCAGTCTTGAAACCTGACTGATTAGGATCAAGAAGGTCATTCTGAGAGAGATAGCAGGAGAGCTGGCCAAGGACGGCACGTTCAAGAGTTTTGGAGAGAAAAGAAAGAAGGGATACTGGTCTGTAGTTGTTGACATCGGAGGGATCGAGTGTAGGTTTTTACAGAAGGGCTGCAACTCTCGCTCTCTTGAAGACGGAAGGGACGTAGCCAGCGGTCAAGGATGAGTTGATGAGCGAGGTGAGGTAGGGGAGAAGGTCTACGGAAATGGTCTGGAGAAGAGAGGAGGGGATAGGGTCAAGTGGGCAGGTTGTTGGGCGGCCGGCCGTCACAAGACGCGAGATTTCATCTGGAGAGAGAGGGGAGAAAGAGGTCAAAGCACAAGGTAGGGCAGTGTGAGCAGGACCAGCGGTGTCGTTTGACTTAGCAAACGAGGATCGGATATCGTCAACCTTCTTTTCAAAATGGTTGACGAAGTCATCCGCAGAGAGGGAGGAGGGGGGGGGAGGGGGAGGAGGATTCAGGAGGGAGGAGAAGGTAGCAAAGAGCTTCCTAGGGTTAGAGGCAGATGCTTGGAATTTAGAGTGGTAGAAAGTGGCTTTAGCAGCAGAGACAGAAGAGGAGAATGTAGAGAGGAGGGAGTGAAAGGATGCCAGGTCCGCAGGGAGGCGAGTTTTCCTCCATTTCCGCTCGGCTGCCCGGAGCCCTGTTCTGTGAGCTCGTAGTGAGTCGTCGAGCCACGGAGCAGGAGGGGAGGACCGAGCCGGCCTGGAGGATAGGGGACAGAGAAAATCAAAGGATGCAGAAAGGGAGGAGAGGAGGGTTGAGGAGGCAGAATCAGGAGATAGGTTGGAGAAGGTTTGAGCAGAGGGAAGAGATGATAGGATGGAAGAGGAGAGAGTAGCGGGAGAGAGAGAGCGAAGGTTGGGACGGCGCAATACCATCCGAGTAGGGGCAGAGTGAGAAGTGTTGGATGAGAGCAAGAGGGAAAAGGATACAAGGTAGTGGTCGGAGATTTGGAGGGGAGTTGCAATGAGATTAGTGGAAGAACAGCATCTAGTAAAGATGAGGTCAAGCGTATTGCCTGCCTTGTGAGTAGGGGGGGAAGGTGAGAGGGTGAGGTCAAAAGAGGAGAGGAGTGGAAAGAAGGAGGCAGAGAGGAATGAGTCAAAGGTAGACGTGGGGAGGTTAAAGTCACCCAGAACTGTGAGAGGTGAGCCATCCTCAGGAAAGGAACGTATCAAGGCGTGAAGCTCATTGATGAACTCTCCAAGGGAACCTGGAGGGCGATAAATGATAAGGATGTTAAGCTTGAAAGGGCTGGTAACTGCGACAGCATGGAATTCAAATGAGGAGATAGACAGATGGGTCAGGGGAGAAAGCGAGAATGTCCACTTGGGAGAGATGAGGATTCCAGTGCCACCACCCCGCTGGCTCGATGCTCTAGGGGTATGCGAGAACACGTGGGCAGACGAAGAGAGAGCAGTAGGAGTAGCAGTGTTATCTGTGGTAATCCATGTTTCCGTCAGCGCCAGGAAGTCTAGGGACTGGAGGGTAGCATAGGCTGAGATGAACTCAGCCTTGTTGGCTGCAGACCGGCAGTTCCAGAGACTATGGTCCCAGCTGCCTTGATATCATTGACAAGATCCTCCCGTGTAGTTCTGGGCTGATTCCTCACCGTTCTCATGATCATTGCAACTCCACGAGGTGAGATCTTGCATGGAGCCCCAGGCCGAGGGAGATTGACAGTTCTTTTGTGTTTCTTCCATTTGCGAATAATCGCACCAACTGTTGTCACCTTCTCACCAAGCTGCTTGGCGATGGTCTTGTAGCCCATTCCAGCCTTGTGTAGGTCTACAATCTTGTCCCTGACATCCTTGGAGAGCTCTTTGGTCTTGGCCATGGTGGAGAGTTTGGAATCTGATTGATTTATTGCTTCTGTGGACAGGTGTCTTTTATACAGGTAACAAACTGAGATTAGAAGCACTCCCTGAGTGTGCTCCTAATCTCAGCTCGTTACCTGTATAAAAGACATCTGGGAGCCAGAAATCTTTCTGATTGAGAGGGGGGTCAAATACTTATCTCCCTCATTAAAATGCAAATCAATTTATAACATTTTTGACATGTGTTTTTCTGGATTTTTTTGTTGTTATTCTGTCTCTCACTGTTCAAATAAACCTACTATTAAAATTATAGACTGATCATTTCTTTGTCAGTGGGCAAACATACAAAATCAGCAGGGGATCATTTACTTTTTTCTCTCACTGTATGTACTCAGTTATTTATAAAGAACACAAAACCACTGTTGTCAATGGCAACCCTTTCTCAAGGCAATATTTACTTCAAAGAGTTTTTCCTCTTGAAACTGAAGTATGCAAAAAGCAGATTGTTCCTTTGTCTTATTCTTTCCTACTTAAACATTTAGGTACATATAAGTGTCTTATATCAGTTGAAAGCTTCAATTATTGTTAATCTATCTGCACTGTCCGATTTACAGTAGCTTTTACAGCAAAAACATGCCACGCGATTGTTTGAGGACGGCGCCCCAGATCAAAATATTTTTCTACCGGCACAGGTTACATAAATTAACAATTAAATAGTCACTTACTTTTTGAAAATCTTCCTCTGATTTGTCATCCAAAGGGTCCCAGCTATAACATGTAGTGTCGTTTTGTTAGATAAAATAATTCTTTATATCCCAAAAAGTCAGTTTAGTTGGCGCCATCGATTTGAGTAATCCACTCGTTCAACATGCAGAGAAAGGAATCCGAAAATCTACTCCTAAACTTTGTTTCAACAAGTCAAAATACGTTTCTATTTACTCCTCAGATACCCTATAATATTTCTTACGGAAAGAAGTATGTTCAATAGGAAACCAATTTTAGCAGGTGTGTTCTGTCTTCATCGCGCGCGCATACACAAATTTACAAGACTGTGTCCCTGTACTAAAACTGATATTTGTTATTTGTTTTGGAAGTTACAAGCCTGAAACCTTGAACATAGACTGCTGACACCATGTGGAAGTCATAGGTATTGCATCCTGGGAGCTAAAATTCAATATGCCCCTTTACTTTCCATTGTAAGGGCATGGGGCTCTCAACAAAAAAAAATTCTGGTTGGTCGTACTTTGGTGCGAAAAGTGCAAATCAATCCCAGAACAACACCAAAGGACCTTGTGAAGATGCTGGAGGAAACAGGTACAAATGTATCTATATCCACAGTAAAACAAGTTCTCTATCGACATAACCTGAAAGGTCGCTCAGCAAGGAAGAAGCCACTGCTCCAAAACCCGCTTTAAAAAAAAAACAGACTACAGTTTGCAACTGCACATGGGGACAAAGATCGTACTTTTTGGAGAAATGTGGCTTTGTGTTGGCCACTCCAATACCTTGACTTTGTTGTCCTTAAGCCATTTTTCCACAACTTTGGAAGTATGCTTGGGGTCATTGTCCATGTGGAAGACCCATTTGCGACCAAGCTTTAACTTCCTGACTGATGTCTTGAGATGTTGCTTCAATATATCTACATACTTTCATTCCTGATGAAGCCATCTATTTTGTAAAGTGCACCAGTCCCTCCTGCAGCAAAGCACCCCCACAACATGATGCTGCCAACCCCGTGCTTCATGGTTGGGATGGTGTTCTTCAGCTTGCAAGCATCTCCCTTTTCCCTCCAAGCATAATGATGGTCATTATGGCCAAACAGTTCTATTTTTGTTTCATCAGACCAGAGGACAAAAAGGACAATCTTTGTCCCCATGTGCAGTTTCAAACCGTAGTCTGGCTTTTTATGGCGGTTTTGGAGCAGTAGCTTCTTCCTTGCTGAGCGGCCTTTCAGGTTATGTCAATATAGGACTTGTTTTACTGTGGATATAGATACTTTTGTACCTGTTTCCTCCAGCATCTTCACAAGGTCCTTTGCTGTTGTTCTGGGATTGATTTGCACTTTTCGCACCAAAGTACGTTCATCTCTAGGAGACAGAAGGCATCTCCTTCCTGAGCGGCATCACGGCTGTGCGGTCCCATGGTGTTTATACTTGCGTGCTATTGTTTGTACAGATGAACATGGTACCTTCAGGCGTTTGGAAATTGCTCCCAAGGATGAACCAGACTTGCGGAGATCTACAATTTTGTTTCTGAGGTCTTGGCTGATTTATTTTGATTTTCCCATTATGTCAAGCAAAGAGGCACTGAGTTTGAAACTAGGCCTTGAAATACATTCACAGATACACCTCCAATTGACTCAAATAATGTAAATTAGCCTATCAGAAGCTTCTAAAGCCTTGACATAATTTTCTGGAAATTTCCAAGCTGTTTAAAGGCACAGTCAACTTAGTGTATGTAAACTTCTGACCCACTGGAATTGTGATACAGTGAATTATAAGTAAAATAAACTGTCTGTAAACAATTGTTGGAAAAATTACTTGAAAGTAGATGTAAGTAGATGTCAAAGTAGATGTCCTAACCGACTTGCCAAAACTATAGTTTGCTAACAAGAAATTGGTGGAGTGGTTGAAAAACGAGTTTTAATGACTATTAAAAACTGTTTTAAAGAAGATGGTGGGGATAGGCTCAAGAAGGCAAGTAGAAGGCTTAAGTTGTGATATCACCTTCCTAAGCATGTCTGTGTCAATCAAGGAAGATAACTCCTTAGTGCCTATGCATGGTAGGCTAGGGCACACATTATCAAACTTCTCATCAGGTCTTGCTTGACTGATACCCAGCCTAATGTTCGCTATCTAGAAAAAAAGCGGAGATGAGCAATAGGTTTATAAGAAGAGGCTAATCTCCACAATGTGTGGGTGAAGCTCTTCATTTAGCATTGGGGAAAACACGAGATGAACTGCTTCAAAAAAGACACACTAGAGCTAAAGAACACATTGTGAAATGGTCTGAGTGCTCATCGTGAGGATGACTACTGCTCTGGACTGATGTGTGGTGGGTTTATTTTGCGCTGTAGCAGCAGCAGAGGCATCGCCCAGGTGGATGCTTACATTTTAGTTGTGGAGGAGTATGAAGTCCAGGCTACAATGAGGCTGAGCTGAAAATGACAGGGCCAGCAATCCAACTCCATCACCATCACCTAGCATCACAGGCTACAGAGAGGACGAGGATAACATCATGCAGCAAGCCAACTGCATCACCATCATCTGGCATCAACTGCATCATCATCATCTGGCATCACCATCATCAACCATCATCTAACTCAGTTTAAGATCTGAGATCGCTGATCTACTGAGGGAGTCCTGCTCTAGGGTCTAGGTCAGTGGTCACCAGCCTTTTTTGAATCAAGATCATTTTCAGTGACAAAATGCAAGCAGAGATTTATCCATTCTCAGCACCCTGTAGGCCCAAAAAAATTGCAGCACCCTCACCCCCAAACTACCTTCTGCAGCAATGGTTGTAGTACGAGTGGAAGTAGGGGGAACACACATTTTATGGCGCATAAGTGTTGAATAGAAAGTGTTGACAGTGCTGAGTAAAAATGTAAACATTCGTGTTCGTTGACAGTCTCTCTCTAGTCATGGTTTTAAAAGTTTAGACATTTCACAGTATCAACTTTGCTGTAGCTTTCTTTTACGCCTACTACATACTGCAGTCATGGTAATCTGAGCCATCCGATTGGCCAGTGGTAGGCCTATACTGCACTTGATTTGCAGAGTTTGTACCTTCAGACATATGAAATGGTTTAAAATGGGAACACATCGCCTATCCGGTGCACAGGGCAGATGAATCGGGTGCACCTATCGCCAACAGTGCGAGATTAATAAAAAAATTGGAATGCAAGGCTTATTATTGGGTATTTTACAGAAATGTTTGGAGATCGACTCTGAATGCCTTGGGAGATCGACCAGCCGATCGCGATCAACCGGTTGGTGACTACTGGTCTAGGCTACGACAATGCTATCTTTTTTGTTGTTATCTGTTATACCTAGGGTTGCAAAGGGTCGGCAACTTTCCGGTAAATTTCCTGAATTTTTCTGGACATTTTCCATGTGTAACGCCCTGGCCATAGAGAGGGGTTTTTGTTCTTTATTTTGGTTAGGCCAGGGTGTTACATTGGGTGGGCGTTCTATGTTCCTTTTTCTATGTTTTTGTATTTCTTTGTTTTGGGCCTTGTGTGGCTCCCAATCAGGCACAGCTGAAGCTCGTTGTTGCTGATTGGGAGTCACACATAAGGAGCATGTTTTTCCTTTGGGTTTTGTGGGTAATTGTTTCTGTTAGTGTTTTGCACCTGACAGGACTGTTTGGCTGTCGGTTTTCTTATTTTTGTGTAGTGTTCTCTTTTGTTCTAATAAAAAATTATGATGAACACTAACTCCGCTGCACCTTGGTCTACTCTCTCTCCCGACGGCCGTTACACCATGGGAAGTGTTGAGACGTTGGATTGATTAATGTGACAACTGCTGTTCATCGAATGATTAACTGTTTATTATTACATGATTACATTAATCAGGTAATTATCAACTCAGTAACCTGGGGCACTATGGGAAAGTTTGGCTTTATTGAGTTTCTATTTCCCAAATTAAATCAAAGAATATCAGAATATCGATTTTAAAACAGTAGAAAATTAATTAATTTCCTCTACAGTCTCATTCTGAACGCCGCATAAACCCGAGTCCCACTAAATAAGTCCGAACCACACCAATTGAGTTGATTATTTATTTACTAACAAGCTAAAATGATAATATAAGATACACAAACACACAGTCTAGGCTATTGATTACAACTTAGTACAATGAAACAGGTCCCTAGCGGGCTAACACAATATGACACGTGTTACACAAAATGGGGGTTTAAAAAGAGAGAGGAAGCGAGAATGCACGAGAGAAAAGCACCGTTGTGTGCATTTATAAACTATGCTTATTTTAACCCTAACCTTGCCCCAAACTGCTGCTCTTATGGGTCAGAATATAATGATGTAATTACGTGTCGAAGGTCTCCGATGGGATGTCTCTTTGTGGACTGGGTACACCTTCTCCTCTGATGACGCTTCTGTTGTTACCGGTTGTAACTCTCTAATTGTCCACACGATGTCAGTGTCCCTTCGCTTAGTGGTCTGTTTCCTCACCCTTGTTCTGAAAGAGGGGTCTTCTGAGCACGGCTAATCAACCATATAGGTGGTTCCAGCGTGGAAATGAAAGCAGTGTAGACACACGATTCCTTGGAGAGAATAACCGGGTGGTCCTGCTTGAATTCACCCTCTTAGACACAGCTACTCATCCGTAGCATAGATTGTTAAAAGGATCCTTTGTTTTCTTCAACCTCATGTTGCGTTTCAGGTTTACAACGAATCGGACATTGGCTGCAGCTCGATTTACAATGGGCGTGAGGTGTCATCTAGTCATGTTGTTAATTCTTACAGTGCCTTGCGAAAGTATTCAGCCCCCTTGAACTTTTCAACCTTTTGCCACATTTCAGGCTTCAAACATAAAGATATAAAACTGTAATTTATTGTGAAGAATCAACAACAAGTGGGACACAATCATGAAGTGGAACGAAATTTATTGGATATTTCAAACTTTTTTAACAAATAAAAAACTGAAAAATTAGCCGTGCAAAATTATTCAGCCCCCTTAAAACCTGTTAGGGCTAGGGGGCAGTATTGACACGGCTGGATAAAAAAACATACCCGATTTAATCTGGTTACCACTCCTACCCAGTAACTAGAATATGCATATACTTATTACATATGGATAGAAAACACCCTAAATTTTCTAAAACTGTTTGAATGGTGTCTGTGAGTATAACAGAACTCATTTGGCAGGCAAAACCCTGAGACATTTTCTGACAGGAAGTGGATACCTGATGTGTTGTATTGCCTTTAAACCTATCCCATTGAAAAACACAGGGGCTGAGGAATATTTTGGCACTTCCTATTGCTTCCACTAGATGTCACCAGCCTTTACAAAGTGTTTTGAGTCTTCTGGAGGGAGATCTGACCGAACAAGAGCCTTGGAACGATGATGTCCCATTAGACACCTGGCGCGCGAGTTCATGTTGGGTACCCTCGTTCCAATACGTTATAAAAGAGTATGCATTCGTCCACCTTGAATATTATTCATGTTCTGGTTAAAAAAGGCCCTAATGATTTATGCTATACAACGTTTGACATGTTTGAACGAACGTAAATATATTTTTTCCCCTCGTTCATGACGAGAAGTCCGGCTGGCTTAGATCATGTGCTAACAAGACGGAGATTTTTGGACATAAATGATGAGCTTTTTTGAACAAAACTACATTCGTTATGGACCTGTGATACCTGGAAGTGACATCTGATGAAGAGAATCAAAGGTAATGGATTATTTACATAGTATTTTCGATTTTAGATCTCCCCAACATGACGTCTAGTCTGTATCGCAACGCGTATTTTTCTGGGCGCAGTGCTCAGATTATTGCAAAGTGTGATTTCCCAGTAAGGTTATTTTTAAATCTGGCAAGTTGATTACGTTCAAGAGATGTAAATCTATAATTCTTTAAATGACAATATAATATTTTACCAATGTTTTCTAATTTTAATTATTTAATTTGTGACGCTGACTTGACTGCCGGTTATTGGAGGGAAACGATTTCCTCAACATCAATGCCATAGTAAAACGCTGTTTTTGGATATAAATATGAACTTGATAGAACTAAAAATGCATGCATTGTCTAACATAATGTCCTAGGAGTGTCATCTGATGGAGATTGTAAAAGGTTAGTGCATCATTTTAGCTGGTTTTATGGTTTTGGTGACACTGTCTTTGAATTGACAAAACATTACACACAACTCTTGTAAATGTAAGTTTTTCTTTAAGAGGCTCCTCTGTCCTCCACTTGTTACCTGTATTAATGGCACCTGTTTGAACTTGTTATCAGTATAAAAGACACCTGTCCACAACCTCAAACAGTCACACTCCAAACTCCCCTATGGCCAAGACCAAAGAGCTGTCAAAGGACACCAGAAACAAAATTGTAGACCTGCACCAGGCTGGGAAGACTGAATCTGCAATAGGTAAGCAGCTTGGTTTGAAGAAATCAACTGTGGGAGCAATTATTAGGAAATGGAAGACATACAAGACCACTGATAATCTCCCTCGATCTGGGGCTCAAATCCTGGGACTCTGACTCAAATCCTGCAGTGCCAGACGTGTCCCCCTGCTTAAGCCAGTACATGTCCAGGCCCGTCTGAAGTTTGCTAGAGAGCATTTGGATGATCCAGAAGAGGATTGGGAGAATGTCATATGGTCAGATGAAACCAAAATCGAAATTTTTGGTAAAAACTCAACTCGTCGTGTTAGGAGGACAAAGAATGCTGAGTTGCATCCAAAGAACACCATACCTACTGTGAAGTATGGGGGTGGAAACATCATGGTTTGGGGCTGTTTTTCTGCAAAGGGGCCAGGACGACTGATCCGTGTAAAGGAAAGAATGAATGGGGCCATGTATCATGAGATTTTGAGTGAACACCTCCTTCCATCAGCAAGGGCATTGAAGATGAAACGTGGCTGGGTCTTTCAGCATGACAATGATCCCAAACACACCGCCCGGGCAACGAAGGAGTGGCTTCGTAAGAAGCATTTCAAGGTCCTGGAGTGGCCTAGCCAGTCTCCAGATCTCAACCCCATAGAAAATCTTTGGAGGGAGTTGAAAGTCCATGTTGCCCAGCGACAGCCCCAAAACATCACTGCTCTAGAGGAGATCTGCATGGAGGAATGGGCCAAAATACCAGCAACAGTGTGTGAAAACCTTGTGAAGACTTACAGAAAACCTTTGACCTGTGTCATTGCCAACAAAGGGTATATAACAAAGTATTGAGATAAACTTTTGTTATTGACCAAATACTTATATTCCACCCTAATTTGCAAATAAATTCATTAAAATCCTACAATGTGATTTTCTGGATTTTTTTTCTCATTTTGTCTGTCATTGTTGACGTGTACCTATGATGAAAATTACAGGCCTCTCTCATCTTTTTAAGTGGGAGAACTTGCACAATTGGTGGCTGACTAAATACGTTTTTTTAAGAAGGCACACCTGTTTGAAATGCATTCCAGGTGACTATGTTATGAAGCTGGTTGATAGAATGCCAAGAGTGTGCAAAGCTGTCATCAAGGCAAAGGGTGGCTATTTGAAGAATCTCAATATAAAATATATTTTGATTTGTTTATCCTTTTTTTGGTTACTACATGATTCCATATGTGTTATTTCATTGTTCTGATGTTTTCATTATTATTCTACAATGTAGAAAATAGTAAAAAATTAAGAAAAACCCTTGAGTAGATGTTCTAAAACGTTTGACCTTTTAATGTATGTTTTGAAATAGTCGCAAAAAGAAGCATGCTCTCTTTTCCTTTATCATTCACAAGTGATAGGCTAATATTGTCACCCATCACCTATTCTTGATTTAATCTTGTCTTTACGTATACTAAAAAATATATGTGTGACATTTGTTTTGATTTAGAATGGACCATTATCATTCACCTGTCTCGAAACAGGGTCAGCAGGGGAAGAAATACATGTCATCTATATACTTAAATAGCAAATGGAGGACTCTTTTCCTATGGTTAATTTTCATGCCAGCCAGGTAGGCTATACTCCTGTTTTAAAGAGAAGCAATGTGCTTAATATTATGAAGGTTGAGAAATAAATATATTAGGCCTAGCCTACAGTGAGGGAAAAAAGAATTTGATCCCCTGCTGATTTTGTACGTTTGCCCACTGACAAAGAAATGATCAGTTTATAATATTAATGGTAGGTTTATTTGAACAGTGAGAGACAGAATAACAACAACAAAAATGTCAAAAATGCTATAAATTGACTATAACTATAAAAAATGAATTGAAGTATGAAGGCAGTTTTGTGCCTACCCCAAAAAAGGGTTAAATATTTGTAAAAAAAATGACTAAAATCACCCTGAGCTTTCTTATATGTCCTAGATTTAGGACAGACAATTCAAAACCTTGTTTCTTGTGATTAATTTTTTTACTGTATTTTTTGCCATTTACTGTCTTTTTTTTCTATCCCCCTCCCCACCCCCAACATCTTAGACTCTAGAGAATTAATGCAGAGTTTTCTATGATTCTACATTGTCTTTAGCCAAAAGTTTTGAATTTCGCTGCCAGGTTCAGATGTAGGACCTAGCCATTCTTCATTTAACTCACAGTCTTTAAATATAGTGCACACGCCCTGTTTCATAGCAGACAAGTTTAAGGATACTGGTTCATGCCACTAATGGCCAACAGCCATTCAAATACAGATTGACCCCAACCCTAGTGGGCACGGAATGACATTCAGACAAGGCCAATGTTGTACCCAAGTATTATGTCACTAGAGGACGCTCTAGACTAGGAATGATTATTTCTTGGTAAGACATTTCAACAGACACTTTTCCAAGAACTATTTAGCCATTAGCTTATCACCCATGTCAAAATAATGAAGATAGTAAAATAGAAAATCTGGTGGTCAAGAAGCTGGCCATGATTGTCTTCTATAAATCACAAAACAAAAACATTTAGTGAAATGTACAGTACACTACCGTTCAAAAGTTTGGGGTCACTTAGAAATGTCCTTGTTTTTGAAAGAAAAGCATCCATTAAAATAACATAAAATTGATCAGAAATACAGTGTAGACATTGTTAATGTTGTAAATCACTATTGTAGCTGGAAACCGCAGATTTTTTATGGAATATCTACATTGGCGTACAGAGTCCCATTATCAGCAACCATCACTCCTGTTTTCCAATGGCACGTTGTGTTAGCTAATCCAAGTTTATCATTTTAAAAGGATAATTGATCATTAGAAAACCCTATTGCAATTATGTTAGCACAGCTGGAAACTGTTGTGCTGATTAAAGAAACAATGAAACTGACCTCCTTTAGACTAGTTGAGTATCTGTAGCATCAGCATTTGTGGGTTCGATTACAGGCTCAAAATGACCAGAAACAAAGAACTTTCTTCTAAAACTCATCAATCTATTCTTGTTCTGAGAAATGAAGGCTATTCCTTGCGAGATATTGCCAAGAAACTGATCTCGTACAACACTGTGTACTACTCCCTTCACAGAACAGCGCAAACTGGCTCTAACAGAATAGATAGAAGAGTGGGAGGCCCTGGTGCACAACTGAGCAAGAGGACAAGTACATTAGAGTGTCTAGTTTGAGAAACAGACACCTCACAAGTCCTCAACTGGTAGCTTCATTAAATAGTACCCGCAAAACACCAGTCACAACGTCAACAGTGAAGAGGCGACTCCAGGATGCTGGCCTTCTAGTAGTGTGATTTTGTGATTTTGGTGCTTGCAAATTAATGTGTGCACTGTAATCATTTATTACTGTATACATCAGCATATTGGCTCACTAATTTGACAAGCAACAAAATAATGATTCCACAATTGTAACGAGTTATAAGTTTATGAGATAAAACTGTTTATCAATGACTTATCAACAACATGTTAACTAAAAATGTTTATAGACTAGGATAAGCCCTAACAACCCCCTTAGGATACCCCTTAGGATAAAGTGTTACTGTGGCATTTAACATTGATCGCAGCCATGAGCCACCTGTGAATACAGTTAATGGCTTTATCAACACAATTAAAGGGGCTTGACCTTTCATTACATGTCTTACAATCAAATTCACTTCAAAAGGCACACACACTTTAAAAAAAGTGTTGTGTATCTTACAACAAAAACCTCATCTGAGCATAGTAGTGATTCACAGTTGTTATCTTATTGTTCAGAACTTGACACATTCATTCTGCAGTGTCTTGCTGTGTCCCTCCTCCTTGATGGTCTGTGATTGGTCAGTGGAGCTGGTGTCTGTTTTGTCCATGATGGATGTGATTCTGATGGAACTAGGGTAGTGCCATTGAACCAAGGTGAGAAAAAAATAATGGTTTGTCTGGTGATTGGTATTAGCACAACTGACCTAGGTTCTTAACTTGGTCTATTCATTCTGCAGTTCTACCTGTGTGCCTGCTTAGTCTACAACTTAATTCATTTTCTGAATTATACAGACAAGAAACAAATCAACATTATAAAAAGTCCAGGGGGGGCAGCCAGTCACAAACAAACCTATATTATCATTTGAGTAGTTGACCATATGTATTCTGTGAAATAAGGGGGGGGGGGGGCTTTTTTTGTAAGTGAATGCACATAATCTGAAGTGTGGTGGCCTACAAAAACCAACTATTCTGACACTCTACCAGGAAAACTACATGAGATCTTGTTTCTTTAAACCAGAAACAGAAGAGGAAGCGAGACATCCTACTCAAAGGTTTTTTCAGTTTTTTTCTGGTTCAGTGAAAGTCAATGAACTAAATAGACCAGACCCAGCTGCTTTGCATTGGTGTCTACGGGTTAAGTAGATCGGAACTGACAATTTTTTTCTATGGTCAACAGCCTGAGTGAGCTTCATATTTCCACTATCTTTGACCATATTATACACAACACCTCTGAGAAGCCAGCAAGAAAAAGCAAGACCTAAGAGAAAAGAAAAGTCCCGCAATGAAGACGGTGTAAAATAAAACAAATGGTCTACATTTTTTACATTTTATTAGGAAATGTTAGCAGATTTAGATTTTTTTTAACAATATGAAAAAATTGTTAATAGCCTTAATGACACAATTAATATTATAGCATTGACAATATTGTTTGATTAATAGATAGTTATTATTTTACATTTACATTTTAGTCATTTAGCAGACGTTCTTATCCAGAGCGACTTACAGTAGTGAATGCATACATTTCATACATTTTTTTTTTTATAATATTTTTTTTATTATGATAACAACAGTAATACAATAATACAAAAAAACAGACCAAAAAATAAAAACGTACTGCATTTAAGGTGAAGTGCTCCTGAGGATAATGGACCCCCTTTTTCCTGCGACACAACATACAGGCAATTATGTATGGTACAATATATATGTCCAATATGAAAAACATACTGCATTTAAGCTGTTTGGCCGCTGTTCAAGGGCCACAATATGAGCAGAGTAGAATGGACCTCCTTGGGGTGTAAACTTTGGCAATTTGGAAAGTACAAGTGCTCCTGAGTAGACTGGACCCACCATTTACTTCGACACAACATACAGGCAATTATGTACAGTCCAAGAAATGATAGGAGTACATACACAAAACATTTTTTATGATAATTACTATAAAATATATAGATAATTGTGCACATTTTCCATCATTTTGCACTATTTATTCATTTATCATCTGAATGAGTTCTACTACAGAAAAGCCAGATACAGCAAGACACCTCGATGAGACCTGCCTACCACAGACTTTCTCTTCCCGCTTGACTATTCAAGTCATGAACTTTCTAATGACTGTCCATCTCATGTTGTGATGTTGTTTTTCTAAATTACATGTATTTTTTTGTGTGCTTTGAGATTATTTGAAAAGCACTATATAAGTTGAATAAATGATTATTATTTACATTATTATTTATATTGTTAATTCCAAAAATCCGTGAACAGGAAGTTCCTAGTTATTCTTGCCTGCTTCACAACAGTAAACACGCCCTTCTTCGGATATTACATTGCAGCCTATTGCTTTTGCGGAGCTAAATAAGCTGCGGACCGTTATAATGTAGGCTGTCGATCAATGTTTCGATTAGGCTACAGCTAAGAAACCCATTTTGTCCATACGATTGTTTAAGCTATGTTATAATTTCTGGAATTTATTTCAGCATCACAACATGAAGACGGAGGCGTTGGTTTTACCAAACCTCCAAGCAGCACCCGGTATGAACCGGTTTGGGTGATGCGCGAACTCGTGGTACTCCCCCCTCTTGACATGCCTGTGTATCACAGCATCCGCGCGCACTCGTTGGTCACACCCCTATGTTAAGTCACGCATTCTCATCCGCACACATGCCTTGCGAGCCTCCGCAGCATCAGCATCCTGATTGGACAATAACCCTGGGTGCATTCGTTGTCGTCCGGCGCCCCGGGGTTCATTTTAGAACCAATCCAGTATTCTAAAATACACGAACTCGGCCCATTCAGTGTCCTGAGCGAGCTAAAACGAATGCACCTATTAATGCACCCGTTGGTTTACAAGCTGCGATTGGTCGGTATGATGACATAAACTCGATTATCATTCTCCATCTATTTTCGGGGAACGCGGACAATTTTGTTGTAAACGAGGCGCGTGCTTGAAGAAAAACGCACAACTGGAAACAAACGTGCACCTTTTCAGCACCCGATCCTCGTGGATAGCCGTACAGGTCCATTCCGCCAACAGCTAATCAATCAGACCAAACAGGCGTGGGTATACAAGCAGCAGCCGTCTTTTCTTCGATAATCATACAGCTACCACAATTGTGTTATTCAGTCAAGCGGCTGCCGCGTTCACTGAATAGCAGGCCTAGCTGTTGAGTTCGATGAGCGGAGGATTCGAAGCAATACTGCACAAGCTTTGTTTGCCCTAAAGGGCTGCAAGTGCAAGGAGCCATAGCTAATACTGCTACAAGTATTATTTGTAGAAGATAATAAATGCTGATATAGATGAGAAACGCCGTTATAAACATTGTAGTAGAGTTACACAGCTTTTGTCTTGTGGTGCTTATGATTCAGCGGGATGTTGGATCGGATGGGACCAGGAATAACGGGCTGCAAATGAAGGGAAGCAAGTAGAAATCGAGTAATTACTCGACTCCATTTAAACGAACAGACTCAATCGTGGTATTTGCTTCCCCCCCCCCCCCCCCCCCCCCCCCCCCCCCCCCCCCACATAGCTTGCACTCTATTGTGTGAGCATCTTTATTATTCCCTTCGCTCTGACCAGGATCCTGCTCTCTCGCTCGCCCACCGCCCCCTCAGCCACAGCTGTGTATTAACTACATTTTTTGTAATCGGCACGACACAGTTCGATATAAACATGTGTTCTCGAGTTTGGTTTGTGACCGACCGGCGTATCCACCAGGAGTATCCGCAAGTTCAGATCCTTCGGGCTCTGAAACAGCGATGCTCCGAGGAGGATGTTGAATTCCGCTCTCTTCTCATGGACCAAATCGTGCTCACCATCAGCGAGGGACAATTAGGCAAGTATCACTAGATTTGAAGTTGCCCATGCACTACCGTAAGACACTAGTTATATATATATATACGATTAACTGTTTTGAATTGGGGTTGAGTCGTGTATTCTTGTTGTCTATTATTGGATGTGTTTCAGTGTTACGTTAGTATATCCACTATCCAAGTTTTGCAGTAGCAGGTATTGTTCGGCAAGAAGCACACACACAGCTTCCCAGCGCGAGCTGCTGGCTAGCTAGCTAACAGTGTGACGGTGACCGCCTAACCCAGTTTCCAGACAGCCTCGAGTAGTCACTCACACGGAGATACTGCATGAATGATGCCAAGAAAAAACAATAGCTACTTCATCAAATAGGACACATGCGTAGGCGTAAACACTGCGATAATATTGGCTATATACAAAGCCATACTCAACTTCACGATACCAAATCCGGAGGTGAGTTGTACAGTACTTTGCTAGCTACATAGCTATGTTCAGTAGGCCGTAGAATAAGTGGCCAGCTAACGTTATGCTAGATAGCTGTTGTGAAAAGCGCATCGCAATACAAAGAGAGTGGCTAGCTAGCAATGTAGGCTAGGGCTATACAGGCTGTTCTTCATGGGCCAGCAAAACTATGCTAACTCACCCGAATTAAACGGAAGCATTTAAGCTGTAACTTTAGCAGAGGATGTAGTGCACTTTTCATTGATTTGTAATTAGCTAAGTGACGTTTGTAGTGGATATAGCTAGCTTGATTGTTTCATTCTTAGCTGCCTTCGCTTTTGTCATGCACGAGTCAACAATTGCTAATAAATAGTAGAAATTGGGTTTGTTACGAGGCAATTCCATGCAGGGACAACAGGCACAGAGGCGTCAGAACACAGACTAGAGCACTGATG
Organism: Salmo salar; assembly: GCF_965601325.2. Lineage (NCBI taxonomy): Eukaryota > Metazoa > Chordata > Actinopteri > Salmoniformes > Salmonidae > Salmo > Salmo salar. Next base: position 52,877,570 of record NC_138303.1, read on the forward strand.
GCTGGTGGAACAAGTAAAACAATAGTTACAAGTTTATCACTTTAACTGATAATAAAAAAAACTATTGGGCATCATTAATATAAGCAGTTTAGCATACACAAACTAATTTATGCTTTCATTCTTTGAATTTTGGGGCTCCCGAATGGTGCATCGGTCTAAGGCACTGCATCTAAGTGCTAGAGGTGTCACTACAGACCCTGGTTTAATCCCGGGCTGTATCACAACCGGTAATGATCGGAAGTCCTATAGGGCGGCCTAGTTAAATAAATAATAAAATGTGTTTTAAGTGAACAATGTGGAAAGGTAAATGGGTGGAGTCTTTTTGGACAAGGATATTAGAATCCTTGTCCAAAAAAACAGGCTTTAATTGTCATATCCTGGGTTGGTTGATTCAATGAGCTTTGTTTGATTTGTCGCTATGAAGGTTCATATTGGAAGAACAAGAGACCCTTGGAATTTAGTAGTGAGACATGAGATTGGGAAGGGGGGGGGGTCATTGAGCGCAATGAAGTGGCACGCTGTTTTATAGCACATCTTACATGTTGGCATTGACTAGAGAGGGGGAGGGGGCAAGCTGACTCAGACCCGGAGGTGGGGAGGGGGAGCTGTCTCTTTGAAATGTGGCAGTGAGATTGGGAACAGCATCCAAATCCAGAAGCCCTTTCTTCACCTGTAATGGAGCACGTCCAATCTGTTAACCAGTGTACATTTTCCTAATCCTCCACGTAGGCTACATGTCGAATGTGCTACTCTACAACAGTTTAAACGAGATAAGTGATGTAGGTGGTGTACATCATTAGCCTATCTTACAAAAATGGTGTTAAAGTCAAAGCCACTCAGTTTATCATTGGCCCATGCTCTTTGCAAGGAGTCAGACACCCACTTCAACAATGGCCTGATTGGTAGATAGTCTTCAATGCTGGATAATCTGTGAGAAACCCAGGAGGAAGGGAGGGTAGGACTATTGGGCTAGATAGGTAGGTAAATAGACAGCTGTCTAGTTTAGCCAGAGCTACAACTGGAGCAGGGTTGTGTCCTGTGGGGCCTGCCCTCTAATCCCAGCTGGCCTCAGATCTACATATATGGCTTTAGTCATTAGTGTTGACATCACAGATTAATGGCCAGTGGAGAGTTTGGCCATAATGGCAGCTTTAGGTCACACTAAGCCATTTTTCACACGAAGCCATTCAACCAATCCCATCAACCCTGCGAAACCCACAGTTCAGGTGGATCATTATGAGATTATTATAAAACTAAATTAAGGGGTCATACATGCTCATGACAGGTCTTACAATGCATTATAACTACATCATAATGCACTAGGCCTATACCTCTAGTGCTATCTAAATGACAACAGGGTTGAAATGGTGTGGTTTACATCGGCCCTGTAGTGTGTAAATAGCTTTAGTAGCAAGACTCACTCTAAAAATAGACCAGTGGTTAGAGCGTTGGGCCAGTAACTCAAAGGTCATTAGTTTGAATCCCTGACCTGTCAAAGTGAAAAATCTGTTGATGTGTCCATCAATTCATATTTTATTTGTCACATGCTTCATAGACAACAGGTGTAGACTAACAGTGAAATGCTTACTTACGGGAGTTAAAGATAAGATACAAAAATGAAATAGTGACACAAGGAATAAATACAAATTAAATAATGAGTAAGAATTAGTAAAAATAACATGGCTATGTATAGGGAGTAGAAAATAACATGGCTAAATCAAGGAAGTACCATTACGAGTCTGTGCAGGTGTACAAGGTAATTGAGGTAGCTATGTACTGTGCATATACAGTGCATTCGGAAAGTATTCAGACCCCTTCCCTTTTTCCACATTTTGTTACCTTACAGCCTTATTCTAAAATTGATTAAATATTTTTTTCCCTCATCAATCTACACACAATAACCCATAATGACTAAGCGAAAACAGGTTTTTCGATTTTTTTGCCAATGTATAAAAATAAAAATTTAGCTCAGGTGCATTCTGTTTCCATTGAGCATCCTTGAGATGTAAATTCAATTGATTGGACATGATTTGGAAAGGCACACACCTGTCTATATAAGGGCCTACAGTTGACAGTGCATGTCAGAGCAAAAACCATGCCATGAGATCGAAGGAATTGTCTGTAGAGCTCTGAGACAGGATTGTGGCTAGGCTCAGATCTGTGGAAGGGTACCAAAAAATGTCTGCAGCATTGAAGGTCCCCAAGTACACCGTGGCCTCCATCATTCTTAAATGGAAGAAGTTGGGAACCACCAAGACTCTTCCTAGAGCTGGCCACCTGGCCAAACTGAGCAATCAGGGGAGAAGGGCCTTGGTCAGGGAGGTGACCAAGAACCCGATGGTTACTCTGACAGAGCTCCAGAGTTCCTCCCAGAAGGACAACCATCTCTGCAGCACTCCACCAATCAGGCTTTTATGGTAGAGTGGCCAGATGGAAGCCACTCCTCAGAAAAAGGCACATGACAGCCCGCTTGGAGTTTGCCAAAAGTAACCTAAAGGACTCTCAGACCATGAGAAACAAGATTCTCTGATCTGATGAAACCAAGATTGAACATCTTGGCCTGAATGCCAAGCGTCACATCTGGAGGAAACCTGGCACCATACCTACGGTGAAGCATGGTGATGGCAGAAACACGCTGTTGGGATGATTTTCAGCAGCAGGGACTGGGAGACTAGTCAGGATCAAGGGAAAGATGAACGGAGCAAAGTACAGAGAGATCCTTAATGAAAACCTGCTCCAGAGCGCTCAGGACCTCAGACTAGGGCGAAGGTTCACCTTTCAACCGGACAACGACCCTAAGCACACAGCCAAAACAATGCAGGAGTTGCTTCAGGACAAGTCTCTGAATGCCCTTCTCTGGAGAGATCTGAAAATAGCTGTGCAGCGACGCTCCCCATCCAACCTGACCGAGCTTGAGAGAATCTGCAGAGAAGAATGGGAGAAACTCCCCAAATACAGGTGTGCCAAGCTTGTAACGTCATATTAGGGCTGGGTAATATATCGAGTTTATGTTTTACTGCGATATGGAAAATGCCTGTATCGCAAGAATCGAGGTTCTGTTGTAATGTTGTAACACTTTACAAATGCAGTGTCTCTTTTCTGTCAACCCAATGTCGAATCATGTCCCAATTACGTGACAACACGTGCACAGAGGTTATCCACCAATCACAACCCTAGACAGCCTTTCACAAATTGTAACCACGCTGGAGAAGTGTAGCGGCGGTAAGAGTTCCATCAAAATGGAAAGTGAGGAAGCCAGCTCAGCCTCTCGTGAGGATAAAACCATCCCCAAAAAGTAGTAGAGTCAGTGCAGGTAGTCCGGGTAAAAGGGTCAATGCAGGTAGTCCGGGTAGCCATTTGATTAGTTACTTATCAGTCTTGTTTAGAAGTCTTATGGCTTGGCGGTAGAAGCTGTTCAGGGTCCTGTTGGTTCCAGTGGAATGGTACTGCTTACCGTGCAGTAGCAGAGAGAACAGTCTGTGGCTTGGGTGGCTGGAAACGGACAATTTTTTGGGCCTTCCTCTGACACTGACGTTGATAACAGCAGACTCTGGCCTTGACCCCACTGTCCGAGGGTGTCTCAGGGGGAGTTGGGATATGCAAAAAACGCATTTCCAAATAGGACTAATATTTGGAAATGGTACAAATAGAAGCACCCACCAAATTATTATTATTATGTCCACTGCCAAACACAATGGTCATCCAAAGGAATCTCACATCCCATGATTCAGAAATAAAGAGTTGTGCACGAGGAAGACAGGTTATGAATTGATGACGGATTCTTTGGCCTTCCTTGTGGAGGCCACACAAACACACTTGTCAATGCTAGACAAATATAACATGTCCATCATTTTATAGAAAAGGCAATAGGACATAGGATCTCACGAGCGATGGCCAATTTAACACATTGTGATTTTCCACCAGCAGTCATATGATGTGAGACAATATGCATCATTAATAGACCAAGGATGGAATTCCCTAATTTTCCTTAATCCTAATCTTGGCATCGGAACACTGAGGAAAGACTCCCCATTGACGAACCAAGCTGAACTATAACAGCTTTCCCATGTGAGCATATGAACACTTCTGCCTTTGACACGGCCGTTTTAGCTCAATTGTTTTAGCTTAAACTAAAATAATTTGCCTAAATTTGAGAAATAGGAATAGCCTATTTCCCAAGACATTGTCAGCTGTAAAATGTTGTATTCAATGAAGGACAAACGTGCCTTGGAAATGGCAAAGAGCAAAGTGTGAGGAAACACCAAGTCGCCTGAAGAATACGTTCAGCTGGTTTTTAGAAGGGAACAGAGAAGTCAGTAGAGCATTTCACCTCTTTTTATTAGCCTATGGCTGAAGTTGAATGGATAATTCACTTGTCTCCCAATATAATGTCAGCATTAGGCTGGATTTAGCTTGGATAATGATCCCCATTTTATGTATTTGGAAGTGAAATGCTTAGATTATAGGTTGATATGATTTGTGTTTAATCCTTCCTTTATAAACAGACATAGAAAGAAATAAGCTACTTTCATGTTATCTTTTTGTTTACAACACTTTTAGCCTATTTAATAAAGTGTTGAAGGGTACACTAATGTCGTATGCTAGTTGACATGGCAGGTCAGGGAGAGATTATATCAGTTTTTATGTGTTTCTTTTTTTTATCTCGTGATGTAATAACGCCTTGGCGGTCAAAGACTGATAATTCCTCTCCTACTGTAGCGAGCTGTGTCACGACAACTCATTTGCTTGCTCTCAAGTGATGGGAAAAGGTGCATTTGCATATTATGACTCTGTATTTGGCAAAGCAGTTTACATAGTTCTAGATAGATATGACAGAGGCCGCAGAGCATTAATGGTTATTATACCAAGGGAAACACTCACTACCTCATGGATGCTGTCCTCTCCAATCAATCTGACAATGCATAGGTGACGCTGTCCCTGTGTGTCACAAAACACATCTTAATGTCACATCAAATCCTGCCTAAGAACACATGAGGCGTTGTTGTCAATACCAACCAGGTAGGATTGAAACCTGGCCCATGAAATTAAATGACACACACCGTACGCTGATGCATTGGTGTGGTATTGGTTACAGCAGGGATGGGAAATTTTGATGGGGATAGGGGCCACAAAAAAACAGAACTCATCATGAGGGGTCGCAGAGGCTCATGGTTCTGCGTACCCACATCCATACTCCTCACCCTGCGAGCAAAACAGTTCTGCACACTTCCTTTGGTCCAGCTTGATCCTTGCTGACAGGGCCAGCAGCAGCACATTCAGTAGCAGCCTAATCACAGTGTGTGATTGAGGGCGTTTTCAACTAAATAGACCTGAAGTACAATAAAGAACCTCTTATAGCACATATTGCGATAAAGAACATCAACTGAGATGTTGATTATTATTGTAGATGAGCGAATCACATATTGTAGTTCTAACGAGACAGACTCTTGCAAGTAATAAATCAATAGGTTATTCTCTAAATGATTGTATACAATTGCTTAATAGGCCCAGTCTCTACACATTTGAAATGCACCAATGCATGGTAATCACAGTTTAATGTGTGTTTGTGTTGGCTACGTGGCTGTATTATCGCTAGACAAGACAGACCAGTGTCCAGCCAGCCAGTCACCCACCCTTTCCCCAGAGGAAGTGGTGCCCGCCTGGCCCGTGCCAGGGCTGCGGCCAGGGCTGGCAAGGCCCGTTGAGCGTTGGCATGTCAGCCCAGCCGTATTGTGACGTCACGGCGGAATGCACAGAATGCCAGAGCGGGATGGGAGCCCCCCACTCAGCAGTTATGGAGCCAGTCAGCCCTGTCAGACACAACGAAAATAACACACAGATCAACGCCCGTGGGGACGGAAGGCCCTGCACACGGAAAGATGACTGGTAGATTAGATGGCCGTAAACGTCATTTTGTCACTAGAAATTAAAAACACTATATGCCCGGATGGTACTTCTGCCAAAGGGAATAGAGGGTTATAAGAACATTTTGTAAACGTTTTCGAAATGATTATGTGGCTGTCTGACAGTACTATGAGCGCACTGGATGTGGACAGATTCATCAGGGTTTCCATGTGATCTGTGTAGTTGCCTTGGAAACCGACACAAGTGATGTGGACACCGAATACTGTCTTGGCCAGTGTCCTTTGATACTTCATTGTAGCATGGCTCGCTCAACCGCTGCACAATCAAACCAGTATGAATGGGGGGAGTGTGCATGCAGTGAGTGAATCCCCCAATTGAATACTGAGAGTGAGAGGAGGGGGGGACAGGCAGGGTCATTCCTAAACAAACACTTTCCACTTCTGATGCATCCCCTGCCACATACAGACACTTCTCCCCACCTCCCCTGCAGTTCTTTATGCATACATCTCCATCCTTTTCTATTGTCCTGCTGCATTTATCTCTGACCATCGTTTGAACCAAAAATGGCTCATCTCCTTCCTTCTCTCTGTGACTTCTCAGGCATTAGGAGCCAGTATTTGAGAAGCCTGTCACCTATTCTTTGTTTGTGTGCCTCAGACACTGTGACCTCTGTCAATCCAGCGTTGACGCTGTCTCTTTAGTGAGCGGAGATCTTAAGATGGCTGAAAAGCAGGTCACGGTGGAGAAAATAGTGCAGCGTCCGTGACAAGCCACTCTTTTCCCTCCTCTCCTGCCCCCACTTCTCCTCACGTCCCATCATCACCCCATCTGTCTCTCCTGCTGAGCTGCTGGGCCAAAGCACCTACTGCAAACCTTGCTAAGCAGCACCTCTCCTTCTCATCCCTTCATCGATGCTTTTTTGCTTTTCTTTCTATTCCACCATGTTGTGCTGTTGCTAACATTTCTGTGCATGTCTCCTTATTGTTGTTCTTATGGAATTAAAATAGCTGGTACTAGGCCTAAATGAACTGTTAGTTGTAGAGGTCGACCGATTATGATATTTCTACGCCGATACCGATTATTGGAGGACCAAAAAAAGCCGATACTGGTTAATCGGCCAATTTTTTTATATATTTTTTTATATATATACTGCTCAAAAAAATAAACGGAACACTAAAATAACACATCCTAGATCTGAATGAATGAAATAATCTTATTAAATACTTTTTTCTTTACATAGTTGAATGTGCTGACAACAAAATCAGACAAAAATAATCAATGGAAATCCAATTTATCAACCCATGGAGGTCTGGATTTGGAGTCACACTCAAAATTAAAGTGGAAAACCACACTACAGGCTGATCCAACTTTGATGTAATGTCCTTAAAACAAGTCAAAATGAGGCTCAGTAGTGTGTGTGGCCTCCACGTGCCTGTATGACCTCCCTACAACGCCTGGGCATGCTCCTGATGAGGTGGCATGCTCCCAGACCTGGACTAAAGCATCCGCCAAGTCCTAGACAGTCTGTGGTGCAACGTGGCGTTGGTGGATGGAGCGAGACATGATGTCCCAGATGTGCTCAATTGGATTCAGGTCTGGGGAACGGGCGGGCCAGTCCATAGCATCAATGCCTTCCTCTTGCAGGAACTGCTGACACACTCCAGCCACATGAGGACTAGCATTGTCTTGCATTAGGAGGAACCCAGGGCCAACCGCACCAGCATATGGTCTCACAAGGGGTCTGAGGATCTCATCTCGGTACCTAATGGCAGTCAGGCTACCTCTGGCGAGCACATGGAGGGCTGTGCGGCCCCCCAAAGAAATGCCACCCCACACCATGACTGACCCACCGCCGAACTGGTCATGCTGGGGGATGTTGCAGGCAGCAGAACGTTCTCCACGGCGTCTCCAGACTCTGTCACGTGCTCAGTGTGAACCTGCTTTCATCTGTAAAGAGCACAGGGCGCCAGTGGCGAATTTGCCAATCTTGGTGTTCTCTGGCAAATGCCAAATGTCCTGCACTGTGTTGGGCTGTAAGCACAACCCCCACCTGTGGACGTCGGGCCCTCATACCACCCTCATGGAGTCTGTTTCTGACCGTTTGAGCAGACACATGCACATTTGTGGCCTGCTGGAGGTCATTTTGCAGGGCTCTGGCAGTGCTTCTCCTGCTCCTCCTTGCACAAAGGCAGAGGTAGCGGTCCTGCTGCTGGGTTGTTGCCCTCCTACGGCCTCCTCCACGTCTCCTGATGTACTGGCCTGTCTCCTGGTAGCACCTCCATGCTCTGGACACTACGCTGACAGACACAGCAAACCTTCTTGCCACAGCTCGCATTGATGTGCCATCCTGGATGAGCTGCACTACCTGAGCCACTTGTGTGGGTTGTAGACTCCGTCTCATGCTACCACTAGAGTGAAAGCACCGCCAGCATTCAAAAGTGACCAAAACATCAGCCAGGAAGCATAGGAAATGAGAAGTGGTCTGTGGTCCCCACCTGCAGAACCACTCCTTTATTGGGGGTGTCTTGCTAATTGCCTATAATTTCCACCTGTTGTCTATTCCATTTGCACAACAGCATGTGAAATTTATTGTCAATTAGTGTTGCTTCCTAAGTGGACAGTTTGATTTCACAAAAGTGTGATTGACTTGGAGTTACATTGTGTTTAAGTGTTCACTTTATTTTTTTGAGCAGTGTATATTTGTAATAATGACAATTACAACAATACTGAATGAACAATGAACACTTATTTTATCTTAATATAATACAGAAATAAAATCTATTTAGTCTCAAATAAATAATGAAACATGCTCAATTTGGTTTAGATAATGCAAAAACACAGTGTTTGAGAAGAAAGTAAAAGTGCAATATGTGCCATGTAAAACAGCTAACTTTTAAGTTCCTTGCTCAGAACATGAGAACATATGAAAGCTGGTGGTTCAATATTCCCAGTTCTTCAATATTCCCAGTTAAGAAGTTTTAGGTTGTAGTTATTATAGGAATTGTGACGTGTCGACTATTTCTCTCTATACCATTTGTATTTCATATACCTTTGACTATTGGATGTTCTAACAGGCACTTTAGTATTGCCAGCCTAATCTCAGGAGTTGATAGGCTTGAAGTCATAAACAGCGTGTGAATCAAGCATTGCTAAGAGCTGCTGGCAAACGCAGTAAAGTTTGAATGAATGCTTACGAGCCTGCTGCCGCCTACCACCACTCAGTCAGACTGCTCTATCAAATATCAAATCATAGACTTAATTATAATATAATAAACACAGAAATACAAGCCTTTGGTCATTCATTTTTATAAGATAAGTTTAATCCTAGCTAGCAACTTACCTTGGCTCCTTGCTGCACTCGCGTAACAGGTGGTCAGCCTGCCACGCAGTTTCCCCGTGGAATGCAATGTAATCGGCCATAATCGGCATCCAAAAATTACCGATTTGTTATGAACACTTGAAATCGGCCCTAATTAATCGGCCATGCCGATTAATTGGTCAACCTCTAGTTAGTTGCCAGTTAAAATCTCACAGTGAGAATGTCACCTTGAGCATAACATTCAAACACGCAAACTATGTCAATATAAATACACATATGTATGCAATCTATAGATAGCTATTTATAGCCGATCTCTTGTATACTTTAAACAAATTTGGTGTAAGATCTATCAGAGAATAGGTGCTGGTGGCACCTCTTGCGTGTATGATTGTAGAAAGCTCTTATGTGTATTTAGGTTCAGTCAATCTCCCAGGCTTAAGACTGGCTACATGAGTTACAAAACACGTTTGCAGGGTTGGTTCTGCATAGCTTGTTGAAATTGAGTGTTCTGGTGCCGCTCAGGCATTTTAAGGTATTGATTATAGACCTGGTAGCTGAGAGATGATTGTATTTTAGATTTTTGTGTATTTTAACTGTTGCTTGTATTCTAATGTGTGAAATGCAGGGCTCCCTTTTAAAATAGACATTTGTCTCAATGGGACTCCCTATTGAAATAAAGGTACAATTAATGTGCTTATACCTTCCTATATTGGGAGAAAGCACTGAACTATAAGCTGTATTAAGTATACTGCTGGGGATCTGTGCTCCTCTGGGGGCGATGACTCTTGGCCTTGAGGCCAGAGAAATTGGCAGTGCCACAGGGAGCATGTGGATGTGAGCGACACGGGCCGGACCCAGTCCAAATTAAGCACTAACACCACTAGGCTACCCTGCCTGGACCCACACCTCTGCTACACAGGGCCAGCTCAGAGCTCACACATCCAGAGCAGCTCGATAATGGCTGGACCTGCATAGTGCGTATACAAACACAGCAGGATCCACTCACAACTAGTCTAGGCCTACGTGTTGGTACTGTGGGAACAGATTTCTGGGTTTGTTTGTGGGATGCTAATGTGACATGGGAGGGACTGGTGGCATGAACGTTCTAAACGGACGCTACTTTTAGGTTGTCTGGTTGTTGTGTGATACATGCAAGCCACTGTAGCTACCAGAGTTGCTCTGTGAAATGTTATCAATGAAATGTGTTCTCTTGACATTAGTGAAAGTGTAGCCTGTGTTCATTGATTAATCAATAATATCCAATGACGTCTATATGAAACTACCGTAAAACATAAATTAACCTGTCTGGGAAACGTGGGACGTTTGCGTCCCACCCTAGTCAACAGCCAGTGGAATCGCGTCACGCGAAATACAAATACCTCATAAATGCTATAACTTCAATTTCTCAAACATATGACTATTTTACACCGTTTTATAGATACACCTCTCCTGAATCGAACCACGTTGTCCGATTTCAAAAAGGCTTTACAGCAAAAGCAAAACATTAGATTATGTTAGGAGAGTACCCTGCCAAAAATAATCACACTGCCATTTTCAAAGCAACTAGCATGCATCACAAATACCCCCAAAAATATTTTCCCTCAAATGCTTCCAGTGAACCAGCGCTACAATTTACAAAATTACTATTCGAAAACATTGGTAAAATATAATATTGTCATTCAAAGAATTATAGATTAACATCTCGTGAATGCAACCGCATTGCCAGATTTAAAAATAACTTTACTGGGAAATCACACTTTGCAATAAACGAGGTGCTATGCTCAGAAAAATAGGCTAGGCGATACAGGTTAGCGCCATCTTGGACTCATCTAAAATCAAATATACTATTGTAAATATTAACTTACCTTTGATTATCTTCATCAGAAGGCACTTCCAGGAATCCCAGGTCCATAACAAATATAGTTTTGTTATGGACGAATATATGTACGAAGCGCGCGGGACTTGTCCTCACGAATGTGCAAAGAAAATGTATTTACGTTTGTTCAAACATGTCAAACGTTGTGTAACATAAATCTTTAGGGCCTTTTTCAATCAGAACTTCAATAATATTCAAGGCGGACGATTGCATTGTCTTACTAAACGTTTCGGAACGAGAGGGTACCCACGGGCACGCGCATCATAGTAGTAATGGCCCTCCCTCTATGACAAACTTTCCAGGCCTCTCGTTCGGTCAGTTTTTACCGGAGAAGACTCAAACCACTTTGTAAAGACTGTTGACATCTAGTGGAAGCCTTAGGAAGTGGTAAATGAATCTAACTCACGGTGTGTTTCAAAGGCAAAGGGTTGAACGTGATTCCACAAATCAGATTTCCACTTCCTGTTAGGATTTGCCTCAGGGTTTTGACTGCCATATGAGTTCTGTTATACTCACAGACACCATTCAAACAGTTTTAGAAAATTCAGAGTGTTTTCTATCCAAATCTACTAATTATATGCATATTTTCGTTTCTGGGTAAGAATAGTAACCAATTTAAATCGGGTACGTTTTTTATCCGGCCGTGAAAATACTGCCCCCTATCCCCAACAAGTTAATAGCTTGGGCGTTTATTTACTTAAATCATTGAACACAACAGGCGCTTATTAGAGAAAGGCTTCTATTTGAGCCAGGCATCTATTTCTTTAATGTGCACGGTTTTTACTCATTTGCATAGTTAATTGTTTAATTCCAGCTTTCACTTCCAGCATTTTAATCAATTTCTTCATTTCCTGCACTAATGTGTTATCATTTACACGCTGTCATGTTTCTTTTGTGTTACTATGCCTCTATTAAAAAATAACTCACTTTTCTTTACTTTTCTTATTCTCCTCTTTGACTGTGCATTTTAGTCAATTCTTACTTCAAATCAAATTTTATTTGTCACATACAAGGTGGTTAGCAGATGTTATTGCGGGTGTAGGGAAATGCTTGTGATTCTAGTTCCCGACAGTGCAGCAATATCTAACAAGTTATATCTAACAATTTCACAACAAATCCCTAATACACACTAATCTAAGTAAAGGAATGGAATTCAGAATATATAAATATATGGATGCGCAATGTCAGAGCGGAATAGACTAAGATACAGTAGATAGTATAGAATACATTATATACATATGAGATGAGTAATGTAAGATATGTAAACATTATTAAAGTGACCACAAAAGGGCGATTCAGCTGATTTCTAAGGTTCTGTACTTCCGAAGTTGTTGACTGTTTTTGTGCTTGCAAGTTAGCTAGCCGTTCTCAGCTGTTAGCAGCTAATGGCTAGCAGTTCTTACTGGCGATAAAAACAGATGATTTTCATATTTTTTTAAGTCATTACTGAATTATTTAATGTAACAAATCAAACCTTGTTTATTTGAAACAGGCTTTTATTTGATGAAAAGTGTGCCATTGCCCGACCTAATAAAAAGGGACAGGCGGCTATTTGAGACTGCATTTAATTTAAATCTTTACAGTATGTGAAATGTGACATTCGGAATATTTCACGCTAAAAAACAATTTTGTCTCTCTCCCCTCTCACTCTCTCTCATTCCCTCCTCAGGTCTGCGGGTCGAGCAGGAGGTGGTGACGTCCTACCCTCAGGTGGCAGTGGTGCGAGTCCCCACCCCCTGGGTGCAGTCGGACAGCGACATCACGGTGCTACGCCACCTGGAAAAGATGGGCTGCCGGCTGGTCAACCGGCCCCAGGCCATCCTCAACTGCGTCAACAAGTTCTGGACCTTCCAGGAGCTGGCTGGCCATGGGGTCCCACTCCCTGACACCTTCTCCTACGGTGAGCTCCTAAGCTTGGTCATATTATTCCTGATTCCTGAGCTTAGAAAATCCAGTGTATTAAGGGCAGGGATAATGAATTCGGTGTATTCTTGTATTGGATATATGCCAATCATGCTTTTGAATGCACTTGAGTTGGTCTGAGAGTGTCCTTACAAAGTTCTACTACCAGGATTAACTTAAAAAGTCACCCAAGAGACCGGAGTCTGGTCGAGTGGGTAAAGCATGAAACACACCGAGAATCTCACTGCTGACAGAAAAGTACTTATCACAGTGGGAGGCCGTTCCTTCTCTTGCTTGAACAAAAGCGGTACCTGCTGTGGGCCGACCCGGTAGCGACGAACCTAGCAAGGCTCGTCAGTGGCCAAAAACTTGACTTTGATCCAATCAGAGAGCACAAACCCCCACTTGGGGTAGCCAAAAAAATAAAATGAGAAAAGAGGGTATTTTCTCCGTACATCCATGGTGAACCAGTCACACTTCATATGCAATATAGGCTATGGGATGGTAGTTAGCTAAGTGCACAGACGCAATGCGCACAACACTAAATACTTCCTCCAAGCTAGCTAACCACTGTATTGACATGTTAGCTACCGAGTTAGTGCAGTGTCCTTAGCTAGCTAGCCATAGCCACGTGAAGTAGGGGTGGTGAGGGTGCTACAGCACCCCCTGACAAATCATTATAAATGAAAGAGAAACATATTTTTATGAAAAATATTGTTTTTCAAAAAAGTAGTCCACTAGCCCTTTATTAGCCCCCCCAAATATCTCAGCACCCCTCTTCACATAGCCATTAGCTAGCTAGCTAAACATTTGGCTATGGGCTGGCATTATGGGGTTATGGGGGGTGAATTAAATTGTTTCTTCGTCATTTTGCTAGGTAGTTATCTAGGCTATTATCAACCAGGGCTTTCTACAAAATAGCAACATTAGTGCATTAGCTTGGAATCTAGACCATAAGCAATATGCACAGATTTGTTTGGTAATTTTGCTTAAAAAAAAAAATACAGGCAGGCCTCGTTGCCTGCCTGTATTATTCCACATCCTGCTTTGTCCAACGTAGAGAAGTCAGAGATTCCAGGCAAAATGTGACAAATAAAGATTATTAGAGTGTTTGAGAAAGTGATGATGACAGAGGGGACTGGATGGGATAAATGCTTTTTCTTTTTTGATGCATTCTTAAGATCAACTATATGTAACGCGCCCCTCCACCAACCATCATGACTTGGACAATAAAAAATCCATCCCTGCTGCCCCTACCCTCCTTTGGCTCTCCCATAGCAGCAGTCGGTGACGTGGTAGAGCCGGGCCTGACATTTGCTGCTGCTCTCTCTCGCTCTGTCTCACAGCAGAGTGTGGACGTGTGCTTTTTGGAGAAGGCATGTGCAGGGCAGTTCACATCTGGTCTTCTGTCAAAACGCCAGACCACAGACAGAGAGCACCCAAAAATTGCAGTGTTCAACATTTCACATTAGTAGAGGCCCAGACAGCAAAACTAAGCAGATTTCGCTCTCCAGATGGCATTTAAATGTCAGAAATGGTCCTGCTGGTCAATTGAATTAGAAGTATTACCAGATATAGTCACATGAAAAGTCAGAGACGGCAGAACAACCAAGTATTAAAAGGACACTTCGGTATTTTGGATAATTTCCTACTTACCGAGAGTAAGTCTAACTCATGGGTACCATTTTTATGTGTATGCGTGCAAGTTGAAGGAAGTTGAAGGTAGCATATCGTTATTTTAGCGCAATTGCTGGATGTCTATGGACATCTACTAGCCAGCTTTCTTAAAATCAGGGAAATTAGCACTTTGTACTCTAAGTATATATGAAATTGTAATATTTTAATTCTAGTTTTTATTTATTTTTTGAAATATTTTCTCCTAACTACGCATTTCATTCATCCGCTGTGATGGTGGGCGCAAGGATGGGCTGTGTGCAAGCTGGCCAGCTGAGATGTCGGGACAGCGGCAGTTTTGAACGAGTTTGCTAGCTAGATATCAAGTAGGCAAAGTGTGAGAAGAGAACGTCAATTGTAAAACCCACAGAATAAGTAGAGTACATCAACAGTCCAAAACTATAGTTTTACCTCGCAGCCATGACTGTGAATATTGTTGACACTGCTGGAAGTATTTTCACGCTATTGGCTAGCTTACGTTAGCTTGACAAGTAGCACATGTAGCAGTGTGGTGAGACTTCGGTTACGTTAACGGACTACCATCACTTGTCCAATATTGAAAATGGTTTGTGGGTGTGCTGTAAAAGCTTGCAATAACAAACCAAGGAAGTGGTCGGCTAAAGTATTTCACCAACTTCCATTGAATAATCCGGACTGATTGAAACTATGGCTAGTTGCAGTGAATATAGACAACACTACCAAGGACCTCAGAAAGGTTGTAGCTAGTTTGCTCTGACATTTTTTTAGAGGATGAACTGACGAGCCATAAGATGAGACGTTTCCTGAGACATACAGTGGTCCCATCAGTGGGCATTCTACGCACGCCAGAACAAAGTAGAATGGGGTAAGTCTGATGACAATCTAACAGTATCTGATTGATTGAATAGGAACTAGCTGTTCTCATAATAAAATGTGATAGGCCTGTCAATTTTCTTGTGGATAAGCTGTCCATGTCATCCATTACATTTAATGGGATGCCCTCCTCTCAAAGCCAAAGTTTAGCTGAGTACAACAAAACAACTTAAAATGCACAAAACTATGTGATGTCCTTCTTTCATTATTAAAAATTGTGTGGTGCCATTATTTTCATCTTTATTCAACTTGATTTAAATACTTTCCAACTAATTATACAATTTCCACATGCTTTAGAAACAAATTAATTGGCTTGACTTTATAGTGTTAGCTATGTAATAGGTGACAGCATGCCACAATAACAAAACAGCTATTATGGCTTTCTTCAAGTGTGTTCTCGTTTGTTTTTGAATACCAACATTTCCTGTACCCTTTTCCTTTATTTTTCACTAAAGTTGAGATAGATGACGTGCCTGCTGTGGACTGTCCACAAGGAACGGACTCCATGTCTGCTGGAGTAATATCGCATTCAGAACCAGAATAGAGGACAAGCCTCAACAGTTACTGGTAAGTACTCAAAATATGCCATCAATGTTCTGGTTTACACTTTTTAGCACATCTTTTGTCATATTGGGATGGTAATGCAATTATTGGCCTGTCCAGACAGATCTATTCTAACAAAAGGACAGGTAGCCCCTCCAGGCTAGTTTGGTTGATATGGGGAAAGTGGGGGGTTTCTCTGGGGGATGGTGTTCCCTTTCAAGTGTGCTCAGAGGCACCCTTTTTCTAGTGTTCGGCCTGGCTACACTACATGAAAAAGTATGTGGAAACCTGCTCGTCGAAAATCTCTTTCCAAAATCATGGGTGTTAATATGGAGTTGGTTCC
Source organism: Salmo salar (assembly GCF_965601325.2). Classification (NCBI taxonomy): domain Eukaryota; kingdom Metazoa; phylum Chordata; class Actinopteri; order Salmoniformes; family Salmonidae; genus Salmo; species Salmo salar. The sequence continues at coordinate 52,893,944 of NC_138303.1, forward strand.
CTGTTTGCTCCTATAACAGCCTCCACTCTTCTGGGAAGGCTTTCCACTTGATGTTGGAACATTGCTGCGGGGACTTGCTTCCATTCAGCCAACAGAGCATTAGTGAGGTCAGGCACTGATGTTGGGCGATTAGGCCCGGCTAGCAGTTGGCGTTCCAATTAATCCCAAAGGTGTTTGATGGGGTTGAGGTCAGGGCTCTGTGCAGTCAAGTTCTTCCACACCAATCTCGGCAAACCATTGTCATGCTGAAACAGGAAAGGGCCTTCCCCAAACTGTTGCCACAAAGTTAGAAGAACTGAATCGTCTAGAATGTGCTTGTATGCTGTAGCTTTTAGATATCCCTTCACTGGAACAAAGGTGGCCTAGCCCGAACCTTGAAAAACAGCCCCAGACCATTATTCCTCCTCCAAACTTTACAGGTGGCACTATGCATTCGTGCAGGTAGTGTTCTCCTGGCATCCGCCAAACCCAGATTTGTCCGTCGGACTGCCAGATGGTGAAGCGTGATTTATCACTCCAGAGAACGCGTTTCCACTGCTCCAGAGTCCAATGGCGGCGAGCTTTACACCACTCCAGCCGGCGCTTGGTATTGCGCGTGGTGATCTCAGGCTTGTGTGCGGCTGCTTGGCCATGAAAACTAATTTCATGAAGATCCCGACGAACAGTTCTTGTGCTGACGTTGCTTCCAGAGGCAGTTTGGAACTCTGTAGCGAGTATTGCAACCGAGGACAAATTATTTTTACGCACTACGCGCTTTAGCACTTGACGGTCCCGTTCTGTGATCTTGTATGGCCTACCACTTCGCGCCTGAGCCAGTGGTTGCTCCTAGACGTTTCCACTTCACAATAACAGCATTTATAGTTGACTGGAGCAGCTCTAGCAGGGCAGACATTTGACAAACTAACTTGTTGGAAGGTGGCATCCTATGACAGTTCCACGTTGAAAGTCACTGAGCTCTTCAGTAAGGCCATTTTACTGCCAATGTTTGTCTATGGAGATTGCGTGGCTGTGTGCTCAATTTTATACACCTGTCAGCAACGGGTGTGGCTGAAATAACCGAATCCAGTAATTTGAAGGGGTGTCCACATACTTTTGTATATGTAGTGGATATACACTACGTCAATCACTACACTAATCTGATCAACTGCATCCAGCCTGATTGCAATGTAGCAAACCAAGAAGTGTCCCATATGTTATTTTTATATGTACGACAACTTCCTTGTGTTTAGATTGTATTCACTGGTTTATCGTCTTCTCTTGCCTCATTTCAGGCACTCCAAGATCCAACATTGTCTACCCAAAACAATCAAAACAGTGGATTGCACGGCTGATATATCAACCCACCGCTCAAAGATTCGGGATGACCTGATGGCACGCATCCTGCAGAGACGCATGGACAAATACTTGGAGCCCAAACCCTGTGGAAGAGGCTGTCGTTTGGCTGCCAACATAACCCCATGCAAAAACCCAGCAAGGAGGAGGTCATTACAGGTTTATTGGTATCTCCATTAGCTTTTGCCGAAGCAGCAGCTATTCTTCCTTGGGTCCGCACAAAAAAAAAACACGACAAGTAACAAAACACTGTTACGCTGATAGACAATTGCAGCACACACATCAAGATTCAAGTACACTTGGGGTTATTCTGACACCTCCAACTCCCCAGGTATCCATGGACATAGTCCTCCTTGCACTACTACCTAATACAAACACACTTATTGTAACATCATTTGTTAGCCTCTGGTCATTATCTCTCTGCATCTTTAGCATAAAAAAAAATCCATTCACTTTAGGCTACCACTATACATAACAGCACTGCTATACCTACTTTGTACTGTCTATTTAACTTTTTATGGCTGTGAATTGTGTGAATGACTTGTCTATACTGTGTATTGTACATATACTGTGTATTGTACATTATGTGCAGTGATCTGTATTGTGCTGTATAAAATAAATAATTGCCGGTTCATCGATTGTCATGTCATTACATAGGTCTACACTATGTTTTGTTGGCTTTTACCAATTTACCTTTGTATTCAAATGTTACTGAAACATTGACTTGACTGCTATATTTAATTCACACTATCATGTGGCATACTGTAATGAATCACTTATAGTAGATATTAACAAAATAGATGGTACTGGTAGAAATGGCATTTATTACAGTGATTTGACTAAATTAGTTAGGCAATATCTGGCTGTGAAGCTAAATCATCGGCGTGTAATTACAACATGCCCATTACATCCTCTTTCTCCTTGAATCCCATGTAGACTCCTGTGGGCGAGGGATATTTGAGGCGAATAGCAGAAACAACACGTGAATGCATGACTCTTCTGGTCCCAGTCTATAGCCCTTCAGTGCCTACTCCAACACCAGTTGATATGCAACCAGCCTGTATTGACTAAGAACAACTAAGTTGTTATTTGTGAGTAGCTAGAGCCAAATAATCTAGTAACAGGAAACCATTTAATTTGATCAGAATGAAATTATAAAACAAAAGTTATCAACAGATCTTTTATATTTTGTTACTGTGTGCTGGGACAAGCAAGAGTAATGTCACTTACTCGATAGACAGCTATCCATTTGGTCCAGCAGGTATGGGCTACTTTTTCCAGTTTATTTTTGGGACAGAAGAATCCAGGATTGATGAGCGCATAAAAGTCCTTGCGGTTTGTTAGTCTCTGGGTGCGCTCCTTTCTTCACTGTAGATACACTACAAGACCAAAAGTATGTGGAAACCTGCTCTTCGAACATCTCATTCAAAAATCATGAACATTAATGTGGAGTTGGTCGCCCCATGTTGCTGTTATAACTGCCTCCACTTTTCGGGAAAGGCTTTCCACTAGATGTTGGAACATTGCTGTGGGGACTTTCTTCCATTTAGCCACGAGCATTAGTGAGGTCGGGCACTGATGTTGTGCGATTAGGCCTGTCTAGCAGTCGACGTTCCAATTCATCTCAGAATTATTCGATGGGGTTGAGGTCAGGACTCTGTGCAGGCCAGTCAAGTTCTTCTACACTGATCTCGACAAACCATTTCTGTATGGACCTCACTTTCTGCACTGGGGCATTGTCATGCTGAAACAGGAAAGGGCCTTCCCCAAACTGTTGCCACAAAGTTGGAAGCACAGAATCGTCTAGAAAGTCATTGTATGCTGTAGCATTAAGATTTCCCTTAACGCGAACTAAACCTAGCCCAAACCATGAAAAACAGTACCAGACCATTATTCCTCCTCTTCCAAACTTTACAGTTGACACTATGCATTGGGGCAGGTAGCCTTCTGCTGGCATCCGCCAAGCCCAGATTCGTCCGTCGGACTGCCAGATGAAGCGTGATTCATCACTCCAGATAACACGTTTCCACCACTCAGGCCGATGCTTGGCATTTTGCATGGTGATCTTAGGCTGCTCGGCCATGGAAACCCATTTCATGAAGATCCCAACGAACAGTTATTGTGCTGACGTTGCTTCCAGAGACAGTTTGGAACTCGGTAGTGAGTGTTGCAACCGAGGGACAGACGATTTATACGTGCTTCAGCACACCTGTTCCCGTTCTGTGAGCTTGTGTGGCCTACCACTTTGCGGCTGAGCCGTTGTTGCTTCTAGACGTTTCCACGTCACAATAACAGCACTTACAGTTGACCAGAGCAGCTCTAGCAGGGCAGAAATTTGACGAACTGACTTGTTTGAAAAGTGGCATCCTATGACGGTGCCACGTTGAAAGTCACTGAGCCCTTAAGTAAGGCCATTCCACTGACAAGTTTGTCTATGGAGATTGCATTGCAGTGTGCTCGATTTTATACACCTGTCAGCAACGGGTGTGGCTGAAATAGCCAAATCCACTAATTTGAAAGAGTTTCCATATACTTTTGGTCATGTAGAGTATCAAGGCCGCGATGGCAGTAACAAGTCCCACTCAGCACAGCACAAACACTATTTGTTGGTTGCCATTGATTGATATGCCCCGCCGTCCACCTCAGACCAGGGTCTCGCCACGGCTTCTGCTAGCTCGTCTACCCACTCCGCTGATTCCCCCTCCCTCCTAAATTCTGGCTCTAATAAATATGGCTCTGAATAAAAATGTTCTTCTACTACCTCAAAGTCCGACATGATTCATCAAATGTTATTATGATGATTTGCCAATAAGCAAGTGAGCTAGCTACTAGAGTACGCAACAGCTGGCTGTCTCCTGGGAAAAGAGCGCAGGCAGAAAGAACCCAAAGTAGTTCGTAAATGAGGAAGTTGATAGTCAATTTTACTGATAATCATCAGAAATTACATTCTAACTTATAAAATATTGATTACTGTGTATAGCTTTGTAAGTTTTTATAAATGACCGACCACCCAGATTTGGAGAAGTTAGGTCTATTTCCCAGGAGATGGATAGTAGATACACCTAGACTTCCTGCAATTGCGGTAAGCTTATGATATGCTGCCTTCAACTTCCTTAGAACTGCATGCATAGACACAACAATGGTATTTGTGAGTTAATCTGACTCTGGGTAAGTAGGAAATTACCCCAAATACCGAAATATCCCTTGAACACAGAATGACATACCGGCAGCAATCCTCACCCAATGGCAATCATTCCTTGCTTCACAAGTCAGAACATGGTTCCTATAGCAACAAACCCCATTTTGCACAGTCAAATGACTGAGGTACACATGGTAATGGAGAGAGTTTGGTCATTGGACAAATTGTAACGTGTGTGTGTGTCTTGTGTTATTCGTAGGAGGACACGAGAACTTCCGCAAGATGATTGATGAAGCAGAACCGCTGGGCTACCCTGTGGTGGTGAAGAACGCACGTGGTCACAGAGGTCAGTCTGACCGCAACCATCCCTCCCTTCACCTCTCTCACTCCTCTCTTTAATAACAAAACCAGCCCAGGCCTCTCGGTTTATGCAAAACTGTTTCTCGAATCCTCTTACACCATTGTGTGCGTGACCAACAGCACCTCGGTCCACCCATATAAGGAATTTAACAAAGGGGTGCTAAGTGATTATGTCGTTGTGAAAAGGAAAGCACATAGTACAAATCATCGACTGCTTATTTAAACCCATTTTTATCATACTCGCTGATTTTTCAAGTTTACTTCTCATTTAGAGTAGGATTGCCAGAGAAGTTTTTGACTAATGTCAAGTTAGGAAAGAGATTGAACCTTAGCTATTTCACAGAGGCCTCCTGGCCCATCAACTTTTCATTCATAGTCATTGTCACTTTAATTGGTCTCCCAGTTGGTCTCCCATCGTCTGTGTCGATAACAATAGACTTTGGGTAATGACAGGGCATAGATAGTCTATCAAGAAAGGGCATTGTTAACACTAGAACCGCCATAGGCAAACGGCCACTGACGTTTGATTTTGTATATACAAAAAAATCAGCCCCACCCAAAAAGCTACCGTGCATTCGGAAAGTATTCATACCCCTTGACTTTTTCCACATTATGTAACATTACAACCTTATTCTAAAATTGATTAAATCGTTTTTTCCCTCATCAATCTATACACAATACGCCATAATGACAAAGTAAAAACAGTTTTAAATTTTTTTTGCTAATATATAAAAATTACATAAGTATTCAGACCCTTTACTCAGTACTTGGTTGAAGCACCATTGGCAGCAATTACAGCCTCGAGACTTCTTGGGTATGACGTTACAAGCGTGGCACACCTGTATTTAGGGAGTTTCTCCCATTTCTCTCTGCAGATCCTATCAGGTTAGATGGGAATCGTTGCTGCACAGCTATTTTCAGGTCTCCAAAGATGTTCGATCGGGTTCAAGTCCAGGCTCTAGCTAGGCCACTCAAGGACATTCAGAGACTTGTCCCGTAGCCAGTTCTGTGTTGTCTTGTCTGTGTGCTTAGGGTCATTGTCCTGTTAGGTGAATCTTCACCCGAGTCTGAGGTCCTGAGCACTCTGGAGCAGGTTTTCATCAAGGTTTGCTTCGTTAATCTTTGCCTCGATCCTGACTTGTCTCCCAGTCCCTGCCGCTGAAAAACATCCCCACAGCATGATGCTGCCACCATCACGCTTCGCCGTAGGGATGGTGCCAGGTTTCCTCTAGATGTGACGCTTGGCTTTCAGGCCAAATCAATCAAATGTATCAATCAAATGTATTTATAAAGCCCTTTTTACATCAGCCAATGTCACAAAGAGCTATAAATCCAACCTAAAACCCCAAAAAGCAAGCAATGCAGATGTAGAAGCACGGTGGCTAGGAAAAACTCCCTAGAAAGGCAGGAACCTAGGAAGAAACCTAGAGAGGAACCAGGCTCTGAGGGGGTGGCCAGTCCTCTTCTGGCGGTGCCGGGTTGAGATTATAACAGTACATGGCCAAGATGTTCAAACGTTCATAGATGACCAGCATGGTCAAATAATAATCACAGTGGTTGTAGAGGGTGCAATAGGTCAACACCTCAGGAGTAAATGTCAGTTGACTTTTCATAGCCGAGCATTCAGAGTTAGAGACAGCAGGTGTGGTAGAGAGAGAGTGTCGAAAACAGCAGGTCTGGGACAAGGTAGCACGTCCGGTGAACAGGTCAGGGTTCCAAAGCCGCAGGTAAAACAGTTGAAACTGGAGCAGCAGCACGACCAGGTGAACTGGGAACAGCAAGGAGTCGTCAGACCAGGTAGTCCTGAAGCATGGTCCCAGGGCTCAGGTCCTCCGGGAGGGAGAGCGAGAGAATTAGAGGGAGCATACTTAAATTCCTACAGGACACCGGAAAAGACAGAAGAAATACTCCAAACATAACAGACTGACCATAGCCCCCAGTCACAAACTATTGCAGCATAAATACTGGAGGCTGAGACAGGAGGGGTTGGGAGACACTGGACCCGTCTGACGATATCCCTGGACAGGGCCAACCAGGCAGGATATAACCCCACCCACTTTGACAAAGCACAGCCCCCACTCCACTAGAGGGATATTTTCAAACCACCAACTTAGTACCCTGAGACAAGGCTGAGTATAGCCCACAAAGATCTCCCCCACGGCACGAACCCGAGGGGGGCGCCAACCCCGGACAGGAAGATCACATCAGTGACTCAACCCACTCAAGTGACGCACCCCTCCTAGGGACGGGATGGAAGAGCACCAGTAAGCAAGTGGCTCAGCTCCCGTAATAGGGTTAGAGGCAGAGAATCCTGGTGGAGAGAGGGGAACCGGCCAGGCAGAGAGAGCAAGGGCGGTTCAATGCTCCAGTGCCTTTCCGTTCACCTTCACACCCCTGGACCAGAATACACACAATCATAGGACCTACTGAAGAGATGAGTCTTCAATAAAGACTTAAAGGTCGAGACCGAGTCTGCGTCTCTCACATGGATAGGCAGACCATTCCATAAAAATTGAGCTCTATAGGAGAAAGACCTGCCTCCAGCTGTCTGCTTAGAAATTCTAGGGACAATAAGGAGGCCAGAGTTTTGTGACCGTAGCATACGTGTAGGTATGTACGGCCGGACCAAATCGGAAAGATAGGTAGGAGCAAGCCCATGTAATGCTTTGTAGGTTATCGGTAAAACCTTGAAATCAGCCCTAGCCTTTACAGGAAGCCAGTGTACAGAGGCTAGCACTGGAGTAATATGATCACATTTTTTGGTTCTAGTCAAGATTCTAGCAGCCGTGTTTAGCACTAACTGAAGTTTATTTAGTGCTTTATCCGGGTAGCCAGAAAGTAGAGCATTGCAGTAGTCTAATCTAGAAGTGACAAAAGCATGGATTAGATTTTCTGCATCATGGAAAAAGCTGTCCTTGAAATAGTCTTGATACATTTGAAGTCGGAAGTTTACATACACCTTAGCCAAATCCATTTAAACCAGTTTTTCACAATTCCTGACATATAATCCTAGTAAAAATTCCCTGTTTTAGGTCAGTTAGGATCACCACTTTATTTTAAGAATGTGAAATGTCAGACTAATAGTAGGGAGAATTATTTATTTCAGCTTTTATTTCTTTCATTACATTCCCAGTTGGTCAAAAGTTTATATACACTCAATTAGTGTTTGGTAGCATTGCCTTTAAATTGTTTAACTTGGGTCAAACGTTTCGGGTAGCCTTCCACAAGCTTCCCACAATAAGTTGGGTGAATTATTGCCCATTCCTCCTGACAGAGCTGGTGTAACAGAGTCAGGTTTGTAGGCCTCCTTGCTCGCACACGCAAGCTTTTTCAGTTCTCCCCACACATTTTCTATAGGATTGAGGTCAGGGCTTTGTGATGGCCACTCCAATACCTTGACTTTGTTGTCCTTAGCCATTTTGCCACAACTTTGGAAGTATGCTTGGGGTCATGGTCCATTTGGAAGACCCATTAGCGACCAAGCTTTAACTTCCTGACTGATGTCTTGAGATGTCGCTTCAATATATCCACATCATTTTTCTCCCTCATGATGCCATCTATTTTGTGAAGTACACCAGTCCCTCCTGCAGCAAAGCACCCCCACAACATGATGCTGCCACCCCTGTGCTTCACGGTTGGGATGGTGTTCTCCGGCTTGCAAGCCTCTCCCTTTTTCCTCCAAACATAACGATGGTCATTATGGCCAAACAGTTCTATTTTTGTTTCATGAGACCAGAGGACATTTCTCCAAAATGTACGATCTTTGTCCCCATGTGCAGTTGCAAACCGTAGTCTGGCTTTTTTATGGCGGTTTTGGAGCAGTGGCTTCTTCCTTGCTGAGCGGCCTTTCAGGTTATGTCGATATAGGACTCGTTTTACTGTGGATATAGATACTTTTGTACCTGTTTCCTCCAGCATCTTCACAAGGTCCTTTGCTGTTGTTCTGGTATTGATTTGCACTTTTCGCACCAAAGTACGTTCATCTCTATGGGGCAGGACGTGTCTCCTTCCTGAGCGGTATGACGGCTGCGTGGTCCCATGGTGTTTATACTTGCGTATTATTGTTTGTACAGATGTACGTGGTACCTTTCAGGCGTTTGGAAATTGCTCCCAAGGATGAACCAGACTTGTGGAGGTCTACAATTCTTTTTCTGAAGTCTTGGCTGATTTCTTTTGATTTTCCCATGATGTCAAGCAAAGAGGCACTGAGTTTGAAGGTAGGCCTTGAAATACATCCACAGGTACACCTCCAATTGACTCAAATGGTGTAAATTAGCCGATCAGAAGCTTCTAAAGCCATGACATCATTTTCTGGAAATTTCCAAGCAGTTTAAAGGCACAGTCAACTTAGTGTATGTAAACTTCTGACCCACTGGAATTGTGATACAGTGAATTATAAGTGAAATAATCTGTCTGTAAACAGTTGTTGGAAAAGTTACTTGTGTCATGCACAAAGTAGATGTCCTAACCGACGTACCAAAACTATTGTTTGTTAACAAGTAATATGTAGAGTGGTTGAAAAACAAGTTTTAATGGCTCCAACCTAGGTGTATGTAAACTTCCGACTTCAACTGTATGTTTGTCAAAACTGTTCTGCGGAAGCACAGTTCCCGCTCAGCCCAGTCAAAACTGTTCGCTGCTCTGGCACCCCAATGGTGGAACAAGCTCCCTCACGACGCCAGGACAGCGGAGTCAATCACCACCTTCCGTAGACACCTGAAACCCCACCTCTTTAAGGAATACCTGGGATAGGATATAGTAATCCTTCTAACCCCCCCCCCCAAAAAAAAGATATAGATGTACTATTGTAAAGTGGTTGTTCCACTGGATATCATAAGGTGCATGCACCAATTTGTAAGTCGCTCTGGATAAGAGCGTCTGCTAAATGACGTAAATGTAATGTAAATGTAAAAGAGAGATCAGGTTCCAGAGCAACGCAGAGGTCCTTCACAGTTTTATTTGAGACGACTGTACAACCATCAAGATTAATTGTCAGATTCAACAGAAGACGTCTTTGTATTTTGGGACCTAGAACTAGCATCTCTGTTTTGTCCGAGTTTAAAAGTAAAATATTTGCCGCCATCCACTTCCTTATGTCTGAAACACAAGCTTCCAGGGAGGGCGATTTTAGGTCTTCACCATGTTTCATTGAAATGTACAGCTGTGTATCGTCCGCATAGCAGTGAAAGTTAACATTATGTTTCCAAATGACATCCCCAAGAGGTCGAATATAGTGAAAACAATAGTGGTCCTAAAACAGAACCTTGATGAACACCGAAACTTTGTTTCATAGAGACAAACTGATATCTTTCCGACAGATAAGATCTAAACCAGGCCAGAACATGTCCGTGTAGACCAATTTGGGTTTCCAATCTCTCCAAAAGAATGTCATGATTGATGGTGTCAAAAGCAGCACTAAGGTCTAGGAGCACGAGGACAGATACAGAGCTTTGGTCTGACGTCATTAAATGGTAATTTACCACCTTCACGTGTGCAGTCTCAGTGCTATGATGGGGTCTAAAACCAGACTGAAGCATTTCTTATACATGTTTTGTCTTCAGGAAGGCAGTGAGGCAGCTTTTTCTAAAATTCTTGAGAGGAATGGGAGATTTGAAATATAGGCCGATAGTTTTTTATATTTTCTTGGTCAAGTTTGGGCTTTTTCAAGAAAGGCTTTATTACTGCCACTTTTAGTGAGTTTGGTACACATCCGGTGGATAGTGAGACGTTTTTTATGTTCAACATAGTAGGGCCAAGCACAGGAAGCAGCTCTTTCAGTAGTTTAGTTGGAATAGGGTCCAGTATGCAACTTGAAGTTTTAAAATCAAATGTTGTTTGTCACATGCGCTGATTACAACAGGTGTAGACCTTACAGTGAAATGCTTACTTGCAAGCCCTTAACCAACAATGCAGTTTTAAGAAAATACCTACAAAAAAATAAGTAAGAGATAAGAATAACAAATAATTAAAGCGCAGCAGTAACTAACAATAGCGGAGCTATATACCGGGAGTACCGGTACAGAGTCAATGTGCGGGGGCACCGGTGTCGAGGTAATATGTGCATGTAGGTAGAGTTATTAAAGTGACTATACATAGATAATAACAGATAGTAGCAGCAGCGTAGAAGAGGGTGGTTGGGGGGGCAGCAATGCAAATAGTCCGGGTTGCCATTTGTTTAGCTGTTCAGGACTCTTATGGCTTGGGGGTAGAAGCTGTTTAGAAGCCTCTTGGACCTAGACTTGGCACTCCGGTACCGCTTGCCGTGCGGTAGCAGAGAGAACAGTCTATGACTAGGGTGGCTGGAGTCTTTGACAATTTTTAGGATCTTCCTCTGACACAGCCTGGTATAGAGGTCCTGGATGGCAGGAAGCTTGGCCCCGGTGATGTCCTGGGCCGTACGCACTACCCTCTGTTGTGCCTTGCAGTCGGAGACCAAGCAGTTGCCATACCAGGCAGTGATGCAACCCATCAGGATGCTCTCGATGGTGCAGCTGTAAATCCTTTTGAGGATCTGAGGACCCGTGCCAAATCTTTTCAGTCTCCGGAGGGGGAATAGGTTTTGTTGTGCCCTCTTCACGACTGTCTTGGTGTCCTTGGACCATGTTAGTTTGTTGGTGATGTGGACCCCAAGGAACTTGAAGCTCTCAAACTGCTCCACTACAGCCCCGTTGATGAGAATGGGGGCGTGCTCAGTCCTCCTTTTCCTGTAGTCCACGATCATCTCCTTTGTCTTGATCACGTTGAGGGAGAGGTTGTTGTCCTTGCACCACACAGCCAGGTCTCTGACCTCCTCCCTATTGGCTGTCTCATCGTTCTCTGTGATCAGGCCTACCACTGTTGTCATCAGGAATCTTAATGATGGTGTTGGAGTCGTGTCAGGCTGTGCAGTCATGAGGGAACAGGGAGTACAGGAGGGGACTGAGCATGCACCCCTGAGGGGCCCCCGTGTTGAGGCCATTACTATTTTCATGATTGGGTCAAGAGATATAGGATTAAAAAACTTGAGTGTCTCCCTTGATCCTAGGTCGTGGCAGTGTTGTGCAGACTCAGGACAACTGAGCTTTGGAGAAATACGCAGATTTAAAGAGGAGTCCTTAATTTGCTTTCTGATGATCATGATCTTTTCGTCAAAGAAGTTCATGAATTTATCACTGCTGAAGTGAAAGCCATCCTCTCTTGGGAAATGCTTTTTAGTTAGCTTTGCGACAGTATCAAAAATACATTTGGGATTGTTCTTATTCGCCTCAATTAAGTTGGAAAAATAGGATGATCGAGCAGCAGTGAGGGCTCTTCGACATTGTACATTACTGTTTTTCCAAGCTAGTCGGAAGACTTCCAGTGTGGTGGATCGCCATTTCCGTTCCACGGAACTTGCTTCAGGGCTCGGGTATTTTCTGTATACCAGGTAGCTAGTTTATTATGAAAAATGTTTTTTGTTTTTAGTGGTACGACTGCATCTAGGGTATTACGCAAGTAAAATTTAGTTCTTCGGTTATTTGGTTAACCAATTTTTGCACTCCGACGTCCTTGGGTAGGTGGAGGGAGTCTGGAAGGGCATCGGGAATCTTTGGGTTGTCCGGGAATTTCTAGCACTGCTTTTGATGATCCTTGGTTGGGTTTTAAGCAGATTATTTGTTGTGATTGCAAATGTAATAAATTGGTGGTCCGATAGTCCAGGATTATGAGGAAACATTAAGATCCGCGATATTTATTCCACGGGACAAAACTGGTCCAGAGTATGACTGTGGCAGTGATTCCGGAGACATGTTAGACAAAACCCACTAAGTCGATGATGGCTCCGAAAGCCTTTTGGAGTAGGTCTGTGAACTTTTCCATGTGAATATTAAAGTCACCAAAAATGTGAATATTATCTGTCATGACTACAAGGTCCGATAGGAATTCAGGGAACTCAGTGAGGAACGCTGTATACGGCCCAGGAGGCCTGTAAACAGTAGCTATAAAAAGTGATTGAGTAGGCTGCATAGATGACTAAAAGCTCAAAAGACAAAAACACAGTATTTTTTTTTGTAAATTGAAATTTGCCCGTCGTAAATGTTAGCAACACCTCCGCCTTTACAGGATGCGCGGGGTATATGGTCACTGGTGTAACCAGGAGGACAGGCCTCATTTAACACAGTACATTAATCAGGCTTAAGCCATGTTTCAGTCAGGCCAATCACATCAAGATTATGATCAGTGATTAGTTCATTGACTATAACTGCCTTGGAAGTGAGGGGTCTAACATTAAGTAGCCCTATGTTGAGATGTGAGATATCACAATCTCTTTCAATAATGACAGTAGTTCAATCTTGGTTTCATCAGACCAGAGAATCTTGTTTTTCATGGTCTGAGTCTTTAGGTGCCTTTTGGCAAACTCCAAGTGGCTGTCATGTGCCTTTAACTGAGGAGTGGCTTCCGTCTGGCCACTCTACTATGGCCTGATTGGCCTGATTGGTGGAGTGCTGCAGAGATGGTTGTCCTTCTGGAAGGTTCCCCCATCTCCACAGAGGAACTCTAAAGCTCTGTCAGAGAGACCATTGGGTTTTTGGTCACTTCCCTGACCAAGACCCTTCTCCCCCGATTGCTCAGTTTGGCCGGGCGGCCAGCTCTAGCAAGAGTCTTGGTGGTTCCAAACTTCTTCCATTTAAGAATGATGGAGGCCAGTGTGTTCTTGGGGACCTTCAATGATGTAGAAATATTTTGGTGCCCTTCCCCAGATCTGTGTCTCGACACAATCTTGTCTTGGAGCACTACGGACAATTCCTTCGACCTCATGGCTTGGTTTTTGCTCTGACATACACTGTCAACTGTGGGACCTTATATAGACAGGTGTGTGCCTTTCCAAATAATGCCCAATCAATTGAATTTACCACAGGTGGACTCCAATAAAGTTGTAGAAACATCTCAAGAATGATGAATGGTAACAGGATGCACCTGAGCTCAATTTCGAGTCTCAGAAAAGGGTCGGAATACTTATGTAAATAAGGTATTTATGTTTTTTATTTGTCATTACGGGATATTGTGTGTAGATTGTTGAGAAAAAGATCATATTTAATCCATTTTAGAATAAGGCTGTAACATAACAAAATGTGGAAAAATTCAAGGGGGGTCTGAATACTTTCTGAAGGCGCTGTATGTCCTGCTCCTTCCCTGACTTTTACTAAATGTTTGTATTTTACACTGCTCATATGTCATAATTTATTAAAACGAAAACATTCTACATGTTGCAGTAGGTCTTTAGAATAATGCAAAACATATCCTTGACTCTATCCATTGAACCAAACGATGCCAGCCCACTGAATGAATGACAAATGGATGGAATGGGCAATAATTGTGCAAGTTAATTCACAATCAAATTTAAATTAAGCCGAACTGGAGGGTGAAATGAGGGTGAAGAGGTTGACTTAATTCAGAAAGACAATAGTGTAAAGATGAGTTTGTTATGCCTATTTATCACCGTTGGTGCTCATGTTTAATAATTTGACCTTGCAGGTTGATACCATTCTCTTTTACATTTTACTTTGTATAAAGAAGCAGTTATGGGACTGTTTTACTTACTTTATTACTAATTGAATTTATTGTAAGAGGAACGAAAACATGCTATCTGTTGCAGTAGGCCTTTAGAATAATGCAAACATATCCTTGACTCTATCCAACTTGATGAGCAAGAAACAAACAATGCCAGTCAGCCTGCACAGCCGTCCCATCGAAACTACACCTAAACTCTACCAAAACTAATTTCACACATAATAAGAGTTACCTTATAGACAAGATTTAAGTTGACAATAATCTGATGAGTGACAATATTAGGCCAACTGTCAAATTGTACATGAAGAGATGGGTTTACTTGTAATTTACAGATGCATGGAAAGGATCATCACTTCATCAAATCATCCTTCATAGTCATTATGCAGGTAAAACATTGTGATTTCTATATAGTATCAGAAAGAGCATATTTCCAGTTTCTATTACACTTACCTTTGTCAAATAACTCTCATAATTCAAGAGGTGCAGATTTAACTTTTTCCAAGAATATCCGTGCTGTCCATGCATTCAGCACATGATCAATCGCGTGGCAGCATTGCTCTGGCTACGAAGAAAAACTAGTAACATTAGCATATTTTAATTTAAAAAAAAATATTTATGCAATTCATCCTTTACAATTGTTCATGCACTGGTGCTTTTGTTTAGGAATGCTGCAAATAATTTCACCTGTGCACCTAGCTGGTTTTATTATATTTTTCATTTCTGCTTTTTCAAAAGAAGCTGTAACTGGACTTTACTAATCAAATCTACAGAGTTGATCAAATGGATTACACTGTAATGTTTTTATTGTGAGGGAAACGAGAATAGGCTATAGGCCTAAGTGTTTTTCCAGGACTTTGTAGAATTTTGTAAAACATATCCTTGACTCTATCTAAACAAATAACTATTTAGAAAATATATATACAGTTGAAGTCCGAAGTTTACATACACTTAGGTTGGAGTCATTAAAACTTGTTTTTCAACCACTCCACAAATTTCTTGTTAACAAACTATAATTTTGGCAAGTCGGTTAGGACATCTACTTTGTGCATGAATTTTTCCAACAATTGTTTACAGACAGATTATTATTATGTTTACAGACACTTATAGTTGACTGTGCATTTAAACAGCTTGGAAAATTCCAGAAAATTATGTCATGGCTTTAGAAGCTTCTGATAGGGTAATTGACATCATTTGAGTTAATTGGAGGTGTACCTGTGGATGTATTTCAAGGCCTACCTTCAAACTCAGTGCCTCTTTGCTTGACATCATGGGAAAATTAAAAGAAATCAGCCAAGACCTCAGAAAATAAATTGTAGACCTCCACAAGTCTGGTTCATTCTTGGGAGCAATTTCCAAACGCCTGAAAGGTACGACGTTCATCCGTACAAACAATAGTATGCAAGTATAAACACCAGGGGACCACGCAGCCGTCATACCGCTCAGGAAGGGGACGCGTTCTGTCTCCTAGAGATGAACGTGCTTTGGTGCGAAAAGTGAGGACAAAGTCCACTCTAATTAAAATGGGTCCTGGCATTTTTGTAAGCCAATGCGAGAGGCATTCTGCTCTCTCCCCAACCTTGGCTTATCAGTCAGTGTCCCGAGTGTCTCGAGAGATTTCTCAATTTCATTTGTTACATGGCCATTGAGGTGAGAGGTGTCAACATTCACACTATCACTGTCATCTTCAGAAGAGTACTAAATGTAATGCTGTAGAGTATAACATAGAGGACTGTAGTCAGGTGAAGGAATTATGACTTTTCCATGACAAAAAAAAAACATGTGAAATCGCATTTTTACGTGAAATATCTGTTTTCACATGTGAGCTTAAATTTAGAGTTCACATGTCAAACACTACCCTTTCACATGTGAGGAGAATAACATGTTTCACATTTTAAAAACGTTCACATTTTGAGAATGTTACTTTAATATCATGCAAAACTTCTGAAGTCGAGAACAAAAAAATTATATTGAAAGCAAAACAAACTCAAAATGATTGATAGCAAAATATTATTGCACAGATAATAATATTGCACAGATTGTTTTTTTATGCAGAGCAAATCAATTGTAAATGGATACAAAATCAGTGATAAAATAAATGATAACGCAATTAAATAAAACGCCTCCCTCTTTCCTGCAATTGTCCTTGTCTTTGGTTAAGTGGGAAGTTTTGGCACATTCATTCCAGCAACATAGCACCTTACATCCCACTGCTACTTTGCCTCTGATGGAAGTTCAGATGTAGCTGGAAGTGGTAAAAAATTGTTATGTGAAAATAAAAAATAACATTCACGAGGGAAAAACACGTGAAAAATATACATGTGAATTTTTTTATTGTTCATGTGATTTTTCTCGTGTTTTTTTTCTGTAAGGGTTGTGACTCAAAACTCTTCCTCACTCTCTTTCTAATTTTATTTTTCTCATTCATTGTCCAGGCCACGAACCATCAATAGCCAAAGTTTATTTTTAAAGCGTCTTCTTCATGTAATGAAAAGTTAAATATAAATTAAATAATTCTCTCTTGCTCCCCTTCACTCTGTCTCACCCAAAGGAAAGGCGGTGTTCCTGGCCAGGGACAAGCACCACCTGGCCGACCTGAGCCACCTGATTCGCCACGACGCTCCCTACCTCTTCCAGGAGTATGTGAAGGAGTCTCACGGCCGAGATGTCCGGGTGGTGCTGGTGGGCGGCCGCGTCATCGGCTCCATGCTGCGCTGCTCAACCGATGGACGCATGCAAAGCAACTGCTCCCTGGGTGAGTGATGCTGGAAAGAGGAGAGGAGGATATTTGGTCACTCTTGGAGGACAATAGGATTTAAACATTTTTAATGCTTCTTTATTTAAAAAATGTACACGTTTCGGCTTGTAGCCTTTGTCAGGGTTTTACAGACAGAAAATGAAAGGAGGCTTAAGTGAAATGGACAGGCAGGTCCCCTAGGGCACCCACTGGTGGGTCCTCTGCAAAGTGTGTCTCCAGTGGTTAGGTCTATAGCCTGGTTATTGCCAAAGAGAACCAAGGTCAGGGCCAAATCAGTTTTTTATATACTGATGTTATTTTCAGTGAATGAGATCATTTCTTAAGAAACATATGGAACTGACCCTAAACATGCTATTTCATGTATGTTAGGAAACCACACCAAAGCACAAGGGACAGTGAGAGGAGCATTGAATTTGAATTTGGCCACAGAAGGACAATATAGTTGTCTTGAATGTGACTTTGCTTTTGATGACAGACATGATTATGCTTGTCATAACGTCTTCAGTTTTAGGCTAGCAAACACACTCATGTTTTGTGACATTTTGGGGTCATCAGCCATCAATTGTTCCACAGTTACATGACAAGTCTCACATTGTGTATTATAACAAAATGTTGTCTTACGCAAGCATAGATTCTCGGTTACTCTGGCTTATATGATTTATATATATGATTTATTTGTTTGTCCATCCTATTTCTATCTATTGTTCTAAAATAAATACAAATAATTCCACATTTCACAATACATTAAGAAATAGTTGCCCTGGGAGTTGGTCACTGTTTTCGCTGTCCTGTCATTCCTTGCCATGTTGGCCTCAGAGAATGTGAATAATGTGAATGTAAGGCACACAGTGAACAGTCCACAGATTGCAGTTACTGGCGTGTCTATGGTACTGACGTACCGGTCTTTCCATTGTGCCCTCCTCTCCCGAAGGCGGCGTAGGGATGATGTGCCCGCTGAGTGAGCAGGGCAAGCAGCTGGCGGTGCAGGTCTCCAACATCCTTGGCATGGACGTGTGCGGCATTGACCTGCTGCAGCTCAACGATGGCTCGTTTGTGGTGTGCGAGGCCAACGCCAATGTGGGCTTCATTGCCTTCGATCAGGCATGCGGCATGGACGTGGCGGGCATCGTGGCTGACTACGCCCTCTCGCTGCTGCCTAGCCGCCTGACACGCAAGATGTCGCTGCTCTCGGTGGTGTCCAGTGCCAGCGAGACTAGCAGCGAGCCTGAGGTGTGCCCGGCGCCCAGCAACTTACTGCCCGAGACCGTGTGCAACATGAGCGTGGGGTCCACTTCTAGTGAGAGCGACCCCGAGCTGGCTGATACCACCCCGCAGCCCACGAGCCGCCAAGTTGGCCCTAGCCAGGTTCTGCCCAACCTCCCTGACCCGGCCTACAACTTCAACACCCTCCTCGCCAACGAGATCAAACTATTGACTGAGTGAGCTGAATACAGCCACGGCACACATGCACACTTACACACACAGACACACTTACAAACACACACCTGAACACATGGCGATGGACATTCCTGTTACAGAGCACAAACACAAACTCCTATACACGTTACACAGGCAGGATGTTACATGCAAAAGCATGAGCTGAACAAACAAAAATGAAATGAAAAATGCCATGACCACAGAAACTGGCATTACGAACAGACATAGACGCACACGCCTTCTCTTACTAACTCCCCTATAAACACATAGAGATCTGAGGCTGCTCCCCTGACTCTACTGCTCTTCTCCCCCACTGCGAACAACCCAGTTTTACAACCGCAGGTGGTGGCAGAAGTGGGATCCAGAAGGTTAGCTGAATTACTGAATCTTTTTGTTTTCAATTGCATTGTGAGTGTGAGTTGAGTAAGAGTGTTTTTTGGGAGAACCCTAAAGAGCATTGCATACATCAGCACATAGTCAACCGAAGTTTTTATTTATTTGCACCAAAGAAAACAAGTGATGGACAACAATACAGATAAAAACACATTTAAAACAACTGTTTGCAGGTGTGGTTGGAAGCCCAAGGGCTTATATGAAAATCACACCAGTCTGTCACCCAATTGAACTGAACACACACTACAAAACTGTATTTTGGAGAATGAGAATGATGCGTGGTCGTCGTTATAGATCAACCACTGAGGAAGTAGCCAGGCTTGATTTACTGGTGGTGAAATGAAGTGTTTTTCAAGTGATTTTCTCCATAACTGGGAGAGGGGTACATACAGAGGACTAGTTAGACTGCCCACCAGCTCCATGTAGCAGAGGACAGACCGGGTTCACCGTCACAGGGACTATTAAGTGCAGATTGGGGTCATTTCCATTTTCTACCTCAGTTAAATCTGGAAATGGGATGATTGAAATTGACAAATAAAAAAATCACTGTCACATTTCATTCGCATTAAATTCACGAATTGTCTGTAATCAAAATGGGACTTACCACCCAATGCTGACAATGAGCACCTAAACACGGGATCATTCGAATAAAAAAACTGACCTAGCACCATTGCCTAGAGGCACCTTGTATATTAACAACACTACACGATACCCTATACGCACACGCCTTCTCGTAAGAGATTCCATCTAGAAATGCATAAGCATAGGTCAAGCACAATTGACCCTGAAACTCTAAAATCGATCGCTACTGTCACTTGGTTTTCAAGTTAATGTTTTTAGCGGCTCGTTTTTATTAGGTTTTTACAAGAACAATAGTCAAACAGCGACTCTTTCTCTTCATCTGAAAAAAGCACTTTAAGATAAACCGATGAATTGCATGGTGGAACTACATACTCGGGAGCAAGTTGACGTTTATTGTCATGAAGGTTGTCCTGGAGGCAGAACTGAGTGATTTCCCCTTAGATAGGCTAGCTGCAAAGTCAAATTTGTCTATATTGTAAAAATTCATGAAAACTAAAATGTGCTTTTTGGTCTCAATTTAGGATTAGAGATGTTATGATTTTGTGGCTGTGCTAGCTAGTGACCATTCTGCAGAGCTGCCTCCAGAACAATATTCATGACGAAAAACGCTAACCTGCTACTTGGGAGGCAAGTTGAATCCGTCTAGAAACAGTGCAGAAGCTGTCACTACACCTACAAGAAAAATATACCTCAATACAGAAAACTTTTCACTGCCATAGAATAAACTACTTTGAGTCATACATATCAGCCAGCATCCTTGTGGTTTCAAGTGAGCCTTGACTTTACAAGATTTCCCTCCCTTGATACATAGGGCGTAGATATACTGTAGTCGAGTACATTTTTTGTAAATAATAATTTTAGAAATGTTCATGCTTACTAGTCTCTGGCTGATATGAAAACCATAAGGGCTGAAATAACTGCTAACTTTCTCAACTTAAACATTTTGGTTAACTTGTGTAGAAAACATTGGTTTGTACAGAACTGCAATGTCAAAAATAAATGTTTTACAAAAAACACGAGTGCTAACGTTTCTGTGGATTTGGCTAAATGTGTTTAATCAGCCCAATGTTTTGGCCGGTGATGAATTACTGTTTATTCAGCTCAAGTGAGGTAAACTTCATAAACCTGTTGTACAAATAAAATGCAAAACAATACTTACTTTTTTTACAGTGTGTTTGATAGAATGTTACTTTTTTATTCCTCAAAAGGAAAACTTCTCCAGGGATATCTATTGCCTAGAGCTTCTTTCTTGAGCTGTTGGTTACTTGCGGTGAATCTACCACTCAGCCTTTAAAAAATACCTAAAATACCTGGGGCATCCATCATCAACCAAAAAGTATTTGCAGTAATCATCCAAAGCACAAGCCACTCTACTTTGTGCCACTTAGTGACTAGCTATAACCCATATGTAGAAGGCTTCGATGTTAAACCGTTGACTCTAACATAACTCAGGGAAGCAGCCTTGATCTCATCCCCACTCCTAAGGCATGTGACATATCCATCCTAGCTACAGATCTGCCTAAAATGTGTATTGATGACAAACAAAAAAAGATTTGTAACTATTAAAAGAAGCGTTGTACCATTAAGGTTAACACTTACTTTTTTTCATTGCTTGTTTTATAATATTCAGTGTTTTTTCCACTAATTAATTCTGGTATTTTTTAAGGATGTGGTTTGTGTGCACTTATCTTGTCTCAAATAAAGTGAGGCCGCTGTGAAGCATGATTTTTGTGGGGGGCGATTTACTAACCATCTGGAATCTAACGGGTCTCCATGAGGTAGATATCACGAGTATGCCAAATGCGAACACGGCAAAGAATTTTAGGGACAATTTTAGGGAAAATGCTGTCAACTATTTCAGCTGCTCCACTGGGAGGTAACACCATTTACAGTACTGTGATTTGTCCAACATTATGAAATATCCATTTGAGTAAACTGAATCCCATGTACTTGAAATAGGGCCAGGGGGTCTGATCATCTATAAGTCTAAGTCACCCTTCATCCACAGTTTCTGGGTGACTGGTCTACAATTGTTGTTCTCCCTTTTATTTTCCCAAAGGTTACGTTTGATGTGTTGTCCTGTATATCAAGCCTGTGTCATTCCACATTCATACTTTTAAAAAATTCATGTAAAGAGAAGACATCCTAGAGTCTAGGCCAGGGGGCAAAGTACGGCCCGCCGGGCACTTCAATCCGTCCCGCGAGACCCCTTTTTTCTCCCTAATTTCGTGGTTTCCAATTGGTAGTTACAGTCTTGTCCCTTCGCTGCAACTCCCGTACAGACTCGGGAGTGGCGAAGGTTGAGAGCCGTGCGTCCTTCGAAACACGATCCAGCCAAGCTGCACTGCTTCTTGACACAATGCCCGCTTAACCCGGAAGCCAGCCGCACCAATGTGCCAGAGGAAACGCCGTACACCTGCCGACCGCATCAGCGTGCATGCGCCCGGCCCACCATAGGAGTCGCTAGAGCGTGATGGGACAAGGAATCTCGGCCTGCCAAACCCTTTCCTAACCCGGACGACGCTGGGCCAATTGTGTTCCGCCTCATGGGTCTCCTAGTCACGGCAAGCTGTGATACAGCCTGGGATCGAACCCGGGTCTGTAGTGACGCCTCATGCACAGCAATGCAGTACCTTAGACCGCTGCACCACTCTTGGGAGGCCCCCACAAATTGATTTTAACAAACAAATGGTCCCACAAAAAATGCGGCCCTCCATTGAATTTCAAAATCCCGATGTGGCCCTCGAGCCAAAAAGTTTGCCCACCCCTGGTCTAGACCTTAATACCAGCCATAGGAAAGAATGAAAGGATTACCATTTTCTCCAACATATGCATTGGTGAAATAATAATAATTATCCTAATTACTACATCCATATAACCTACAAAGCATATCTAGGTTAATTTACTCTGTATGGTTTAGTATGTGCGTCCAAAAAAACTTCAAATGCCTTATCCCATTTACTTTGTGGACACTGATAGGGAAACACTGAATGATTCAAATTTGCTTAACAGAACGCCCAACCAGCCATTGATTTCATCTATCCGGCCTTTTCTGATCAGTGCCCACCATAGGAAGGAGACAAAGAACCAATTGACGAGAACAGGTTACACTGCCTATTCTATATATGACATAGCTAAAGCTAGTAACTGGTAAGTAATGACATGGTCCTGGTTTGATGATGTAGCACTACAGCCTGTTCTGTACTGATGCCGCGCTAACGTGCTAGTCGGAACAAGGAAGCTCGTAAACTTCCGACATTTCCGAGTTTCCTAGTTCACCTGTGGTGAGTGAAGGGTCTGTGACCATACACAACAACAACACAATTCAAAGTTACTATTTATTTCTGAATTGCTGCTAATGTATGTTTGGCTCAATTAAGGAATCCAATGTGTTTCTGAGTATATCAGTCTCTCAACACCTGGTAATTAATCTGAATGCCAAAAACAAGCATGGATGTAAAAATCAACACTAATAATACTAGTAGTGAAGTTATTAACATTGATTCTTTGCGTTTTGATATAAAGACATGTCAGAAATGACCTGTACATATGTAGGACTTGAAAGAGTCCTTCAGATCATTTCATCCATCAATGTGTTCAGAAATGAACCTGACGTTTGCTCTAAGGTTTACAATATTGATTGATATATTAAGTTGATCAAAAGAAAATTGCTTCTGTTATACCACATTTGTTAATGATATAATTCAACTTTGTGGGTTAAAATACTAATTAAATATATTTCATAACACAAGAAATGTCACCTTCAAACCATCTGTGTATGATGAAACATTAAAAACCGAAATGAAAAAATCTAAATGGATATGACGTTTTGGAATGCTAATGTCATGCCCCTAGTCTACAGGCTCGAGTCATGCAAGAATTTTGTGTGAAGAAACAGGGTCAATCGGTGACCACGTTTACATGCACACTAATATCCCGTTATTATTCGGGATACTCAAGTATTCTGTTTTTGAGTTGAAGCATATAAACATCAAATCCCGTTTACAATAACCCGAAAAAGCATGTATCCTGGTTATATGAAACCAGGATAAGATGTCTGGGATATGCTGATCTTAGACGGGATACTGTGGCATGTAAACATCTTATCCCGTTTACTGTTATTTTTCGTGGTTTGCGCACCGTGGTAAAGACAGTTTCAGGTTGGAAATTTGACGGATATTCGCCTGTAGTCTTCCTTACGTCCACCAACAGCAGTTATGGACCGTCAACATAGTGACAAATCAACATTTTCACATTTCAGTAGCTATTTAACCATTACTCTGAAAACTTTCAAAACGGGTTCTAGCTAACCCGATGTCATAGACACTAATTGCACACATTTATTTTTTGTCGATTTACATCTCGCACTATTTTAAATTATTTATTTACATTTTTGAATTTCAATAACTCCTTGGTCATATGAGCTACTGGACTCAAACAAGGTTCAGAATGTCCACTGACTAACCTTCTATATTGCACACACTTTAGTTTGTCCATTTTCATCTCACAAGATTTTACATTAATTTTTCAAATTGTCAATAGCTCCTTGGTCATGTGACCTAGGGACTTCAAACAATGTTCAGAATGTCCACTGAGTGGGCTTACACATTGCACACCCTTTTAGTTTGTCGATTTCATCTCACATGATTTTACATGAATTTTTGAAAATTAAAAATGTCAATAGCTCCTTGGTCATGTGACCTACTGACTTCAAACAAGGTTCAGAATGTCAACTGAGTGGGCCTACACATAGCACACCCTGTAGTTAGTCCATTTTCATAAGATTTTACATGAATTTTTCAAAATGTAAAATTTCAATAGCTCCTTGGTCATGTGACCTAGGGACTTTAAAAAAGGTTCAGAATGTGCACTCAGTGGGCCTACACATTGCACACCCTTTAGTTTGTCCATTCACATCTCACAAGATTTTACATACATTTTTCAAAATGTAACATTTCAATAGCTCCTTGGTCATGTGACCTAGGGACCTAAAAAAAGGTTCAGAATGTCCACTCAGTGGGCCTACACATTGCACACCCTTTAGTTTGTCCATTTTCATCTCACAAGATTTGACATGAATTTTTCGAAATGTAACATTTCAATAGCTCCTTGGTCATGTGACCTTACTTCAAACTTGGTGCAGAATGTACCCTTCTATATTGCACACTCTTGTTTGTGTACTGTAAAATCATGCGGTGTAATGTACATTTTTCCTAGTTTTACATTTCAATAGCACCTTGGTCATGTCAATTATACACCTAAGAAGCATGCAGTGGATATACACCCATATTGCATATCCTCTAGTTATGTCTCTTCTATATTGTTGTACATTAATATTAATTTGACAATTAGGGGGTTCAGTCCATTGTTGTGTTTACCCTTTTCTTTAATATTTATCTATAATAATTGTCCCTGTTTTTTATTTTTCCACAGTATTTAACAGCGGTACGTACACAATAGGAGAGAGACAGACAGTATCTCCTTTCGTCATTAATATCAACCATAAAGGAAAAGGGCAAAGTACGAGAGTCATGCTATTAATTGTCCAAAGCAGGGATGGAGAGTGAGCTAGTGAGGTAGGCTGCAGTGGGTTTGCTGGTCAATACATATACTGAACATGTAACCACAGTAATGGTGGCCATTAAATCAATGAATAAAAATGTAATATTGACAAATTAAACAGAAATTGTAGACCTTTAATCTTTTCCAACAAGTCAACAGACACTTCAAATAAGTATGAAACATTTCACAGTGTTAACTTTCTCTTTATCCCTGGTTGATGTAAATTTCAGAGTGTCTTCAGTGTGGATGGGGTATGGCATACATTTTCAACAACAAAGACTGCACTTCCAGTTTGTGTTCTTTACTCTGTTGAACTATTTTGTCTTCATTCCTAGTTACAGCACATGGAATCACCGTTGGCATGCAAAACATTCAATCTAAAGCAAAACAAAGCGTAACACGTTATAAATAATATCAAATATCAATGCAGTATGATGAATGACGAATTAGCCATCCATTGTGTTATATTATAAATTGTCTTGCATGCCTTCACTGTTGTCAAAAGAATATAAACATGTTAAATAAAGTTACTAACCCAGTCAGTCTTTGGGCCACATCCAGGTTCTTTATCAGTGGCACACATGAAGCAGTTGTTGGCTTTGTTGAACTCTGAAATCATAGGCATGAACTGATCATATGGCTGTCCCAAACAACTACATAAAAATTAAGAATTTACATTTACTTTGAATTAAATGTCATTACATACCAGACATTTTTAGTATATCCTCAGCCATTTCTTTTGGCAGTTGCTCCATGTGTTTTTGAAGGTTCCATATCAATTTGGGATGTTGGGGAAGTTCTGTGGCCTTGGCCATCTACACCAAAAAAAAAAAAAAAGTTTCTGACCTAATTGTCACATAACAGCTAACCATTCATTATTGAAAATATAACTATCAAACCTGCATTACAAAGACCCCGCAGCTGAAGGTGTCCTGCTGCATGGTGTGAGTTATTTCCATTCCTTTCCACTTTATGTCCACACAGTCGTCTTTTCCATGGCAGGATCTTCTGATTTTGAAGTATTCTCTTTTTTATGTAAACATAATGGAATTCTGATTAGTTATAGGCAAATGAATACACAAGGCAAATTTGTATGCTGTTTTCCTTATCACTATGATCTAGTAGTAGAGGTAATTTCCTTTATGCCCCATTCTACACACAGCCTAAATTATAGCCACTGAACCATTTACAGGACAATAATAAAAGTAGCATATAGGATCCAACCCTATCACAGAGTGAATAAATGTCAAGCATTTGTAGACTTTAAGAAAAAAATATGAAATGACAGTTTCATCAGTACATGCTTAAAGAAAGTCATATCACAAAGATCACAGATGACAGTGCCCACCAAATCTATGACAATAGAGAATTAATTGTAAGCACCAAAGTGTGTTTGTCAAAATAATATCTGAAAATGTCAGTTGTTGAACATAATACTTCTATTTGCAATAGCAATTTATGATATATGCAGTTGATGAATATTCCATGTACCAACACTACATGTAGAACGGACATAAGACATTCCCACATACAGTAATTTTTTATTTATTTTATTTATTATTTCACCTTTATTCAACCAGGTAAGCCAGCCAAGATAAAGCAAAGCAGTGTGACACAAACAACAATACAAAGTAACATAAAAGTATATATACAGTGTGTGCAAATGAAGTGAGATTAGGGAAGGCAATAAATAGGCTGTAGTAGTGAAATAATTACAATTTCGCAAATAAACACTGGAGTGATAGATGTGCAGAAGATTAATGTGCAAGTAGAGATACTGGGGTGCAAAATAGAATAAAAAAATAAATAACATTATGGGGATGAGGTAGTTGGATGGGCTATTTACAGATGGGCTATGTACAGGTGCAATGATCTGTAAGCTGCTCTGATAGCTGATGCTTAAAGATAGTGAGGGAGATATGAGTCTCCAGCTTCAGTGATTTTTGCAATTCATTCCAGTCATTGGCAGCAGAGAACTGGAAGGAAAGGCGGCCAAAGGAGGAATTGGCTTTGGGGTGAAATATACCTGCAAGAGCACGTACTACGGGTGGGTGCTGCTATGGTGACCAGTGAGCTGAGATAAGGTGGGGCTTTACCTAGCAAGGACTTATACATGACCTGGAGCCAGTGGGTTTGGCGACGAATATGAAGCGAGGGCCAGCCAACGAGAGCATACAGATCGCAGTGGTGGGTAGTATATGGGGCTTTGGTGACAAAACGGATGGCACTGTGATAGACTGCATCCAATTTGCTGAGTAGAGTGTTGGAGGCTATTTTGTAAATGACATCGCCGAAGGCAAGGATCGGTAGGATAGCCAGTTTTACGAGGGTATGTTTGGCAGCATGAGTGAAGGATGCTTTGTTTTGCGAAATAGGAAG
The DNA here is from genome assembly GCF_965601325.2 of Salmo salar. Classification (NCBI taxonomy): domain Eukaryota; kingdom Metazoa; phylum Chordata; class Actinopteri; order Salmoniformes; family Salmonidae; genus Salmo; species Salmo salar. The sequence goes on from NC_138303.1 coordinate 52,921,411, forward strand.
CCAATTCTAGATTTAAGTTTGGATTGGAGATGCTTAATATGAGTCTGGAAGGAGAGTTTACAGTCTAGCCAGACACCTAGGTATTTGTAGCTGTCAACATATTCTAAGTCAGAACCGTCCAGAGTAATGATGCTAGGCGGGCGAGCAGGTGCGGGCAGCGATCGGTTGAAGAGTATGCATTTAGTTTTATTTCTATTTAAGAGCAGTTGAAGGCCACAGAAGGAGAATTGTATGATTAGTTAACACAGTGTCCAAAGAAGGGCCAGAAGTATACAGAATGGCATCGTAGAAGTGGATCAGAGAATCACCAGCCGCAAGAGCAACATCATTGATGTATACAGAGAAAAGAGTTGACCTGAGAATTGAACCCTGTGGCACCCCCATAGAGACTGCCAGAGGTCCAGACAACAGGCCCTCCGATTTGACACACTGAACTCTATCTGAGAAGTAGTTGGTGAACCAGGCGAGGCAGTCATTTGAGAAACCAAGGCTGTTGAGTCTGTCGATAAGTTCCTAACTTCCCTGAAAATTTGCATATCGCGGGGGCTATTCGATGCTAATGCAGTACACCACAAGATGTTTTTGTGCTGGTCAAGGGCAGTCAGGTCTGGAGTGAACCAAGGGCTATATCTGTTCCTGGTTCTACATTTTTTGAATGGGGCATGCTTATTTAAAGAATAACCAATACTGACGGAACGAGGTCAATATCTTTCCAGGATACCCGGGCCAGGTCGATTAGAGAGGCTTACTCGCTGAAGTGTTTTAGGGAGCGTTTGTCTGTGATGAGGGGTGGTCGTTTGACCGCGGACCCATTACGGACGCAGGCAATGAGGCAGTGATCGCTGAGATCCTGGTTGAAGACAGCAGAGGTGTATTTAGAGGACAGGTTGGTCAGGATGATATCTATGAGGGTGCCCGAGTTTATGGATTTGGGGTTGTACCTGGTAGGTTCCATGATAATTTGGGTGAGATTGAGGGCATCTAGCTTAGATTGTAGGACGGCCGGGGTGTTAAGCATATCCCAGTTTAGGTCACCTAACAGTACAAACTCTGAAGATAAATGGGGGGCAATTAATTCACATATGGTGTCCAGGGCGCAGCTGGGGGCTGAGGGGGGTCTGTAAACAAGCGGCAACAGTGAGACACTTATTTCTGGAAAGGTGGATTTTTAAAAGTAGAAGCTCGAACTGTTTGGGCTCAGACCTGGATAGCATGACAGAACTCTGCAGTAGATTGCAACTCCACCCCCTTTGGCAGTTCTGTCTTGGGGGAAAATGTATACACATACTGTACATAGAGGCATTTTTCAGCTAAGATTTTACCACTCAGAATCCAGAATGGATATGACAATGTGGCCAGCACAGGACGTACTACACCCTTACAACAATCTACTTTTTGATCTTCTTGACCTCTTATCTGGTAAACTGCTACTATGTGTCAAGAAAAGAGCCCCAATTAGGGGTTAGTGTACTCCAGTAAAAAAGGGCTGGTTTAGATTAAAAACTATTGCCCTATGTCCCCGTTCATAGGGGCATGAGAGGCTCGTCACTGGTAGAATTGAGTTGGCACTTTATTGGCCCAAACACCCACAGACCCACAAGGTTGAGGTTACTCATGGACAGTAATTAGTATATATATATATATTTTTTGCATTGACGCATTGTGTCTTCTAACTGTCCAAGAATAGGATCCAAAGTGTTAGGAAATATTTGTTCCCATAAATACAAAGGAGGATGTCTCTCCTCATACCTTTGGCACTTTAGTCGGACTGCCAGAATGTGCACCACAGAGCCAATCAGGAGAGAATACATACAGGTCAACGGTGCCAATTGGAAGTCAAGGGGTGTGTCTGTGCCTTTTGGATTACTCTCTCTTTACAGAGAACCCCTGTGGTTCAAGTCAAGAGCTACCCTTTCAGTCTGCTCTGTGCATGTCTGAAAGTAACAGAGCCAGCAGCCAAGACATTTTTTGACAGTATATCATAAAAAATAATTACGCTTATGAATGTAGGTAAAATGCTAATATGTATTAGATCCAGTATAATGGAATAACTAAGATCTGAATTTGAATGTAGCGTGTTCCGATTCCTCCTTCTCTTTCTGTCCAGCAGGGTCAACCAAAAACACTTGGCCTGATGGTTCATGCAGATACTGGGGAAGCAATATAGAAATGTATTGATCCCTTAAAGGATTTTACCATTAAATTACCCATATCACAACCCTCATTCATACCTCTTCACAAAAATGTACCTAAATCAATTTTGAAAAAAGGATTTTACTCACAAACGACGTGGGAATTTATTTTTCCAGTTAGAAATAGTAGTCCATGCATCAAATAACTATTTTCATCAGAAAGACAAACCCTCAAATGCACTATTGCATTTTGTAAGTTGTCTGCAGGTGGCTTGTTGTGAATGCACTCAAATATCAAGTCATTATCAGGTTATGGAAACTGCGTTCTAAAACTCAACGTAGAAGGATTTGTCTTAATGTACAGTATATGAAAGTGATGCTATGAAAAGTATTCTTTCACCTTATCAAGCTCTGACTGAACAATCCCTGCCTATTACTGTGATTAAAAAGAGCATATGAAACATTGTTTTTCATGAGGCCTACCTGTGCGCCTTCCTTTAAGCACCTCTGTTTGAACACCTCTCCTGTCCTTGATCCATACCACATACAGCCATTTGCGGATATTTTCAGTGTCCATGTGAAAGATAGTTATTGCGAGGCTGGAACATTTGTTAACTTCAAAAACATTTTTTAACACCCATGTGAAATGAAGGCCTGCAAAGCTTTCAGATTTAAGTCTAATAGCATGATATGAAAGTAGACAAACTAAAGGGTGTGCAATGTGTAGGCCCACTCAGTGGACCTTCTGAACCTTGTTTGAATTCCCTAGGTCACATGACCAAGGAGCTATTGAAATTTTCATTTTGAAATATTCATGTAAAATCTTGTGATATGAAAATGGACAAACTAAAGGGTGTGCAATGTGTAGGCCCACTCAGTGGACATTCTGAATCTTGTTTGAAGTCCCTAGATCACATTTCCAAGGAGCTATTGAAATTCTACATTTTGAAAAATTCATGTAAAAACGTGTGAGATGGAAATTGACAAACTAAAGGGTGTGCAATATATTAGGGTAGTCAGTGGACATTCTGGACCTTGTTTGAGACAAGTAGGTCACATGACCAATGAGATATTGAAATTTGAATGTAAAAAAAGCTTGTACTTTGTTTACGCTCCCTAACTAATTCAACTAGGAATACAAAATGCTGCTCACATTTCCACATGTTTATTAGATCTGGAAAGCGAATTCATGTCCAAATTGTGAAAATAAGGCCTGTGCAATGTTGTGCACAATTTTTCCAACTTAATGACACTCATTTGGAGTCTGTGGCTCAAGTGGTTTGAAAGCTATTGAGGTTTGAAAGCGCGAAGACTTCAGTTCATCTTGGGTGCATATTTTATGTGGTTGAAATACTGTCTGCTTGCAGAACAGTGTCAAAGATAACACATTACACTGAACCTTCACATTTTCCCAAAAAATGCTGAAAGAAAGAAATTATATTTCTCCACTCCTCTTCCCGAGACAAAATTAAAATGTTTGTATAATTCTGTAGGAGTTAATATTATATTATGCTACAGTGCATTCAGAAAGTATTCAGAACCTTTGACTTTTTCCACATTTTGTTACGTTACAGCCTAATTCTAAAATGGATTACATTTTTTAAAATCGCAATCTACACATAATACTGCATAATGACAAAGCAAAAACATGTTTTAGATTTTTTTGCAAATATATAAAAATAAAAAACTGAAATAGCCTATTTACATATGTCACAGCTGTTGTGGAAGATAGAATGGGACCAAGGCGCAGCGGGTTGCGTGCTCAACATTTTTATTATAAAAATGAGAACACCACGAAAAAACAATAAACAAACTAACGACAGGAACAGAGTAGCAGGCTCAACAAAAAGCAGTGCTAACAAATAACTACCCACAAGTGACAAACAAAGCACACACCTATTTATAGGACTCCCAATCAGAGGCAACTAGAAACACCTGCCTCCAATTGAGAGTCCAGCACCCAACCTACACATAGAACAACTACCCTAGAATATACACATAGAAATACAAACATAGACCAGTGACCAAAAACCCCGTAATACATAAATAAACTACCCTCTGCCACGTCCTGACCAAACTACAATAACAAAATATCCTCTATACTGGTCAGGACGTGACAGTACCCCCCCAAAGGCGCAGACCCCGGATGCACCTACACAAAACACAGAAAACCCCCAAAACAAACAGAAAAATCCCCCTAAACTAAAGGGAGGGAAGGGAGGGTGGCTGCCGTCAACGACGGCACTGTGCTACACCCCCCCTCCCCAACCCACCTATATTGGAGGCGGCTCAGGTGCGGGACGTGGACTCCGCTCCACCCTCGACGTCGCCCACTTAGGTGGTGCCCCTGGCCGTGCCGGAGGACTGGTGGGTGACCCTGACTTCGTCCGGCTGGCGGGTGATTCTTGCTGCGCCCGGCTGGCGGGTGTCTCTGGCTGGGCCCGGCTGGCGGGTGTCTCTGGCTGCGCCCGGCTGGCGGGCGACCCTTGCTGCGCCCGGCTGGTGGACGACCCTGGCTGCGCCCGGCTGGCGGACGACCCTTGCTGCGCCCAGCTGGCGGGAAGGCGGCGATGGCTGCGCCCGGCTGGCGGGCGGCGATGGCAGCTCCGGAACGGCGGGCCGCTCTGGCGGCTCCGGACAGGCGGGCCGCTCTGGCGGCTCCGGACAGGCGGGCCGCTCTGGCGGCTCCGGACAGGCGGGCCGCTCTGGCGGCCCCTGACTGGCGGGCGGCTCTGGCGGCCCCTGACTGGCGTGCGGCTCTGGCGGCACCAGACTGGCGAGGCTGGGCTGATGCACTAGAAGCCTGATGCGTGGGGCTGGTACAGGATGTGCCAGTCTGGGCACACGCACCTCAGGGCTAGTGCGGGGAGCGGAAACAGGCCGAGTCAGACTGGGTTGACGCACTGGACTGTAGAGGCGCACTGGCGGTCTCGAGCGCAGGACTGGCATCACCCCTACTGGCTGGATGCTCACTTTCCCCTAGCACATGCGGGGCGCTGGCACTGCGCGTACCGGCCTGAAAATGCTCAGCCTCGCCACAGTACCCATCACCCCAAAGCACGGGACCTGTCCAGTTCGTCTCTGCCCAAAAATGGTATGGGGAGCTGGCCTGGGGCTCCATCCTCGCCCCGCCAAACTGCCCTTGTGCCCCCCCCAAAAAAAATTCTCGGGGCTGCCTCTCGGGCTCCCTTACCAGCCGTGTTCCCCGGTCCTCGCCAGATTTCCTCCGCTGCTTGGTCCTGTTGTGGTGGGTAGTTCTGTCACAGCTGTCGTGGAAGATAGAATGGGACCAAGGCGCAGCGGGTTGTGTGCTCAACATATTTATTATAAAAATGAGAACACCATGAAAAAACAATAAACAAACTAACGACAGGAACAGAGTAGTAGGCTCAACAAAAAACAGTGCTAACAAATAACTACCCACAAGTGACAAACAAAACACACACCTATTTATAGGACTCCCAATCAGAGGCAACTAGAAAACCCTGCCTCCAATTGAGAGTCCAGCACCCAACCTATACATAGAAAAACTACCCTAGAATATACACATAGAAATACAAACATAGACCAGTGACCAAAAACTCCGTAATACATAAATAAACTACCCTCTGCCACATCCTGACCAAACTACAATAACAAAATATCCTCTATACTGGTCAGGACGTGACAACATAAATGTTCAGACCCGTTGCTATGAGACTCGAAATTGAGCTCGGGTGCATCCTGTTTCCATTGATCATCCTTGAGATGTTTCTACAACTTGATTGGTGTCCACCTGTGGTAAATTCAATTGATTGAACATCATGAGGCACATAATCACTACCCTGATTAGGCCCCCTTTATCTAGCACTCCGTAGCATCACTCTTCAGGCAGTATTGTTTATGTTCGTTATTATTATTAAACCAGCTGCACCTGCTTCCTGACTCCCAGCATCATCATTACAATGTCAAGTATGTTTGTTTTTTTCTTCAAATATACTATAAAATACAACTATTTTTCAGCTAGATCTGTTGCATACGTATTACCGAAAAATGGGAATAGAAGATGTTGCATGTGTGGACATAATTTTGAGGTTGATGGTCACATCCATATTATACCTCTGCCAACATTTCAGTCACATCCTATCAAAAGTCACCAAGGAAAGTCCCATCTTTTATTCTGTTATGATTCTATTACAGCCAATTTTGAATGTATGGAGCATGCTTCTTTTGTCTTGAGCTGAGGAGGTGGCCGGATGGTGGATGGACAGGGAGTCAGGCAGGTAGGCAGACGGGAAGTCAGCATGTGTTGGTAGGGTGTGGGCCTCACTCTGCTGCCAGCTGCAGCAGGCTCTGGATGGGCTCTGTCAGGCTATGGTCTGGGACCAGCTGGCTGGACTGCAGGGCCTTCCAGCCAAACTCCAGTGCCTGGCACCAAACACACACACACAGTAGAGCCGTTGCACCCACTGCCTGCTGTGTATATACACAGTATATTAATTTATATATGTAATAAGTATCACTGTAAACTGGGCTTTTCCCAAACAGTCTTGAATAGCTTCTTAAGCAACATGCGCACTGATCTGAGAGGATAGTTGAAAACATCCAGTCCATTGATCAATCAGCGGCAATGAAGGAAAGAAGATGAGGAAAGGAAAGTATTTGGAACTATTAGGACTGGGACTTCACTGTGCTCACTCAAATGTTTTACAAACCAGACAAGAAACTTAGGCTAAATCTTATCTACACCGTGATGAAAAGTATTAAAGTGAAATTGTTCAGGCAATTTGACAAATTAAGTGTACTGAGTATTTGGGCTAGCTTCAATAAAACCTGTGATAGTAAGGCTTATTCATCCACACCAACGCAGCCTGTGAATAAACATCTGCATAATTCTGGAAGCATTCGTCTGTAATGGGAGTAGACAAGTGGAGGCTCCTCAGAGGACGGAGGGGAGGACCATCCTCATTGAATAAAATAAATAAATAGCGAAACACATAAACAAGTTCTAATTTTTAGATAAAGCTATCCTAAATACACAAATACCCCATAATGACAAAGTGAAAACAGCTTTTTAGAAATTAAGAACAAAAATACCTTATTTACAAAAGTATTCAGACCCTTTGCTATGAGAATCTAAATTTAGCTCAGGTACTGTCATGCCCTGGCCATAGAGAGGGTTTTATTCTCTATTTTGGTTAGGCCAGGGGTGTGACTAGGGTGGGCATTATGTCCTTTTTTCTATGTTTTATATTTCTTTGTTTTGGCCGGCTATGGTTCTCAATCAGGGACAGCTGTATATCATTGTCTCTGATTGGGAGCCATACTTAGGCAGCCTGTTTTCCTTTGGGTTTTGTGGGTGGTTAATTTCTGTTTAGAGTTGATGTTCCTGACAGAACTGTTTGGCTGTCGTTCATTTTCTTGTTTTGGTTAAAGTGTTCTATTAAAATTAAATGATGAGCACTCTCCACGCTGCGCCTTGGTCTACTCCTTTCGACAGCCGTTACAGGTACATCCTGTTTCCATTGAGCGTCCTTGAGATGTTTCTACAACTTGATTGGAGTCCAACTGTGGTAAATTCAATTGATTGGACTTTTGGAAAGGCACACACCTCTCTATATAAGGTCCCACAGTTGACAGTGCATGTAAAAGCAAAAACCAAGAGGTGACAGAGCTCTAGAGTTTCCCTTGTTGAGATGGGAGAACCTTTCAGTAGGACAACCATCTCTGCAGTACTCCACCAATCAGGCCTTTATGGTAGAGTTGCCAGACAGAAGCCACTCCTCAGTAAAAGACACGACAGTCCACTTGGAGTTTGCCAAAAGGCAACTAAAGACTCTCAGACCATGAGAAACAAGATTCTCTGGTCTGATGAAACCAAGATTGAATGCTTTGGCCAGAATGCCAAGCTTCACATCTGGAGGAAACCTGGAACCATCCCTACAGTAAAGCATGGTGGTGGCAGCATCATACTGTGGGGATGTTTTTCAGCAGCAGGGACTGGGAGAATAGTCAGGATCGAGGCAAAGGTGAACATAGTAAAGTACAGAGAGATCCATGATGAAAACCTGCTCCACAGTGCTCAGGACCTCAGACTGGGCGAAGGTTCACCTTCCAACAGGACAACAACCCTTAGCACACAGCCAAGACAATGCAGGAGTGGCTTTGGGGCAAGTCTCTGAATGTCCTTGAGTGGCCCAGCCAGAGCCCAGACTTGAACCCGTTCGAACATCTTTGGAGAGACTTCAAAATAGCTGTGCAACAATGCTCCCTATCCAACCTGACAGAGCTTGAGAGGATCTGCAGAGAGGAATGAGAGAAACTTGTAGCGTCATACCCAAGAAGACCCGAGGCGAAGGTGCTCCAAAGGTGTGTGGCAGACCAGAGGGTTTGGTCAAAATGTTTTACACAGATCAGACACGGACAGGGTTGGATTAGCTTGGTTTAAAGGATGTTTATTTAAATAACCAACAAAAAGAATAGGTCTCCCCCAGGAGACCCTCTCCGGGATACCATCTTCTTGGCTCCGGGTCTTGCTGTATCCTGTGGGGAACAAAACTGAGCTCCCTTCGTTATCCCTGAGACTGCGCCTGACTATACGGGAGTAACCTCTCTTCCCCCAGTCCCCTATCTGTGTGCTGCCCTTCTGGCAGCTTTATGGGACTCGTCCAGCTGGTGAGCAATCAGCCCCTTGATTACTCACCAACCACAATCAGCCCCAATTAGTCCTGGCCGGAGAGCCCGTCGAGACCTGGCAAGTCCAGCAGAGGGAGCCATCGCCTCGTGATGTCGAATCCATCTGTCACCAGGCCTCGACGAGTCTCCCCCTGGTGGCTAACCTGCTGTACGCCACAGGTGCTTCAACAAAGTACTGAGTAAAGGGTCTGAATACTTATGCAAATGTCATATTTCAGTTTATTATTTTTTATACATTTGCAAAATAATTCAAAAAAACAGTTTTTGCTTTGTTATTATGGGGTATTGTGTTTAGATTTATGAAGAAAAAAAATGAGGCTGTAACGTAACAAAATGTGGAAAAAGTCAAGAGGTCTGAATACTTTCCGAATGCACTGTATGTGTAGCCCATGTATCTGATGCTGTCTGGACCAAAAGAGTCCAAACATGTTGCCGTCGTAGCGTTTGATTGATTGATGTCAGCAAGCCTCCCTTAAGTATTTTTTTATAAAATAGTGTTGATCTGAGCTCAAATGTGGGTTGTCCTGGTGCAGCAAAACATCCCCCAAGGGAGGCCAGTTTGGATTTGGCTTCAGACCAATCAAAACCCTTCCTTTCCAAAACATAATTTTCAGAAAACCTGTCTGTTTATGGTCTGCTTGTGTTGATGTCCTGCAGTAGCTATCTTGCTTAAATCAGCCCTTTCCTAAACCATGGATGGAGACAGGGATTTGGACATGTGGTTTTGACTTAATTCTCTGTACAGTCCAATGATTATGACGGCGATTCTGATCTAACCATCAACGAATATGAGACAATTGAAGTTCAAGAAGCCTAGATGGAGCCTAGTAGGCTCACATTAACTAGCTATCTAACTTAGCTGGTTCATTGTTGCCCATGTGAGGAAGTCAGGCTAGCAAGCATTTTAGCTAGATAGCCTATGACAACAAAAACTAAAAGTGTACTGTATGACAGAGCCATAGATCGCTTTGCCAACATGAAAGAGAATGGCCATTGGCGTTCATAAACCCAAGGAGGGTTTACGCTCGTGCGCACACACACACACACACACACACACACACACACACACACACACACACACACACACACACACACACACACACACACACACACACACACACACACACACACACACACACACACACACACACACACACACACACACACACACACCTTCACTAGGTCACCTATTAGCTCCACCTTGCAAATAATTCTCTCCATTCAAATGCCCTTTCTCATAGATATGGGCACTACATGGCCAGGCCTGCCCAAAATTACAGGAGCAAACACCCAAATTCCCCCACTAAGCCCTATTATGCTTGCGAGATCAGAGAGAATTTCCCCTGGCAGGAAGTCCGGGGAGGGGAGTTAGTGTATCAGGGCAGTGGCATCAAGTCCTGATAAATCCCACAAGAGCTATAGTGTTTAAGGCTTTACCAATTTGAAGCTAATCCCGTCTCTAGACAGCGCTTCATTGGTAGCACACGGTGGAGGGAAACAGGGAAATGTCAGGGTGTCACCAGTTACCACCAGATCCAGGGCACTTGTCGTCATCACACCTCACCTTGTCTGGGGATCAACCCAGGAACCACAGTATTGCCAGAGAGTGGGCCACTAGGGCGTTCTGGGCCATATCCTGCCTGAGGCTGCTCTCCTGAACCTGCAGCATGGCCCCAAGCATCTGGTCCGCTTCATATGCTGAGCTTCATCTGCATGGGGGTCAATACAAACCACACACAAGCACATAAGCACACACGCACACACACATGCACACTCACTGTATCATGGCGCTGGAGACGATGGCTGACGTTTTACGTGCTCCTAACCGAATGTGTTTTTTTGCATTGTTTGTAACTTATTTTTTAATTATTCTGTACATAATGTTGCTGCTACCATCTCTTATGACTGAAAATAAATTCTGGACATCAGAACAGCGATTACTCACCACGAACTGGCAGAAGCTTTTTTTTCCCTTTAACGAATCCGACGAGCCCGAATTGAAGGACATACTGCTTTCCCGGGAACAGACCCAAATCCCCGTCATTTGCGTGAAGAGATGACGGAGAAAAAGAGGACGGAGGTCAGCTGCCTTCTGAGAATTCGTAGGCGATCAAATAAACCCTCACTGCCTTCCATTCTACTAGTTAACCTCTCTAGGGTAGGTGGCACCAAATCGTCCCACCTACGTAACAGCCAGTGTAATCCCGTGGCGCATTATTCAAATACCTCAAAAATGCAAAAACTTCAATTTTTCAAACATATGACTATTTTACACCATTTTAAAGACATGACTCTCGTTAATCTAACCACACTGTCCGATTTCAAAAAGGCTTTACAACGAAAGCAAAACATTAGATTATGTCAGCAGAGTACCCAGCCAGAAATAATCAGACACCCATTTTTCAAGCTAGCATATAATGTCACATAAACCCAAACCACAGCTAAATGCAGCACTAACCTTTGATGATCTTCATCAGATGACAACCCTAGGACATTATGTTATACAATACATGCATGTTTTGTTCAATAAAGTTCATATTTATATCAAAAACCAGCTTTTTACATTAGCATGTGACTAGCATGTGACTAGCATTCCCACCGAACACTGCCGGTGAATTTACTAAATTACTCACGATAAACGTTCAAAAAAGCATAACAATTATTTTAAGAATTATAGATACAGAACTCCTCTATGCACTCGATATATCTGATTTTAAAATAGCTTTTCGGTGAAAGCACATTTTGCAATATTCTCAGTAGATAGCCCGGCATCACAGGGCTAGCTATTTAGACACCCAGCAAGTTTAGCACTCACCAAAGTCAGATTTACTATAAGAAAAATGTTATTACCTTTGCTGTCTTTGTCAGAATGCACTCCCAGGACTTCTACTTCAATAACAAATGTTGGTTTGGTTCAAAATAATCCATAGTTATATCCAAACAGCGGCGTTTTGTTTGTGCGTTCAAGACACTATCCGAAAGGGTAAATAAGGGTGACGAGCATGGCGCAATTCGTGACAAGACATTTCTAAATATTCCATTACCGTACTTCGAAGCATGTCAACCGCTGTTTAAAATCTATTTTTATGCCATTTTTCTCATAAAAAAGCGATAATATTCCGACCGGGAATCTGCGTTTAGGTAAACAGACGAAAGAAAATAAAGCATTCGGTCGACTCGGGCACGCACCTAAGCCCATAGTACTCTGATCGGCCACTTGCCAAAAGCGATAACGTGTTTCAGCCAGAGGCTTTTTCCCGGGCTCTGAGAGCCTATGGGAGCCGTAGGAAGTGTCACGTTAGAGCAAAGATCCTCAGTCTTCAATAAAAAGAGCCAAGATGAAACACATCTTGTCAGACAGGCCACTTCCTGCATGGAATCGTCTCAGGTTTTGGCCTGCCATTTCAGTTCTGTTATACTCACAGACACCATTCAAACAGTTTTAGAAACTTTAGGGTGTTTTCTATCCAAAGCCAATAATTATATGCATATTCTAGTTACTGGGCAGGAGTAGTAACCAGATTAACCTGTTAGGGCTAGGGGGCAGTATTGACACGGCTGGATAAAAAACATACCCGATTTAATCTGGTTACCACTCCTACACAGTAACTAGAATATGCATATACTTATTACATATGGATAGAAAACACCCTAAAGTTTCTAAAACTGTTTGAATGGTGTCTTTGAGTATAACAGAACTCAAATGGCAGGTCAAAACCTGAGAGATTCCTTTACAGGAAGTGGCCTGTCTGACCATTTCTTGAACTTCTTTTCCATCTCTATCTTTTACTAAGGATCTCTGCTCTAACGTGACACTTCCCACGTCGTCCATAGGCGCTCAGAGCCCGGGAAAAAACAGAATGTCGTCATTCCAGCCCCAGGCTGAAACACATTATCGCCTTTCTCAAGTGGCCGATCAAGGGACTCTGGGCTTATGCGCATGACCCGACCGCCCCCGCCTTTGTGATTTTTTCCTCTGTTTGCCGAAAAGGAGATTCCCTGTCGGAATATTATCGCTTTTCTACGAAAAAATGGCGTAAAAATTGATTTTAAACAGCGGTTGACATGCTTCGAAGTACGGTAATGGAATATTTAGAATTTTATTGTCACGAATTGCGCCATGCGCGCGACACTTCTTTACCATTTCGGATAGTGTCTGGAACGCACGAACAAAACGCCGCTATTCGGATATAACGATGGATTATTTTGGACCAAACCAACATTTGTTATTGAAGTAGCAGTCCTGGGTGTGCATTCTGACGAAGACAACAAAAGGTAATCAAACTTTTATAATAGTAAATATGATTATGGTGAGTGCTAAACTTGCCGGGTGTCTAAATAGCGAGCCCGTGATGCCTGGGCTATGTACTTAGAATATTGCAAAATGTGCTTTCACCAAAAAGCTATTTTAAAATCGGACATATCGAGTGCATAGAGGAGGTCTGTATCTATAATTCTTAAAATAATTGTTATGCTTTTTGTGAACGTTTATCGTGAGTAATTTAGTAAAATGTTAGCGAATTCCCCGGAAGTTTGCGGGGGGTATGCTAGTTCTGAACGTCACATGCTAATGTAAAAAGCTGGTTTTTGATATAAATATGAACTTGATTGAACAAAACATGCATGTATTGTATAACATAATGTCCTAGGGTTGTCATCTGATGAAGATCATCAAAGGTGAGTGCTGCATTTAGCTGTCTTCTGGGTTTTGGTGACATATGCTGGCTTGAAAAATGGGTGTCTGATTATTTCTGGCTTGGTACTCTGCTGACATAATCTAATGTTTTGCTTTCGTTGTAAAGCCTTTTTGAAATCGGACAGTGTGGTTAGATTAACGAGAGTCTTGTCTTTAAATAGCTGTAAAATAGTCATATGTTTGAGAAATTGAAGTAATAGGATTTTTAAGGTTTTGAAAATCGCGCCACAGGCTGCAAGTGGCTGTTACGTAGGTGGGACGCTTGCGTCCCACCTAGCCCATAGAGGTTAAATCGGGTACGTTTTTTTATCCGGCCGTGTCAATACTGCCCCCTAGCCCTAACAGGTTAACATGCAATCACAGGAAAGTAAAATCGACGGCCTACGAGAAAGATTAAACTACCAACGGGACATTAAAACTAATATCTCTTATGTTTCACGGAGTTGTGGCTGAACAACGACATTATCAACATACAGCTGGCTGGTTATACGTTGTACCGGCAGGATAGAACAGCGGCGTCTGGTAAGACAAGGGGGTTGGACTATGTATATTTGTAAACAACAGCTCAAGGTTTTTCTCACCTGAGGTAGAATATCTCATGATAAGCTGTAGACCACACTATCTACCTAGATAGCTTTCATCTGTACTTTTCGTAGCTGTCTACATACCACCACAGACCGATGCTGGCACTAAGACCACACTCAATGAGCTGTATTCCGCCATAAACAAACAGGAAAACACTCATCCAGAGGCGGCACTCCTAGTGGCCGGGGACTTTAATTCAGGGAAACTTAAATCCGTTTTACCAAATTTCTATCAGCATGTTAAATGTGCAACCAGAGGGAAAAACACTCTAGACCACCTTTACTCCACACACAGAGAAGCATACAAAGCTCTCCCTCCCCCTCCATTTGGTAAATCTGACCATAATTCTATCCTCCTGATTCCTGCTTACAAGCAAAAATTAAAGCAGGAAGCACCAGTGACTCGGTCATTAAAAAAGTGGTCAGATGAAGCAGATGCTAAGCTACAGGACTGTTTTGCTAGCACAGACTGGAATATGTTCAGGGATTCTTCCGATGTCATTGAGGAGTACACCACATCAGTCATTGGCTTCGTCAAAAAGTGCATCGATGAACTCGTACCGTAACCACTCTAAATTCCAAGCATCTGCCTCTAACCCTAGGAAGCTCTTTGCCACCTTCTCCTCCCTCCTGAATCCTCCTCCCCTCCCCCCTCCTCCCTCTCTGCGGATGACTTCGTCAACCATTTTGAAAAGAAGGTCGACGACATCCGATCCTCGTTTGCTAAGTCAAACGACATCGCTGGTCCTGCTCACACTGCCCTACCCTGTGCTTTGACCTCTTTCTCCCCTCTCTCTCCAGATGAAATCTCGCGTCTTGTGACGGCCGGCCGCCCAACAACCTGCCCGCTTGACCCTATCCCCTCCTCTCTTCTCCAGACCATTTCCGGAGACCTTCTCCCTTACCTCACCTCGCTCATCAACTCATCCTTGACCGCTGGCTACGTCCCTTCCGTCTTCAAGAGAGCGAGAGTTCCACCCCTTCTGAAAAAACCTACACTCGATCCCTCCGATGTCAACAACTACAGACCAGTATCCATTCTTTCTTTTCTCTCCAAAACACTTGAATGTGCCGTCCTTGGCCAGCTCTCCTGCTATCTCTCTCAGAATGACCTTCTTGATCCAAATCAGTCAGGTTTCAAGACTGGTCATTCAACTGAGACTGCTCTTCTCTGTGTCACGGAGGCGCTCCGCACTGCTAAAGCTAACTCTCTCCTCTGCTCTCATCCTTCTAGACCTATCGGCTGCCTTTGATACTGTGAACCATCAGATCATCCTCTCCACCCTCTCCGAGTTGGGCATCTCCGGCGCGGCCCACGCTTGGATTGCGTCCTACCTGACAGGTCGCTCCTACCAGGTGGCGTGGCGAGAATCTGTCTCCGCACCACGTGCTCTCACCACTGGTGTCCCCCAGGGCTCTGTTCTAGACCCTCTCCTATTCTCGCTATACACCAAGTCACTTGGCTCTGTCATATCCTCACATGGTCTCTCCTATCATTGCTATGCAGACGACACACAATTAATCTTCTCCTTTCCCCCTTCTGATAACCAGGTGGCGAATCGCATCTCTGCATGTCTGGCAGACATATCAGTGTGGATGACGGATCACCACCTCAAGCTGAACCTCGGCAAGACGGAACTGCTCTTCCTCCCGGGGAAGGACTGCCCGTTCCATGATCTCGCCATCACGGTTGACAACTCCATTGTGTCCTCCTCCCAGAGTGCTAAGAACCTTGGCGTGACCCTGGACAACACCCTGTCGTTCTCCACTAACATCAAGGCGGTGACCCGATCCTGTAGGTTCATGCTCTACAACATTCGCAGAGTACGACCCTGCCTCACACAGGAAGCGGCGCAGGTCCTAATCCAGGCACTTGTCATCTCCCATCTGGATTACTGCAACTCGCTGTTGGCTGGGCTCCCTGCCTGTGCCATTAAACCCCTACAACTCATCCAGAACGCCGCAGCCCGTCTGGTGTTCAACCTTCCCAAGTTCTCTCACGTCACCCCGCTCCTCCGCTCTCTCCACTGGCTTCCAGTTGAAGCTCGCATCCGCTACAAGACCATGGTGCTTGCCTACGGAGCTGTGAGGGGAACGGCACCTCCGTACCTTCAGGCTCTGATCAGGCCCTACACCCAAACAAGGGCACTGCGTTCATCCACCTCTGGCCTGCTCGCCTCCCTACCTCTGAGGAAGCACAGTTCCCGCTCAGCCCAGTCAAAACTGTTCGCTGCTCTGGCACCCCAATGGTGGAACAAGCTCCCTCACGACGCCAGGACAGCGGAGTCAATCACCACCTTCCGGAGACACCTGAAACCCCACCTCTTTAAGGAATACCTAGGATAGGATAAAGTAATCCTTCTACCCCCCCCCCCCCTTAAAATATTTAGATGCACTATTGTAAAGTGGTTGTTCCACTGGATATCATAAGGTGAATGCACCAATTTGTAAGTCGCTCTGGATAAGAGCGTCTGCTAAATGACTTAAATGTAATGTTAAATGTACGTACATACCCCAACTAGAAGCCATGGATTACAGGCAACATGCACACTGAGCTAACGGCTAGAGCTACCGCTTTCAAGGAGTGGGACTCTAACCCAGAAGCTTCTAAGAAATCCCGCTATGTCCTCCGACGAACCATCAAACAGGCGAAACGTCAATACAGGACTAAGATCGAATCGTAGTACACCGGCTCCGATGCTCGTCGGATGTGGCAGGGATTGCAAACCATTACAGACTACAATGGGAAGCACAGCTGAGAGCTGCCCAGTGACACGAGCCTACCAGATGAGCTAAACTACTTCTATGCTTGCTTCGAGGCAAATAACACTGAAACATGCATGAGAGCACCAGCTGTTCTCGACGACTGTGTGATCACACTCTTCGCAGCTGATGTGAGTAAGACCTTCAAACAAGTCAACATTCACAAGGCCGCAGGGCCAGACAGCTTACCAGGACATGTACTGTGGGCATGTGCTGCGGGCAAATGTCTTCACTGACATTTTCAACCTCTCCCTGTCCGAGTCTGTAATACCAACATGTTTTAAGCCGACCACCATAGTCCCTGTACCCAAGAACACTAAGGTAACCTGCCTAAATGACTACTGACCCATAGAACTCATGTCTGTAGCCATGAAGTGCTTTGAAAGGCTGGTCATGGCTCACATCAACACCATTATCAAAGAAACCCTAGACCCACTCCAATTTGCATTCCGCCCTAACAGATCCACAGATGACACAATTTCTATTGCACTCCACACTGCCCTTTCCCACCTGGATAAAAGGAACACCTATGTGAGAATGCTATTCATTGACTACAGCTCAGAGTTCAACACCATAGTGCCCTCAAAGCTCATCAATAAGCTAAGGACCCTGGGACTGAACACCTCCCTCTGCAACTGGATCCTGGACTCCCTGACCGGCCGCCCCCAGGTGGTAAGGGTGGGTAACAACACATCTGCCACGCTGATCCTCAACACAGGGGCCCTTCAGGGGTGCGTGCTCAGTCCCCTCCTGTCCTCCCTGTTCACTCATGACTGCATGGCCAGGCACGACTCCAACACCATCATTAAGTTTGCCGATGACACAACAGTGGTAGGCCTAATCACCGACAATGACGAGACAGCCTATCGGGAGGAGGTCAGAGACCTGGCCGTGTTGTGCCAGGACAACAACCTCTCCCTCAACGTGATCAAGACAAAGGAGATAATTGTGGACTACAGAAAAAGGAGGACCGAGCACACCCCCATTCTCATCGACGGGGGTGTAGTGGAGCAGGTTGAGAGCTTCAAGTTCCTTGGTGTCCACATCACCAACAAACTAACATGGTCTAAGCACACCAAGACAGTCGTGAAGAGAGCACGACAAAACCTATTCCCCCTCAGGAGACTGAAAAGATTTGGCATGGTCCTCAGATCCTAAAAAGGTTCTACAGCTGCACCATCGAGAGCATCCTGATGGGTTGCATCACTGCTTGGTATGGAAACTGCTCGGCCTCCGACCGCAAGGCACTACAGAGGGTAGTGCGTACAGCCCAGTGACAGAGGATGGCCCTAGAAATTGTCAAAGACCCCAGCCACTCTAGTCATAGACTGTTCTCTCTGCTACCACATTGCAAGCGGTACCGGAGCGCCAAGTCTAGGACTAAAAGGCTTCTCAACAGCTTTTACCCCCAAGCCATAAGACTCTTGAACACGTCCTCAAATGGCTACCCGGACTATTTGCATTGCATTACTTTAAAATTGCACTGTTGGTTAGGGCTTTGTAGTAAGCATTTCACCTGTTGTATTTGGCGCATGTGACAAACTTTGATTTGATTTGACACTCATGTCATTGGCAAAGTGCAACAGCACTCCCTCCAGGTTGTCCGTGGCGGTGTAGAGGCGACCCAGGTTGCGGTGAAGCTGGTGGCGGACAGTCTGACTACACTCGGGGGTCTTCATCACCGTCCATTCAACCTGAGACAGGTACACCTCTACCTGGGCCAGACTGCTCTGACCTGGTGGGAGCAGAGGAGTGGGTCATATGCAACACAACAAGAGTCTACAGTTCAGTGGCATGGGTCTGTAACAGTGGAGGCTGCTGAGGGGAGGGCGGCTCATAATAATGGCTGGAAAACAAACACATGGAAACCATGTGTTTCATGTATTTGATACCCTTCTACTCATTCCGCTCCAGCCATTACCACGAGCCAGTCCTCCCCAATTAAGGTGCCACTAACCTCCTGTGGTATGTAGGCCTTGTGGGTCACATCCAGGTCAAAACTCAACTTAAACAGCACAGAACTATGGGCCTACAGATCAGAGATAACGTCTCAACATCTGAATCATGAGTCTTCAGGACAGAATTATGGACTGTGAGCGCTGAATACTAGCTTGAGATCCATGTGCATATCTCTGACAGTCACGTAAATCAGATATGTAAATTGTAAATTGGAGATTTGAGGGGAAATTTGCATGGATCCCAAGTTACATTCAGCCCAAAAGGAATCACTGTGTTTCAACAAAGAGTTTGACCCTGATCACCAATTATTTGATGAATCACACATCCTAAATTGTCATTACATAACAGGTCTATAGAGTCTGTAGACTCACAGGTGTTTGGCTGTGCTTATGCAACCACTTGGCAGGGAGACAAGTCTATTAATCCGGACACAGTTGGCCCTAGAGCTGGCCCTAGAGTTAGTTTTTATCTTGTTTTGGAGCATACTTGCAGGATGTGTGCAATGCTCCATTGATTCCTAAAATTTGCATCACATGAGAGGAATGCATTTTAAAAAGGCAGACCCGGGGGATATAACTTGCTTTAGTGGCTCATCCCTTTAAAGCTTAGGCCAGGCCGAGTGGAAGCCTGTCACCAAGCACTAGGCTATGTATTAGAAAGTAGCCTACTCTCCCAAAAGTGAGAGATTTATCAAACATAGACTGTCATTTGTCTGAAGAACAAATTAAACATTGTGCCTTTAAATGTAGCATATATACAACTAGAAACAGAAGGCCATGCTATTACATAATGGTGCACTTTTTCAGAGACCACATGATATGTCTTAGGCGTACTTTGTCTTCACTTGACATTCTTCTTCCTTCAGGAGAGCTAACTTGCTTTCCAGCTGTTCCCCGTACCACATTCTGCCTGAGGCCAACACAAGTTTGATTTTAGTGTTCTCTGACCATCTAGTAATAACTTTGTAAACACTAGTGGCACCTAGTGTTGAAACTGGTAAAATTCATTTTCCATTACTCAAGAGCTGCATACTGCTAGCAAGTTGTTGTTGCTGCTGTTGTTTAACACAAGAGCCATATATCTGGCTAAAGATGTCGATTATTATGTTGGCTAGTTGACATTAAACCAATGCCAATAATTATTTATAGTCATTTATGGCCTAGCTATGTCGACTACTGCTAGCTAAGCCTACTTCTAGCCCTTGATCATGTCTCTCAGTTCCATTACATTACACATGCCGAGCACGTGCCCCGATGCTCGGTTTGAACATAAACACGCATCGCTTGCAGTACGGTTGTGTAAACATAAGGAACTTATTTTTCATATCAGCGAGAAGTAATAAAAATAAAAAAAGGTTACATTGATACACACCTTTATAGGGTTAGGGTTCCCACACGGCCATATCTCCTTGCTACAGTGCATGTTGATGGAAGACAGGCGGAAGACAGAGACCACCTGTGCTAATTAGCTATCTAGCATGCTCCGAACACTTGTGTGTAACGGAAGAAGGCCGCCAGAAAGTGATGTCACTGACAAATGAAGGCTGCAACTGTGAAAAAGCATGTTAAAACAGTGTACAAGTGTTATATTTTTCATTTGTGAAATTATTTTGATGTGATATGAAAGTAAAGGGCTTTATGTTTCGAGAACTGTATCGCAATTGAGAATTAAAGGGCTTTATGTTTCTAGAACCATATTGCAATTGAGAATCGCTTCACGTTTCTGGCTGCCAGAGCCAGTCAGTCTACCTCTGAAAATATATGTATGGTCCTTGGACCTGCTGCAGTAAATTTGTTTTCAGTTTTGATATTGGTTTGCTCTTCGGAGTTGGCTCATCAATACCTCTGATGGAAGGTCCTTGGATGCTTAGGGTGATATATCTACAATCAGATGAGGTACAGCCTTTATTTCTCCGTTCCGTTTTAAAAAAGTGACTAAGTTGTTTTCAATGGGGGAATATTATGCACTGGCGGTCTTAAAAGTGCAATCAGCCAAACCTGGTGTTTACAGAAAAACACAATTTTGTCTCAATTAAATGATCTAGAGATCTTAAACCAACTTCGTTTTCAGACAACTACATTTTAAAAAATGTACTTGTTTATGGGTTTTATGTAAAAATATGAGCTGAAAAAACAAATTGGCCTATGAATTCATAGCAACCTACTGTAGCCAACTTGCATGACCTAGATAGCTAAAATGACTTGTAACAAAGTCACTGATGTCCCTAATCCATAATATACACCCATTCCAAAGATCCCAGATTATAAATGAATATTAATTGTAATTTAATGTTTTTTTCCGATCCACATGTGCTAGAGATCTACAGACACGTTTGTTCCCTGACCTCTATTATTAAAACAAATGACTTTTTCACTGACTTCCCTCCTCCATAATAAACCCATTAGAAATGCCCTTTTTAATTTATCTGATTTTACATGAATACTTCCTGTGATACGTCTAATGTTCAATAACTCACTGTCAATATGCGCTACAAATCTACAAACAAGTGTGGTGGGTTCTGTCACTCCTGCTCCCTCCCTCCGGCGCTCGACGTCGGTCTACTAACCACCAGTCCTGGCAACCCACATTGCGCACACCTGTTCCCCATTCTTATTTTTCTTTTTTTCTCCCCAATATCGTGGTATCCAATTGGTATTAGTTACAGTCTTGTCTTATCGCTGCAACTCCCGTATGGACTCGGGAGAGGCAAAGGTCAAGAGCCATGCGTCCTCCAAAACACAACCCAACCAAGCCGCACTGCTTCTTGACACAATGCCCATCCAACCCGGAAGCCAGCAGCTCCAATGTGTCGGAGGAAACACCGTACACCTGGCGACCTGGTCAGCGTGCACTGCGCCCGGCCCGCCACAGGAGTCGCTAGTGCGCGATGAGACAAGGATATCCCTGCCAGCCAAACCCTCCCTAACCCGGACAACGCTGGGACAATTGTGCGCCGCCCCATGGGCACCATCTCTGGTGGCACAGCTAGCATCTGCGCCACCCGGGAGGCCTTGTTCCCTATTCTTACGCACACCTGGACTTCATCACTACCCTGATTACTCTCCATATAGCCTCTGTCGTCAGGCAGTATTGTTTTTTGGTTACATTCAGTACGCGGGTCCTGGTGTATATTATCTTCATGTTTCTTATTATTAAACTCACCTTCTGCACCTGCTTCTTGACTCCCTGCGTATACGTTACATGTTCCTTGACTTCACTTATCATAGGTACACCTTTATTTTATTCCTCCACTTGGTCCTCTTGGAAATATTTTTCATATTACTGCTTTGGTTACTAATTCACATATAGATCTACTTTTCTATAGCTTTATATCCAGATGGTTTTGAAATCTAACACTGAAAATACTTTCCAATATTGGATATACAGTATTTAACATAGTCACCTCCAAAAAATGTGGCGCCCTTGATAAAGATGAGCAAAAAAGAATATAAAATAAATCATTTAAATACTGGCCTATATTGTATGCTTGAACAATTTGGGAAATTATATTTTGAACCCTATGTTATTCTCACCCAATATGTTGTCTTCTCACACTATTCAAACTCCACAATCGAATAAACAGCTTTTGAAGTTCTATAAAGTTCGAATAAACAGCTTATGAAGCCTATAGATCACATAATGCATACAAATAATCTGAACTAAAAACTACACACATATTTTGGAATTTCTGTGCATCCTTGACAATTGCTACTCAATATCCAAAAACAGCAGACGTTTTTTCTGTGAAACTGCATATCATCATCCTCTCTCGTGTCATCAATGTGAGGGTTATGGCAGGGGAAATGGTGTTGCAGTATTCTAGTGTGTGGTGCGGGAATAAGGACGCGCAAACCTGGGAAGCTGTGTGTTGAAATTGCCCTAAAAAAGGCTTACAGAATGCGGAATTCAGGCGCTCTTTTGAGGGGTCTGAGTTCCTTTGGAGTGTTCACACTGCACAAAACCAGTGTAAGCAAAATAGCCCCATAACATCAAAGATCCACCACCATATTTTACAGTAGGTATGAGTAGGGCTGTGGCGGTCACAACATTTTGTCAGCCAGTGATTGTCAAGCAAATAACTGTCGGTCTCACGGTAATTGACCGTTAATTAACATAAACAATTAATTAACATTTAGCAACTCCTGGCTTCCACACATAGCCTACAAGCCACTGATGCAGACCTTTGGAACATCTACATTTAAAAAAAGTCTAATGTGATATACAGTTGCAAGAAAAAGTTTGTGAACCCTTTGGAATTACCTGGATTTCTGCATTGATTACTTATAAAATGTGGTCTGATCTTCATCCAAGTCACAATAAGAGACAAACACAATCTGACTAAACTAATAACACACAAACAGTTGTACTTTGAAGACATTGAGTAATCATTCACAGTGCAGGCTGGAAAAAGTAAGTGAACCTATGTGTTAACGACTTCTCCAAAAGCTATTTGGAGTCAGGTGTTTCAATTAAGGAGATGTGATTGGAGGTGTGGGTTGCACACGTGCCCTGCCCTTTAAATAAAGGCACACAAAGCCTGGTTACTGACAAACCTGTTTGGTTCACACTAACCAATCTCCAGAAAGATTGGTTAGTGTGAACCATGCCTTGGTCCCAACAACTTTCACAGGACTTTAGAAGATGCATTATAGAGATGCACGAAGCTGGAAAAGGTTACAAAAGCATTGCTAAAGACCTTGGTGTTCATCAATCCACGGTAAGACAAATTGTCTACAAATGGAGAAGATTTAGGACTGTTGCTACTCTCCCTAGGAGTGGGCGTCCTGCGAAGATCACTCCAAAAGCACAAAGGACAATCCTGAAAGAGGTGAGAAAGAACCCAAGGCTAACAGCAAAAGACGTCCAGAAAACTCTACAAATAACGATAGTCTGTGTTCATGTGTCCACTATCAGAAAAACACTGAGCAACAATGGTGTTCATGGAAGGACACCACGAAGGAATCCACTGCTGTCTAAAAAAAACATTGCGGCACGTCTGAAGTTTGCCATACACCACCTGGATGTTCCACAACACTTCTGGGAAAATGTGCTGAGGGCAGAAAAAGTTTTGTGAAAAATGCACAACGCTATGTGTGGAGGAAAAAGGACACTGCACACCAACACCAAAACCTTATCCCAACTGTGAAGCTTGGTGGAGGGATCATCATGGTTTGGGGCTGCTTTGAGTGGAACAATGAATTCAAAAGTGTACCAAGACATTTTACAGGAGAATGTCAGGACAGCAGTCCATGACCTCAAGCTTAAGAGAGTTTGGGTGATGCAACAAGACAATGATCCAAAACACACAAGTAAATCAACTAATGAATGGCTGAAAAGGAAGAAGATTCGTGTTTTGGAATGGCCAAGTCAGAGTCCTGACCTTAACCCAATTGAGATGCTGTGCCATGACCTGAAGAGGGCTGTGCAATCAAGACAACCCAGAAATATTGATGAACTGAAACAGATTTGTAGGGAGGAATCGTTCAAAATTCCTCCTCAACATTGTGCAAGTCTTATAAGCAGCTATGGGAAACGTTTGGTGGAGGTTGTTGCTGCTAAATGAGGATCCAAGTTACTAAATTCAAGGGTTCACTTACTTTTTCCTGCCTGCACTTGAATGATTACGCAATGTATTCAAGAAAAGTTTGAAAAGTACAACTGTTTGTGTGTTATTAGTTTAGTCAGATTGTGTTTGTCTATTATTGTGACTTCGATGAAGATCAGACTACATTTTATGAGTAATCAATGCAGAAATCCAGGTAATTCCAAAGGGTTCACAAACTTTTTCTTGCAACTGTAGCCTACACCTTCACAATAAATCCATTATTTATTTTAGACAGGTCTAAAGAAACACGATATGAAGAAAATGTAGTTTATTTCAGAAGAATAGAATAGCATGCTCTGCATTGTCCTTATGTTATGCCCTGATCTGGCTTAGCCATATGTCTGTGGGCTACTACTTGTTCATTTTCTCAAACAATATTTGCTTAGAATTCCATGGCATTATTTTATTATTTTATAGTATGAATAATACAATTGAACAAAGCTGAATAAAACAGAATATTTTCCCCAAAAGATTTGAGGGAGTGCGCACATGCTGCTATTCTTTGCTGAGCGGTTAAAGAAATAGGTTCTCCTGTATGCATAATTTAGATAATAATTGAGTTGTTATACAAACTTTGGGCTATATGTTTTGATTGTACATTGTAAGGCTGCATGACGCAACTCTAATGATGATTTGAAAAAAGTGACTTGAAAGACATGAGCTCTGCTTAGTTTTTTTACACAGGCTGTACACACTACATCAGTCTCTCATTCACAATTTGAGAAGCACTTGATAATGCCTCAAATTTGTACCGGTGGCATCCCCTTTGTGTGGCCGTAATGCACTCTAAAAAAATCAATGCCTTTTGCACCCCTTCTCCATGAGTGCTGTGTGCTCCGAAGAATTGTCCACATTTACTTTTCATCAGCCAACAAGATGAGTAGGCCTAATGAACAGCAAAAGCACTAGCCTATGTCAATCTACTATCCCCCATAGTACAAAAGTTGACCTATTCCATTCTGTGCGAGAAGTAAATATTCCAAACATAGTCTGGGAGAGTAATGTGGGATGCGATAGATCCCAAATTAATACAACCACTACCATCAAAAATACATTTTTCGCAATGAAGCTGACCCAACAGATCAGAAGGTTTAGCTTAATATGTTCATAAACTATTAGGTAGTAGGCTATAAGCACAAATGTTCCATTTACGGGAAAACACCATTATCAAAAGAGACTGCAAATGCGATTATGCATGTAATGCTTTTATTATAAAGATGCATTTTTATGGTGAAAATTATCTTCCCAAAACGTTAAACTCACGGGCTGCTTAGGTATGCCAGCTAGGCTCTACACCCCTTGTAAAGCGGATTAATGTGCTTAATTTTAAGAAGTAATTTGGCCACTTTAGTTGTGATACAAACCTTATCAAAACATATAGGCCTATGTGCTAGGCGACATTAGGTGTGCGACTATGATTCGAAAAGGCGCAACAAAAAGGCATTGTTTCTTGACTTACGCTGGGCATCATTCACAAGTGATAATATATAATTCACAAGTGATAAGCTAATATTGTCACCCATCACACTATTCTTGATTTAATCTTGTCTTTACATATACTAAATAATATCATCTCAGCAAAAAAAGAAACGTCCCTTTTTCAGGACCCTGTCTTTCAAAGAGAATTCGTAAAAATCCAAATAACTTCACAGATCTTCATTGTAAAGGGTTTAGTGTTTCCCATTGTCACGTCCTGACCATAGTAAGTTGTTATTTTCTATGGTAGAGTAGGTCAGGGCGTGACAGGGGGTGTTTGTCTGTTTTTGTATTTCTATGTTTAGTTTCTAGATTTGTATTTCTAGGTTGGTTTTTGTTTGTCATGACCTCCAATTAGAGGCAGCCGGTTGTAGTTGTCTCTAATTTAAGGTCATATTTAAGTTGATGTTTGTCCCACTTGTGTTTTGTGGGTGATTATATTTTGTGAGTAGTGTTTGTTCCTCCTGCGTCACAGTTTGTTGTTTTGTCCTTCAGTTTATTTTTGTATTGCATTTAGTTTCACTGTTTAATAAATATATGGAACGAAACAGACGTTGCATTTTGGTCCGCTCATCCAAACAGCCGTGACAACCATGCTTGTTCAATGAACCATAAACAATTAAAGAACATGCACCTGTGGAACGGTCGTTAAGACACTAACAGCTTACAGACGGTAGGCAATTAAGGCCACAGTTATGAAAACTTATGACACCAAAGAGGCCTTTCTACTGACTCTGAAAAACACCAAAAGAAAGATGCCAGAGTCCCTGCTCATCTGCGCGAACGTGCCTTAGGCATGCTGCAAGGAGGCATGAGGACTGCAGATGTGGTCAGGGCAATAAATTGCAATGTTCGTACTGTGAGACGCCTAAGACAGCGCTACAAGGAGACAGGACTGACAGCTGATCGTCCTCACAGTGGCAGACCACGTGTAACAACAACACTTAACTACAATCTTCAAGAATAAATATAAATATGTAAATAAAAAAATAAAGACCTTTACCATTTAAAATGTAGACAAAAACCGACCCCTAACATAATTTGAGATGCTTTTAAGGCGAACATTAGTGGAATGATAATCTCATGCTTGGCGAAAGTTGCATCTGAGTTAGAAATTCAAATGAAAGAAAAAGAAATCACTACCTTATAAAAAAACAATTTCTGAACTTAAGCAAGAATATGATCTTTTACTTTTGAAGAGAGTAATCAACTAAGGGTTAAACTCAAATAAAGCATACTATTTAAATGGCAAATTAAAGTGGTGAACACCCCGCAGCCCTCCCAAAAATGAATACATGCCGACCAGTTATAATTCTATAATATAAGGATACAAATGCTTTAATTAGAAACAACAGTGCTATAAATAACAATTTTTAAAGTGTCTATGAAAATCTATTTAAATCATAATTAATAACATTTGGACCGATACTACAGCCTTCTTAGACTCAATAACACCAAAGCAACTATCAGCAGACAAAAAAATTATAACTAAAAATAGAAAATCACTCAAAAATAAATATTAGACAGTCTTAAAACATTTGAGTGGAGAAAAGCAACATGGATGGCTTTCTCAGAATTTTATTTGACATTCTGGGAAAAGTAGCGCCCCGAATTTACTCATATGACGACAGACATCAATCAATTCAGTGCTTCTGAGTTCAATTAATCAAATAGTTATTTCAGTTTTATACAACGGGTGGGTCTAATCCTGAAGGCTTATTGGTTAAAATTTCATTCCAGCTAGTGTCTATGATGTTAAAATGCCTATTTAATCTGTTCCATCTGATTGCGCAATCCACTGTCTCATCAGCACAGCCAAGCAAACTATAAAAAGCTTCTAGACATTATCTCACATTTCTTTTAGACTAACATTTAGTTATCAACAGCGGAGATTTGTAAAAACCTTGCTGCCTGTCTCCAACATTTGCATCATTGTTTCAATATTCAAATTTGATCTCCAGCTGTCCCATAGTAATGAATGTGTCGGGAGTCGGTACAAGACAGACAGCCAGGCAGGCAGCGTTTCTCAGCCAGTCAAAATTATGAATCAGCTAGCATCAATTTTATGGATATACAGTGCCTTCGGAAAGTATTCAGACCCCTTGACTTTTTCCACATTTTGTTACATTACAGCCTTATTCCAAAAAGGTATTAAATTTTTTTTAAATCCTCAGCAATCTACACACAATACCCCATGATGACAAAGTGAAAACAGGTTTTTAGAAATGTTTGCTAATTTGTTACAAATAAAAAACAGAAATACCTTATTTACATAATAATTCAGACCCTTTGCTATGAGACTCGAAATTGAGCTCAGGTGCATCCTGTTTCCATTGATCATCCTTGAAATGTTTCTACAACTTGATTGGAGTCCACCTGTGGTAAATTCAGTTGAGTGGACATGATTTGGAAAGGCACACACACCTGTCTATATGAGGTCCCACAGTTGACAGTGCATGTCAGATCAAAAACCAAGCCATGAGGTCGAAGGAATTTTCCGTAGAGCTCCGAGACAGGTTTGTGTCAAAGCACAAATCTCGGGAAGGGTACCAAAACATTTCTGCAGCATTGAAGGTCCCCAAGAACACAGTTGCCTCCATCATTATTAAATGGAAGAAGTTTGGAACCACCAATACTCTTCCCAGCCAACCTGAGCAATCGGGGGAGCAATCAGGGAGGTGAACAAGAACCTGATGGTCACTCTGACAGAGCTCTAGAGTTCCCCTGTGAAGATTAGAGAACATTCCAAAAGGACAACCATCTCTGCAGTACTCCACCAATCAGGTCTTTGTGGTAGTGGCCAGACGGAATCCACTCTTCAATTAAAGGCACGACAGCCCACTTGGAGTTTGCCAAAAGGCATCTAAAGGACTCTCAGACCATGAGAAACAAGATTCTCTGGTCTGATGAATCCAAGATTGAACTCTTTGGCTTGAATGTCAAGCGTCACATCTGGAGGAAACCTGCCACCGTCCCTACTGTGAAGCATGGGAGACAAGTCAGAATCGAGGGAACGATGAACGGAGCAATTACAGGGAGATCCTTGATGAAAACCTGCTCCAGAGCAATCTGGACCTCAGACTGGGGCGAAGGTTCACCTTCCAACAGGACAACAACCCTAAGCACACAGCCAAGACAATGCATGAGTGGCTTCGGGGCAAGTCTCTGAATGTCCTTGAGTGGCCCAGCCAGAGCCCGGACTTAAACCTGATCGAACATCTCTGGAGAGACCTGAAAATAGCTGCGCAGCGATGCTCCCCATCCAACCTGACAGAGCTTGAGAGGATCTGCAGAGAAGAATGGGAGAAACTCCCCAAATAAAGGCCTGCCAAGCTTGTAGCATCATACCCAAGAAGACTCGAGACTGTAATTGCTGCCAAAGGTGCTTCAACAAAGTACTGAGTAAAGGCTCTGAATACTTATGTACTTTGATTTCGCATGTCTAAAAATCTGTTTTGCTTTGTCATTATTGGGTATTGTGTGTAGATTGATGAGGGGAAAAAACTACTTGATCCATTTTAGAATAAGGCTGTAACATAACAAAATGTGGAAAAAGTCATGGGGTCTAAATACTTTTCGGATGCACTGTATAGATTCAATGGTTGTAAAGATGGAGAGAAGTCTGTCCGTAATAAAGAGATACTCTGCTTTTTTGACACCACACTCCAAAAAGCAAGTCCTGCAGACTCTAGTTTTATCTTATCTTGATTATTGTCCAGTCATGTGGTCGAGTGCTGCAAGGGAAGGCCTAATTTAGCTGCATCTGGCCCAGAACAGAGCAGCACGTCTTGCCCTTCATTGTAATCAGAGGGCTGATATAAATACTATCCTTGCCAGTCTCTCTTGGCTAAGTGTTGAGGAGAGACTGTCTGCATCACTTCTTATTTGTATTAGAAACATTAATGTGTTGAAAATCCCAAATTGTTTGCATTGTCAACTTACACACAGCTCTGACACACACTTACCCCACCAGGCATGCCACCAGGGGTATTTTCACAGTCCCCAAATCAGAACAAATTCAGAAAAGACTACAGTATTATGTAGAGCCATTATTGCATTGAACTCCGTTCCATCTCATATTGCTCAAATTAACAGCAAACCTGGTTTCAAAAACAGATAAAGCAACAGCTCGCGGCACATCGCCTCTCCTCTATTTGACCTAGATAGTTTGTGTGTATGTATTGATATGTAGCCTACATGTGCCTTTTTAAATAGATGTATTTTTGTCCTTGAGCTGTTCTTGTCTTTTAATGTTCTGTATTATGTCATGTTTCATGTTCTGTATGGACCCCAGGAAGAGTAGTTGCTGCTTTTGCAACAGCTAATTGGGATCCTAATAAAATACCAAATACCAGCTGTACGTTTATGTGACTGTCCTGGGCTATGGGGTTGCTGTGTTTCACCAGAAGAGCTGGATCATATTCACCACAACATGGAAGAAGAGTTAAGATAGCATCGGTAGAAAGACTATGCAGCATACAAAAGAAAGCATGAACCAGGTGAGGGAGAACTAGAAATCTGGGTGGAAAACCTTATCTTGCTTTAGACTAGTCAGCATCTCTCATGAAAACATTTTATTTTTATTTTATTTCACCTTTATTTAACCAGGTAGGCCAGTTGAGAACAAGTTCTCATTTACAACTGCGACCTGGCCAAGATAAAGCAAAGCAGTGCGAAAAAAAACAGCACAGAGTAACACATGGGATAAACAAATGTACAGTCAATAACACAATAGAAAAAAATCTATATACAGTGCGTGCAAATGTAGTAAGATTAGGGAGGTAAGGCAATAAAAAGGCCATAGTGTCGAAATAATTACAATTTAGCATTAACACTGGAGTGATAGATGTGCAGATGATGATGTGCAAGTAGAGATACTGGGGTGCAAAAGAGCAAAAATAAAAAACAACATGGGGATGAGGTAGTTAGGTGGGCTATTTACAGATGGGCTGTGTACAGGTGCAATGATCGGTAAGCTGCTCTGACAGCTGATGCTTAAAGTTAGTGAGGGAGATATAAGTCTCCAACTTCAGTGATTTTTGCAATTCGTTCCAGTCAGACAACTGGAAGGAAAGGTGGCCAAAGAGGAATTGGCTTTAGGGACGACCAGTGAAATATACCTGCTGGAGCACGTGCTACCTGTGGGTGTTGTTATGGTGACCAGTGAGCTGAGATAAGGCTTTACCTAGCAAAGACTTATAGATGACCTGGAGCCAGTGGGTTCGGCGACGAATATGAAGTGAGGGCCAAGCAACGAGAGCATACAGGTCGCAGTGGTGGGTAGTATATGGGGCTTTGGTGACAAAACAGATGGCACTGTGATAGATTATATCTAATTTGCTGAGTAGAGTGTTGGAGGCTATTTTGTAAATTACATCGCCAAAGTCAAGGATAGGTAGGGTAGTCAGTTTTACGAGGGTATGTTTGGCAGCATATGTGAAGTAGGCTTTTTTGCGAAATAGGAAGCCGATTCTAGATGTAATTTTGTATTGGAGATGCTTAACGTGAGTCTGGAAGGAGCGTTTACAATCTAACCAAACACCTACGTATTTGTAGTTGTCCATATATTCTAAGTCAGAACCGTCCAGAGTAGTGATGCAAGTCGGCCTTGTGCGGGCAGCGATCGGTTGAAGAGCATGCACTTAGTTTAACTTGCATTTAAGAGCAGTTGGAGGCCACAGAAGGAGTGTTGTATGGCATTGAAGCTCGTCTAGAGGTTTGTTAAGATCAGTGGGAAGCTAGCGTCCCATTTCGACATTTTCCGGTGAAATTGCAGAGCACCAAATTCAAATTAAATTACTATAAATATTAAACTTTCATGAAATCACAAGTGCAAATCATCAAAATAAAGCTTAACTTGTTGTTCATCCAGCCGCCATGTCAGATTTTAAAAAGGCTTTACGGCGAAAGCAAACCATGAGATTATCTGAGGTGCGCCAAGCATACAAATGCATAACAAATCATTTTCAACCAGGGAGTTGCGAAACGAAAGTCAGAAATAGCGATATAATATATGCCTTACCTTTGAAGATCTTCTTCTGTTGGCACTCCAAAAGGTCCCAGTTACATTACAAATGGTCCTTTTGTTCGATACTGTCCTTCTTTATATCCATAAAAACTCAGTTTAGCTGGCACGCTTCAGTCAAAAATCCACTTGGTTTCCCTCCTTCAAAATGCATACAAAATGAATCCCAAACGTTACCAATAAACTTATCCAAACAAGTCAATCAATGTTTATAATCAAACCTTAGGTACCCTAATACGCAAATAAATGATACAATTTAAGACGGAGAATAGTATGTTCATTACCGGAGATAAATAACAAAGAACGCGCTTTCCTCCACGCGCATTGGAAACACTACAGCCAAAATGGAAGCCACTTAGAAAAACTACAACTTCTCCCTGATTTTCCAAAAAAACAGCCTGAAACTCTTTCTAAAGACTGTTGACATCTAGTGGAAGCCCTAGGAACTGCAATCGGGGAGGATTTCACCTTATTATAATAGTGCCAGCCATTGAAATCAGTGGTAGGATGAATTCTTATTTTGGGGGGGATGGTTTGTCCTCGGGGTTTCGCCTGCCATTTCAGTTCTGTTATACTCACAGACATTATTTTAACAGTTTTAGAAACTTTGGAGAGTTTTCTATCCAAATCTACTAATGAATCTACTATGCATACTAAGCATATCCTAGCTTCTGGGCCTGAGTAGCAGGTAGTTTATTTTGGGCACGCTTTTCATCCGGACGTCAAAATACTGCCCCCTAGCCCAAAAAGGTTTTACCACAGTGTCCAAAAAAGGGTCAGAAGTATACAGAATGGTGTCGTCTGCGTAGAGGTGGATCATAGAATCACCAGCAGCAAGAGCGACATCATTGATATATACAGAGAAAAGAGTCGGCCCAAGAATTTATCCCTGTGGCACCTCCATAGAGACTGCCAGAGGTCTGGACAACAGGCCCTCACATTTGACACACTGAACTCTATCTGAGAAGTAGTTGGTGAACCAGGCGAGGCAGTAATTTGAGAAACCAAGTATCAAGGCACAAGGCGAGACCCAAATGCAGACACAGGAGGTAGATGGTTGGAGTCTTACAATGTTTATTAATCCAAAGGGGTAGGCAAGAGAATGGCCGTGGACAGGCAAAAAGGTCAAAAGCAGATCAGAGTCCAGGAGGTACAAAGTGGCAGACAGGCTCGTGGTCAAGGCAGGCAGAATGAAAAGGCAGGCGGGTACAAAGTCCAGAAACAGGCAAGGGTCAAAACCGGGAGGACAAAAAAAAGGAGAATGCAAAAAGCAGGAGAATGGGAAAAACACTGGTTGACTTGGAAACATACAAGACGAACTGGCACAAAGACAGGAAACACAGGGATAAACACACTGTGGAAAATAAGCGACACCTGGAGGGGGTGGAGACAATAACAAGAACAGGTGAAACAGATCAGGGCGTGATACCAAGGCTGTTGAGTGCTTCTACACCTGCATTGCTTGCTGTTTGGGGTTTTAGGCTGGGCTTCTGTACAGCACTTTGAGATATCAGCTGATGTAAGAAGTTTGATAAATAAATTTGATTTGATTTGAGTCTGCCGATAAGAATGCGGGGATTGACAGAGTCAAAAGCCTTGGCCAGGTCGATGAAGACGGCTGCACAGTACTGTCTTTTATCGATGGCGGTTATGATATTGTTTAGGACCTTGAGCGTGGCTGAGGTGCACCCATGACCAGTTCGGAAACCAGATTGCATAGCGGAGAAGGTGCGGTGGGATTCAAAATGGTCGGTGATCTGTTTGTTAACCCCTGGTCGGGCTGACATCCAGTGAAAAATACGGGACGGACATCCAGTGAAAAATCCTATCGCCATTAGCATAACAAAATGTAATTTTTTTTTTTTCAAATATAGGACTATGTTATATCGTTTTATAGATACACCTCTCCTGAATCGAACCACGTTGTCCGATTTCAAAAAGGCTTTACAGCAAAAGCAAAACATTAGATTATGTTAGAGGAGTATATCGTAAAAGTAGCCACATAGCCATTTTCCGACCAACCACATGCATCACAAATAACCAAAAAACAGCTAAATGCAGCACTAACCTTTGACAATCTTCATCAGATGACACTCCTAGGACATCATGTTACACAATACATGCATTCTTTTGTTCGATAAAGTTCATATTTATATATAAAAACAGCATTTTACATCGGCGCGTAACGTTGACTAACTATTTTCCCTCAAATGCGTCCGGTGAAACAGTGCTACAATTTACTAAATTACTATTCGAAAACATTTTTAAAATGTAATATTGTCATTCTAAGATTTATAGATTAGCATCTCTTGAAAGCACCTGCAATGTCAGATTTAAAAATAACTTTACTGGGTAATCACACTTTGCGATAAAAGGGGATGCGATACTCAGAAAAATAGGCTACCGTTACAGGTCAGCGCCATCTTGGAACAATCGCATATCAAATCTACTCTTGTATACTATTGTCAATAATCCCTTACCTTTGATTATCTTCATCAGAAAGCACTTCCCAGGTCCACAACAAATGTATTTTCGTTCGAAAAAGTTAATCCTTTACGTCCCAATAGCTTGTTCTTGTTAGCGCGTTCTGAAGGCTGCTCCAAAAGCTCCGTCGGCCGCGGGACTCCTCTTTCAATAAAATGCATTTTTTTATTTAGGTTCGTTCAAACATGTCAAACGTTGTATAATATAAATCTTTAGGGCCTTTTTCAACCAGAGCTCCAATAAGATTCAAGAGGGACGATTGCATTGTCTTTCTAAACGTTTCGAAAAAGGGGAGGGTAGCCAGGGGCACCGGCGTCATAATGGTGATGGCCCTCCTCATGTGACCACTTTCCACAGCGTCTCATTCTGTCAGTTTTCACAGTAGGAGACTCAAACCACTTTGTAAAGACTGGGGACATCTAGTGGAAGCAATAGGAAGTGCTCAATGAACCATTGCTCATGGTGTGATTTATAGGCAAAGTGATGAAGTTGAGTCCGCAATTCAGAATTCCACATCCTGTTACGATCTGTCTCGGGGTTTTGACTGCCATATGAGTTCTGTTAAACTCACAGACACCATTCAAACAGTATTAGAAACTTTAGGGTGTTTTCTATCCACAAGTATTAATTATATGCATATCCAAGCTTCTGAGTTTGAGTAGGAGGCCATTTAAAATGGGCACACATTTTTTTCAAAAATCGCTGTAGCCCCTATCCTAGGCGACCGTCAAGAGGTTAACTTGGCTTTCGAAGACTTTAGAAAGGCAGGGCAAGATAGATATAGGTCTAGAGTGTCTCCCCCGTTGAAGAAGGGGATGACCGCAGCAGCTTTCCAATCTATAAGGATTTAAGAAAATACGAAAGAGAGGTTGAACAGGCTAGTAATAGGGGTTGCAACAATTGCGGCAGATAATTTTAGGAAGAGAGGGTCCAGATTGTCAAGCCCAGCTGATTTGTAGGGGTCCAGTTTATGCAGAACATCAGCTACAGTGAGGGAAAAAAGTATTTGATCCCCTGCTGATTTTGTACGTTTGCCCACTGACAAAGAAATGATCAGTCTATAATATTAATGGTAGGTTTATTTGAACAGTGAGAGACAAAATAACAACAAAAAAATCCAGAAAAACGGATGTCAAAAATGCTATAAATTGATTTGCATTTTAATAAGGGAAGTAAGTATTTGACCCCCCTCTCAATCAGAAAGATTTCTGTCTCCCAGGTGTCTGTCCCAGACACCTGTCCACAGAAGCAATCAATCAATCAGATTTCAAACTCTCCACCATGGCCAAGACCAAAGAGCTCTCCAAGGATGTCAGGGACAAGATTGTAGACCTACACAAGGCTGGAATGGGCTACAAGACCATTGCCAAGCAGCTTGGTGAGAAGGTGACAACAGTTGGTGCGATTATTTGCAAATGGAAGAAACACAAAAGAACTGTCAATCTCCCTCGGCCTGGGGCTCCATGCAAGATCTCACCTCGTGGAGTTGCAATGATCATGAGAACGGTGAGGAATCAGCTCAGAAATACACGGGAGGATCTTGTCAATGATCTCAAGGCAGCTGGGACCATTGGTAACACACTACGCCGTGAAGGACTGAAATCCTGCAGCGCCCGCAAGGTCCCCCTGCTCAAGAAAGCACATATACATGCTCTTCTGAAGTTTGCCAATGAACATCTGAATGATTCAGAGGACAACTGGTGAAAGTGTTGTGGTCAGATGAGACCAAAATGGAGCTCTTTGGCATCAACTCAACTCGCCGTGTTTAGAGGAGGAGGAATGCTGCCTATGACCCCAAGAACACCATCCCCACCGTCAAGCATGGAGGTGGAAACAATATGCTTTGGGGGTGTCTTTCTGCTAAGGGGACAGGACAACTTCATCACATCAAAGGGACGATAGATGGGGCCATGTACCGTCAAATCCTGGGTGAGAACCTCCTTCCCTCAGCCAGGGCATTGAAAATGGGTCGTGGATGGGTATTCCAGCATGACAATGACCCAAAACACACGGCCAAGGCAACAAAGGAGTGGCTCGAGAAGAAGCACATTGAGGTCCTGGAGTGGCCTAGCCAGTCTCCAGACCTTAATCCCATAGAAAATCTGTGGAGGGAGCTGAAGGTTCAAGTTGCCAAACGTCAGCCTCGAAGCCTCAATGACTTGGAGAAGATCTGCAAAGAGGAGTGGGACAAAATCCCTCCTGAGATGTGTGCAAACCTGGTGACCAACTACAAGAAACGTCTGACCTCTGTGATTGCCAACAAAGGTTTTGCCACCAAGTACTAAGTCATGTTTTGCAGAGGGGTCAAATACTTATTTCCCTCATTAAAATGCAAATAATTTTATAACAGTTTTGACATGCGTTTTTCTGGATTTTTTGGTTGTTATTCTGTC
Source organism: Salmo salar (assembly GCF_965601325.2). Taxonomy (NCBI): domain Eukaryota; kingdom Metazoa; phylum Chordata; class Actinopteri; order Salmoniformes; family Salmonidae; genus Salmo; species Salmo salar. The sequence continues at coordinate 52,958,203 of NC_138303.1, forward strand.
TCTCACTGTTCAAATAAACCTACCATTAAACTGATAGACTGATCATTTCTTTGTCAGTGGGCAAACGTACAAAATCAGCAGGGGATCAAATACTTTTTTCCCTCACTGTATCTGGATTTGGGTGGGGGAGGGGCAAGTTGCTGTGGGTGAGCAGAGCTGTTGGCCGGGGTAGGGGTAGCCAGGTGGAAAGCATGGCCAGCCGTAGAAAATGCTTATCGAAAACATGACATAATACAGAACATTAATAGACACGAACAGCTCAAGGACAGAACTACATCAATTTAAAAAAGGCACACGTAGCCTACATATCAATACATGATATTAAAAAAATACTGCTGTGATGCAGCTAGCATTGATCCTGGACAGTGGACACCCTCATAGGGTCTCTTATGAATCCTTCTGCTGGTGACCTTTCTTCCCAAGTCCTCACTGAGCACAGACATAATGGTGCCCTCATAGGTCCCCATCGTATCCACTTAACCTTGATGCAAGACTGCATGGGTCAACTTTTCTGTAGTCCTTGCCTTTCAAGTCCTATTTCAGAGCCGTATTAGTATTCACTTCACAAGGCATCCACGACACTGCTCGCATTGCTAACCCTGGAGCCTTACTGCTTAAAACTTTTCCTTTTAAAACTGGCATTCTGAAGGGCATGGGCATGGGGAGTTATGGGTCTGGTGGACATTTAACACAGTACAATGCTCTGTAAACTACATTTTTAACAAGGGAAACAGTGTCAGTTCTAGTGTGTTTAACTTTTTGCAAACATGCATTTGTTTAGCATTCTAATACAGATTTAATAGGCTGGTATCAGTGATGGCACTGCTCTTACCAAATGCTTTTTACAATTGTACACCAAATTACTCCTCCACGCAACAACAACTCCTGTATTCCATAAGGTTGACAAACAGGAGTGGAATCAGAAGTCTTTGCTCTCCCTCAGTCTCATGATGATGTATCGTGGGAGCACTCCAAACGCCAGCAGCTGGAGAGGGATCTGGAGGAGGCACTCTATTGCCCACAAGGACATCTGCAGACTGACTGATGAGCTGGAATCTGTCAAGAAGACCCAGGGCATGTGTGGTATTTTTTATACCTTTATTTAACCAGTTAAGAACACATTCTTATTTACAATGATGGCCTACCGGGGAACAGTGGATTAACTGCCTTGTTCAGGGGCAGAACCCCAGATTTATACCTTGTCAGCTCAGGGATTCGATCCAGCAACCTGTCGGTTACTGGCCCAACACTCTAACCACTAGGCTACCTGCCACCCCATGAGACAACAATCATACAATACTATCATTCCCATTAAATTGATAGTACCAAGCAATACAATTTGCATCTTCTCACTTCTGAGTTGAGGAATAGAAATTTGAATAGAAATAAAATGCAGCTATTCCCATATTGCCCATATACCACAAACCCCTGGGATGCCTTATTGCCGTTATAAACTGCTTATGAACATAATTAGAACAGTAAAATGATTTTGGCTTTCAGCCAATCAGCATTCAGGGCTCCAACACAGTTTATAATTGTAAATAAATATATTTTGCACATGTGCATAACTATAGATCAATCCAAAGTGAGAGTTTTAGGGTGGAAAGTTGGACAGAGGATCTCAATCTCTGAGCAAAAAACTAATGTTAGGCTATTATCTGGCAATTGTGCCGTTATTATGTGCCAGATGTTAAGGCTACAAACCGTTATATAAGGCCCATTTGCGAGATTGACTTGTAATTTCAATAGGCATAGGCTACAGACTAAAGTCTGGGTTTATGATTGCAATTAAACTTTGCCATGGTTTGTTCAGCTAGATCAATCAATCAAATGTATTTATGGAGCCCTTTTTACATCAGCTGATGTCACAGCCTAAAACCCCAAACAGCAAGCAATGCAGATGTAGAAGCACGGTGGCTATGAAAAACTCCTAGAAAGTCAGGAACCTAGGAAGAAACCTAGAGAGGAAGCAGGCTCTGGGGGGTAGCCAGTCCTCTTCTGGCTGCGCCGGGTTGAGATGATAACAGTACATGGCCAAGATGTTCAAACGTTCATAGATGACCAGCAGGGTCAAATAATAACAATAATAATAATAATCACAGTGGTTGTATCACCGCCTGATACGGAAACAAAACCACCCGAAACCGCAGGGCTCTCCAGAGGGTGGTGCGGTCTGCCCAACTCATCACTGGGGGCACACTGCCAGCCCTCCAGGACACCTACAGCACCCGATGTCACAGGAAGGCCTAAAAGATCATCAACCACCTGGCCTGTTCACCCCGCTATCATCCAGGTCAGTACAGGTGCATCAAAGCTGGGACCAAGAGTCTGAAAAACAGCTTCTAAATAGCCATCACTAGCCGGCTACCACACGGTTACTCAACCCTGCACCTTAGAATCTGCTGCCATATGTACATAGACATGGAATCACTGGTCACTAATAATGGAACACGCACTAATCATGTTTACATACTGTTTTCTAGTCAATGCCACTCCGACATTGCTCATCCTAATATTTATATTTCTTAATTCCATGATTTTACTTTTAGATATGTGTGTATTGTTGTGAATTGTTGGCAGGGCTGTCGACGTTCTGCCGCCCTAGGTAAGACAAAAATCTGCCACCCCCCAAAAAATATACGTTTCAGGGAATAATAGACAGGGAAGTTGGCATTCTTACCATATTTATCAATGACAAACCAGAGTGTCTTGTTTGCAATGCTGTTTGCAAATAATTACATCTTAGACATCCTTATGAATCTAAGCATGGCACTTTCAAAAGTTACCTTTCCACCCAGACAGAGCAGAAAAATGTAAGCTTCAACTGCTGGCTACTCGTCCGTTGTACAACAGAAGTGCTTCCCTAGAAGCTGCCTGGGTTTAAACAAACAGCTCTTTCTAGAAAGAGAAAAGCTCAATTAACAGGGACAGAATAGAAAGTCCATTTTTTTTATCTCCTCAAATACACTGCTCAAAAAAATAAAGGGAACACTTAAACAACACAATGTAACTCCAAGTCAATCACACTTCTGTGAAATCAAACTGTCCACGTAGGAAGCAACACTGATTGACAATACATTTCACATGCTGTTGTGAAAATGGAATAGACAACAGGTGGAAATTATAGGCAATTAGCAAGACACCCCCAATAAAGGAGTGGTTCTGCAGGTGGGGACCACAGCCCACTTCTCAGTTCCTATGCTTCCTGGCTGATGTTTTGGTCACTTTTGAATGCTGGCGGTGCTTTCACTCTAGTGGTAGCATGAGATGGAGTCTACAACCCACACAAGTGGCTCAGGTAGTGCAGCTCATCCAGGATGGCACATCAATGCGAGCTGTGGCAAGAAGGTTTGCTGTGTCTGTCAGCGTAGTGTCCAGAGCATGTAGGCGCTACCAGGAGACAGGCCAGTACATCAGGGGATGTGGAGGAGGCCGTAGGAGGGTAACAACCCAGCAGCAGGACCGCTACCTCCTCCTTTGTGCAAGGAGGAGCAGGAGGAGCACTGCCAGAGCCCTGCAAAAGGACCTCCAGCAGGCCACAAATGTGCATGTGTCTGCTCAAACGGTCAGAAACAGACTCCATGAGAGTGGTATGAGGGCCCGACGTCCACAGGTGGGGGTTGTGCTTACAGCCCAACACCGTGCAGGACATTTGGCATTTGCCAGAGAACACCAAGATTGGAAAATTCGCCACTGGCGCCCTGTGCTCTTCACAGATGACAGCAGGTTCACACTGAGCACGTGACAGACCTGACAGAGTCTGGAGACACCGTGGAGAACGTTCTTCTGCCTGCAACATCCTCCAGCATGACCGGTTTGGCGGTGGGTCAGTCATGGTGTGGGGTGGCATTTCTTTGGGGGGCCGCACAGCCCTCCATGTGCTCGCCAGAGGTAGCCTGACTGCCATTAGGTACCGAGATGAGATCCTCAGACCCCTTGTGAGACCATATGCTGGTGCGGTTGGCCCTGGGTTCCTCCTGATGCAAAACAATGCTAGACCTCATGTGGCTGGAGTGTGTCAGCAGTTCCTGCAAGAGGAAGGCATTGATGCTATGGACTGGCCCGCCCGTTCCCCAGACCTGAATCCAATTGAGCACATCTGGGACATCATGTCTCGCTCCATCCACCAACGCCACGTTGCACCACAGACTGTCCAGGAGTTGGCGGATGCTTTAGTCCAGGTCTGGGAGGAGATCCCTCAGGAGACCATCCGCCACCTCATCAGGAGCATGCCCAGGCGTTGTAGGGAGGTCATACAGGCACGTGGAGGCCACACACACTACTGAGCCTCATTTTGACTTGTTTTAAGGACATTACATCAAAGTTGGATCAGCCTGTAGTGTGGTTGTCCACTTTAATTTTGAGTGTGACTCCAAATCCAGACCTCCATGGGTTGATAAATTGGATTTCCATTGATTATTTTTGTGTGATTTTGTTGTCAGCACATTCAACTATGTAAAGAAAAAAGTATTTAATAAGATTATTTCATTCATTCAGATCTAGGATGTGTTATTTTAGTGTTCCCTTTATTTTTTTGAGCAGTATATTATAGGCTGCAGCTCAGCTTCAGAATGTCATAGAGAGGAATCAATCTATCTCCATATGCGTCGGAGTCATATATTTCGCAGCTTGTTTTTACCATAAGGCATCACCGAGTTAAGCATTGTCAAAGAACGCTTGATATAATTTGGATACATTTCATGTATTTATTTCTAAAAATAAAGCAAACAATAGATATCCTTTTGCCATTTTCTTTAACCCTCACTCAATTTGAGCCCTGGTTTTAACCAAACACACCAAGCCCTTCCCAGACACGGAGATATTTAATCAGTGCATGCGACAGAATTGGAGTATTTGTTATTTTACTTTAACCCCTGCATTTGAGAGTTACAATGTTGCTGTCATTATGCAGCCAACTGCTTATAGTAGGAAACCAAATTTCTTATTAATAATATGCCACCTGTTATGCCACCTATTATCACACATGGCATAATTGTTAGAATAAAAATAACAGTTTTATATAACACATTTAACATACTTTTGTATACCCGTAGAACTGTAAAAAAAAAGAGTAAAATCATTTGAGCTTTAGAAAGAAGTGCTTTCATAAATGCATGGCGGGCCTCATTTCGCTGGAGCAGTGTAAAATAAGCTTTATGTCAATGACCCAGCCTTAACGAATTCCGTTTATTTACATATCGAATTTGATTGTCCAACATCAGTTTCAGAATTTATTTATTTTCTCTCCGCCTAAAGTGGATTCTTTCCTCCTCTGTGGTGCTGCATTGCAGTCAGCAATGTTCTCTCTGTAGCTGTCCATGGTCCTAAAATCAAATCATCTGAGAGAGACAGAGCAAGATAGAGGGGAGAGAAAGAGAGGGAGAGCGAGATTAGGATGTAGTCTATTTAAATCTAAAAAATACAAAGGTGATAGATAATTGAATAATCTCTCATAATTGAGTACTCCTTCATGATTACATCAAAGATACCCAGCATTTCCACAAACTTCAGAAAGTTCCCATTATTTGGCTCGTTCAGCCTGTCGGTGGTCCCACGTAACGCCATGTTCTGGGTGGCCATTACACGTATCAGGGCTATGAGCCTCTGCAGCACCTGCTGCCAGTGTAGTCTCTTCGTCAATAGCCCGTTGGGCTTGTGTGTCGATAGTTTGCTTGGAGACCAGCCTGATCTCCAGCTCCTTCCACCTCTGGAAACTATCTAGGTGATCATGCGACTTCTCATGCGAGCTGAGGAGGTGGCACAGTTTCTTCCAGTCTCTGGTTCCATCCCTTACCAGCACAGATTTGCACTCCTTTGAAGAAAGTATCTCCCCGTTTGCCATCCTCCTATTGTAGTGGGCCACCGAAAACTTGTGTTGCCCCTCATCTCTTTGGCCATTCCCCTCGTTATGGTGATGTGGCCTCGCCTGCACTAACATATCCTGTAAAGATCCATTCATATATTTTGGCCACTCACCGGGATCTTTTATTTTTTATTTATTTCACCTTTATTTAACCAGGTCGGCCAGTTGAGAACAAGTTCTCATTTACAACTGCGACCTGGCCAAGACAAAGAAAAGCAGTGCGACACAAACAACAACACAGAGTTACATACGGAATAAACAAACATAGTCAATAGCACAATAGAGAAAAAAGTATTTATACAGAGTGTACAAATGAGGTAAGATGAGGGAGGTAAGGCAATAAATAGGCCATAGTGGTGAAATAATTACAATGTAGCAATTAAACACTGGAGTGATAGATGTGCAGAAGATGAATGTGCAAGTAGAGATACTGGGGTGCAAAGGAGCAACAAAAATAAATAACAGTATGGGGATAAGGTAGTTGGATGGTCTATTTACAGATGGGCTATGTACAGGTGCAGTGATCTGTGAGCTGCTCTGACAGCTGATGCTTAAAAGTGAGGGAGATATGGGTCTCCAGCTTCAGTGATTTTTGCAATTCGTTCCAGTCATTGGCAGCAGAGAACTGGAAGGAAAGGCGGCCAAAGGAGGCTTTGGGGGTGACCAGTGACCAGTGAAATATACCTGCTGGAGCGCGTGCTACGGGTGGCGGCTGCTATGGTGACCAGTTAGCTGAGATAAGGCGGGGCTTTACCTAGCAAAGACTTATAGATGACCTGGAGCCAGTGGGTTCGGCGACGAATATGAAGCGAGGGCCAGCCAACGAGAGCATACAGGTCGCAGTGGTGGGTAGTATATGGGGCTTTGATGACAAAACGGATGGCACTGTGATAGACTGCATCCAATTTGCTGAGTAGAGTGTTGGAGGCTATTTTGTAAATGACATCACCGAAGTCAAGGATCGTCAGGATAGTCAGTTTTACGAGGGTATGTTTGGCAGCATGAGTGAAGGAGGCTTTGTTGCGAAATAGGAAGCCAATTCTAGATTTAATTTTGGATTGGAGATGCTTAATGTGAGTCTGGAAGGAGAGTTTACAGTCTAACCAGACACCTAGGTATTTGTAGTTGTCCACATATTCAACTCAGTTCAATAATATTCTTCTTACTATGAAACCATATAATATAAAATAATGGTACATTAACAAGCGTACAGCCTATGGCATTGCTCATTGCCAGATAACATACAGTAGGCCAACTCGTATTCGGTTCTTCTGAAATACATGTTCTTCATATTATGTTTCTTTAGACCTGCCTAAAATAAATAATGGAAAAATGTATTTTTTACAATGGTGTATATCGATTGATATATTTAGGGCTGTCCCTTACTAAAAATACATTTTGGTGGACCCGAAAATCATCTGTTCTTTCGACCAATCAATTGGCTGACATTTTAAAACATGTATTTTGTTGACCCCAAGATGGCCTGCCACACTACCGTCGTGAACCAATCTCTTTTCGAAGTGTAACTGGAACGACAATTTTAGATATACTGGGTCAATCGTCTTGCCCAGAAGTGGCGGGAGAATGCAATTTCCTCATTAGAACACCATCTCTGTCAAAGTAACCCACACAGACTTCATCCAACTCCTCCTCTGGAAGTATCTCAGCAAAAAGAGGGGAGAGGGAAACATCTTTACTTTATTCCGCAATCAGGTGCTTTCTAGACTTCAAAGTGTCAACTGTAGTGACCCTCTCTTCCTCCAGAGGTCAACTCAGGAGGTTTAACGAAATCAGGATCACCCATAAACGTCTTGGACACATCGACTAAGGTGGGATTGCTGACATCCTCCTCAACACTAGACTTGCGCCCTGCGACTTTCTTAGACATAGCATGTGTAACGGCACACGCTGGGAACAGTCTAGGGTACTTTTCTGATAACCCATCAGGTTCCTCTACTCTGGGTTCCTTACAAACCACAGGATTTGGCAAAACTTTCCCCCAAGACAAATTGTTTCCCAAAATGAATGAAACCCCCTTCACCGGTAGAATAGGCCTCACTCCAATGGAACCAGACATAAGATCAGACTGAAGTTCCACATTATACAAAGGAACTTCCATGCAACCCATCTCCACACCTTGTACCAACACACTGCAATCAGTTGCTGAAGTGTCAGACAAAGGCAAAACACCCTCCAAAATGAAGGACTGGGCTGCCCCAGTGTCTCGCAGTATCTTCACCGGCTGCTTAACAACATCTCCACTCTGCAGAGACAGGAAGCCCGAAGGATCTCAACTTTAACAGTGTCATAATCAGAACTCTGGTCAAGAGATAAAGTGGCGTACACTTTCTGAGCCTTTTCCACAAGAACACCTTGGAGGAGCAGTGACCAAATATCTCGCAGCCATTTCAGGGATGTGGCAATCTGCTCAAACAGAGTAAAATATACACCCACCTCCTCTTAGTTGAAAGGTGGCACAAGTCGGCTGTTTTGACCAAGATCAAAAACTCTGTTGAGGGTGCAGGATGGCCTGACGGGATTCGGAGTGCTTCCAGATCTATCTCCCTTCGTCTCGCTTCCAGCTCGATCTCTTTTAATCGAATGACATGCGTAAGTTCTTCTTGTTCTAGTCTGGCTGCACGTTCTCGTTCTTGTTGTTTGGCTGCACTCTGATCTTTCCCTTTGATCCAACCACTCCTCACGTTCTTTCCCTTTCCTGGTGCTCCATCTCAAATTTTTGTTGCTCCAACTTTGCCTTTAGGTCTAACTCCCTTAGTTGCACGTCTACAGTTTTTAACTCTACCACCCGTAGGACCCATTTCATCAACCTCCCTCTCCAAAATGATTTCCTCCCCCACCAAAGCAGCAGCAATCAACTCTTTGACTACTGCTTTTGGATCGCCAGATGCCACCTTGATGTCATAATGCTTTACAATGACGAGCATATTCGCCTTTGTACATTTATCTAGCATCTCCCATGTAGGGTTTTCCACAAATGTTTCCAACTTCAAGTCCATGGCTTTATTTTATTAGCCGGTGTGTTTATGCAACTTTCAAAATTATTCTACCAATCTAGAAATTATAACACCTCGAGGTGGATGTCAGTGACAGAAACTCTACTACGAAAGTGTATTTTGAACACTCAGATATCTGGGCACAGCAGAGCTTCAGAGTAGGTGACTAGGGTGACTACCATACTCAAGGGAAACAAGATGGTAGGGACAAGCCCCCTTTTGTTACGTTTCCCAGCAAGAAAACCAAAAAATGATCACTCCAACAGAAAGGGGAACTAACAAAGAGTCACTCACAACAAATAAAACAGGTTGGAGTTCTGAAAAACATTCAAGTTGACTAGCAACATCTGGGACCTAAAAGTCACCCACCATGAGCACCCACTAAATTTGCCCACAAAGAGGCAAACAATAGAAAAACCCACACCTACTTAAAGACAAGAAGCAAACCAAAAAGGTGGAGCAAAACTAAATCAGAAAGGATTGCCTTTCTAAAAATCAAATAGGGAACACCAACTAAAAGGTGTTAACAATCCGCATCTATAAAGACAACTGGAGCACTGGGCTAGCCACTCTTAAATAGCACCTGGGCCCCTAACAAGATGGAAACCAGCACAGGTGTAACACATACTGACTAACGAGGTGATACCAAATCAGTGCGCCCTACGTGTTAATGAGCTATACGTGCTAAAGTCCAACCTCAAAACATAAATGGAAAAACCAAAGCTTGTAACAAACAGTATGCTGTAGCATTAAGAGCGTTAGTTAACTGGAACTAAGGGGCCTAGCCTGAATCTGGAAAAACATCCCCAGACCATTCAGGTAGAGTTAGGCATCCGCCATACCCAGGCATCCGCCATACCCAGATTCGTCCGTCGGACTGCCAGATGGTAAAGTGTGATTCATCACTCCAGAGAACGCGTTTCCACTGCTCCTGAGTCCAATGGCGGCGAGCTTTACATCATTCCAGCCAACGCTTGGCATTACGCATTGTGATCTTAGGCTTGTGTGAGGCTGCTCGACCATGGAAACCCATTTCATGAAGCTCCCGATGAACAGTTCTTGTGCTGACGTTGCTTCTAGAGGCAGTTTGGAGCTCAGTAGTGAGTGTTGCAACCCTAGGACAGACGATTTTTATGTGCTACACGCTTCAGCACTCGGTGGTCCCGTTCTGTGAGCTTGTGTGGTCTACCACTTCGCGGCTAAACCGTTGTTGCTCCTAGACGTATCCACTTCACAATAACAGCACTTAAAAGTTGACCACAGGGCAAGAATTTGACGAACTGAGCTCTTCAGTAAGGCCATTTTACTGCCAATGCTTGTCTGTGGACATTGCATGGCTGTGTTCTCAATGTTATACACCTGTCACCAATGGGTGTAGCTAAAATAACCTAATCCACTATACTTTTGTATACACTGTATAGTGAATGATCACTTGATGAGAGAACAGTGTGTGCAGCCTGAGGCAAGATATAGAGCGCAATATTTTTTTGCGACATTCTCAAATAATCAACCTATTGTACATCATGCAGCCATATATATGTTTTGATTTCTAAGACATTCTAAGGTTTGTATCATTCACAACTAAAGTTGCTAAATAACTCTAAATCTAACGCACATTCGCTCCATAATGGGAAAAACTATAAAATAATATTATATAAAATAATGGCACAGGACTTATAAGCTTATCTTGTCTGCTAAATGAGTAAGCCTACAGCATGGCACAGATAATGTACAGTAGGCCAACTGGTATTCTGTTCTTCTGAAATAAATGTTCTTCATATCATGATGTTTCTTTAGACGTGCCTAAAATATATAATGGATTTATTGTGATGGTGTTTATTAAATAGATTAGACTTTTTTTAAATGTAGATTTTCCAAAGGCGTTTTCAACACCTTGTAGAGTCCATGCCCCGACAAATTGAGGCTGTTCTGAGGGCAAAAGGGGGGGTGCAACTCAATATCAGGAAGGTCTTCCTAATATGTGTATGTGTGTAGAAGGCTAAATGAGAAGGAGCAGAATGCTGACTTTCAAATGGGCGTTATTAGCAGTCCTTCAATTATCACAGAAACCACAAAAATCTGGATTCTCAAGCTTGTACTCTGGTGTAGGATATACTATAACTGTCGTCATATTATGTTCTATACTAAAACAATGTTTTATATGGTGGGCAATGCAGTACTGTGCATCTCTTTTTGTAATGGTCAGCTTTACAAAAGTTGGTTTTGCTTTGAATGGGAACCACTTGCTTGCCCGAAACCTCTTTGGGGTAGGCTACCTTCCCACCTGGCCAACATCTGGTGAAACTGCAGAGTGCAAAATTCAGAATTCGTAATATTAAACATTCATGAAAATACAAAATGTCTTACATCGTTTAAAAGCTTAAATTCTTGTTAATCCAGCGGCTTTGTCAGATTTCAAAAAGGCTTTACGTCGAAAGCATACCATGCGATTATCTGAGGACAGCGCCCAGCATACAAAAGCATTAAACATATTCCAAACAAGCAGAGGCGTCACGAAAGTCAGAAATAGCGATAAAATAAATCACTTACCTTGAAGATCTTCCTCTGTTTGCAATCCCAAGGGTCACAGCTACATAACGAATGGTCCTTTTGTTCGATAAAGTCCTTCTTTATATCCCCAAAAAGTAAGTTTAGTTGGCGCACTTGATTCAGTAATCCACCGGTTTCCCTCATTCAAAATGCATACAAATGAATCTCAAAAGTTACCAATAAACTTTGTCCAAACAAGTCAAACAACGTTTTTAATCAATCCTCAGGTACCCTAATATGTAAATTCATGATAAAATTTAAGACAAAAATAGTATGTTCATTACCGGAGATAAATAACGAAGTGCGCGCTCTCATCCACACACGCCACAATACTACAGCCAAAATGGGAGCCACCAAGAAAAACTACAAATTCTAGCTAATTTTTCAAAAAACAAGCCTGAAACTCTTTCTAAAGACTGTTGACATCTACTGGAAGCACGAGGAACTGCAATCTGGGAGGAATTCCATTGATATTCCCATAGACAGCCATTTCAATGAGTGGTGAGCTCAACAACAACAAAAAAATTCTGGATGGATTCTCCTCTGGTTTTCGCCTGCCATATCAGTTCTGTTATATTCACAGACATTATTTTAACAGTTTTGGAAACTTTCGAGTGTTTTCTATCAAATACTACCAATTATATGCATATCCTAGCTTCTGGGCCTGAGTAACAGGCAGTTTACATTCGGCACCTCATTCATCCAAACTTCCGAATACTGCCCCCTAGCCCGAAGAAGTTAAAAGGTCAGGATTGTTTAGGTACGGTACCATTAAAAAGAGAGAACTGCTTATTGTTTTATGCCACTTTTGTGGGAGTGACAATATCTTGTAGAGGATAGTGACTGCTTTATAGGCTTAGAAAATACAATTTTCAGAGTATAGACAGCTTTTGATAACATAATTTCTTCGCGACAGATTAAAAGAAATTGGGTGATGATGACTCCTTTTAGAATCCTTTTAACCACAAAGGGTTTACATAATGCTTACTATGTACAATTATATTAATCTGAGACGTGCAATTTTTTTTGAAAAGTTGAGTGAAATAACCTGTGATTTCTTTAGGTATTGACGTACAGATAAGAAAAACATGTACTGTTGAAGTCGGAAGTTTACATACACTTAGGTAGGTTAGGTTTTTCAACCACTCCCACAAATTTCTTGTTAACAAACTATAGATTTGGCAAGTCGGTTAGGACATCCACTTTGTGCATGACACAAGTCATTTTTCCAACAATTGTTTACAGACAGATTATTTCACTTATAATTCACTGTATCACAATTCCAGTGGGTCAGAAGTTTACATACACTAAGTTGACTGTGCCTTGAAAAAGCTTGGAAAATTCCAGAAAATTATGTCATGGCTTTAGAAGCTTCTGATAGGCTAATTGACATCATTTGAGTCAATTGGAGGTGTACCTGTGGATGTATTTCAAGGCCTACCTTCAAACTCAGTGCCTCTTTGCATGACATCATGGGAAAATCAAAAGGAATCAGCCAAGATCTCAGAAAGAAAATTGTAGACCTCCACCTCCAAGTCTGGTTCATCCTTGGGAACAATTTCCAAACGCCTCAAGGTACCACGTTCATCTGTACAAACAATAGTACGCAAGTATAAACACCACGGGACCACTCAGCCGTCATACCGCTCAGGAAGGAGACACGTTCTGTCTCCTAGAGATGAACGTACTTTGGTGCAAAAAGTGCAAATCAATCCCAGAACAACAGCAAAGGACCTTGTGAAGATGCTGGAGGAAACGGGTACAAAAGTATCTACATCCACAGTAAAACGAGTCCTATATCAACATAACCTGAAAGGCCGCTCAGCAAGGAAGAAGCAACTGCTCCAAAACCGCCATAAAAAAGCCAGACTACGGTTTGCAACTGCACATGGGGACAAAGATCGTACTATATGGAGAAATGTCCTCTGGTCTGATCAAACAAAAATAGAACTGTTTGACCATTGTTATGTTTGGAGGAAAAATGGGGAGGCTTGCAAGCCGAAGAACACCATCCCAACCGTGAAGCATGGTGGTGGCAGCATCATGTTGTGGGGGTGCTTTGCTGCAGAAGGGACTGGTGCACTTCACAAAAATAGAGGGCATCATGAAGAAGGAAAAGTATGTGGATATATTGAAGCAACATCTCAAGACATCAGTCAGGAAGTTAAAGCTTGGTCGCAAATGGATCTTCCAAATGGACAATGAACCCAAACATACTTCCAAAGTTGTGGCTTTTTGGCTTAAGGACAACAAAGTCAAGGTTTTGGAGTGGCCATCACAAAGCCCTGACCTCAATCCTATAGAAAATTTGTGGGCAGAACTGAAAAAGCGTGTGCGAGCAAGGAGGCCTACAAACCTGACTCAGTTACACCAGCTCTGTCAGGAGGAATGGACCATAATTCACCCAACTTATTGTGGGGAGCTTGTGGAAGGCTACCCGAAATGTTTGACCCAAGTTAAGGCAATGGTACCATATACTAATTGAGTGTATGTAAACTTCTGACCCACTGGGAATGTGATGAAAGAAATTAAAGCTGAAATAAATAATTCTCTCTACTATTATTCTGACATTTCATTCTTTAAATAAAGTGGTGATCCTAACTGACCTAAGATAGGGCATTTCTTTACCAGGATTAAATGTAAGGAATTGTGAAAAACTGAGTTTAAATGTATTTGGCTAAGGTGTATGTAAACTTCTGACTTCAACTGTATTTTCATAAATGAAGGTAATTGAATCTTCCCATGTGTATTTGATTCCTTTGTTTAGTTTAAGCACACCTGGGGTGTAATCATAAGTGCCCAACAGTAGGAAACGTTTTGTCAACAAAAACAGGGGTTTCCTATTGGACAAATTCAGATTAGTCGCTCCCGGTTTTAGTGGTTTGCTTCTTTTTGGTTCCTACTAGTGAATACATCCCAGGGCATATCCTGGAACAAAATGTCAAACAATCATATTATTGATAAATATTGAATGGAGAATACCAAATTGTTTTGTTTTAAATTATTCATCAAAGTTGTGCAGTACAATTTAAAGTGTGTTTATAACAGTCTGTTTATTAAACAAGGTAAAGATATTTTATTTTTTTAAACATTGATATTCTTAGTTTTACTTCTGTCTTGTGTGTGCATATTAATAAGTTGTCTAGAAACTTTATATGAAATCACAAAGGAAGACAAGAAAAGGTGTAATAAATCTGCACTATCTTTTCATAGAGAATATAGGTTAACAGTTAATTCATATACAGATTACAGTTTGGATATTCCATCTGAAAAAAAAAAAAGTTTACAAGACCAAATACTGAAGAACACAATACTGAATATGGAAATAAAATGGTAGTTCAATGATAAAATTGTTAAGGCTTATACGTAAATAACTGATATAAAACATGAATATTTATAAAAAGTATCAATATTCAGAAATACAAATCATTACAGTAAATTCATACATAAACATACCTGTACAAAACCGTTATGAAACGGTACATTGACCAATTCTTTTCTCGGAAGAGAGTAAATTGAAGTGGCAGAGTCTGTTGGCATAAATGTTTATTTCCAGGCCAGTGGCTTGTATTGTATTTTTTTTTTAACATACTATGAATGTATTTAACAATATTCTCAGTTCCATCTCAAATAAACATCTAGCCTTAGCACCTTGTCCTAAGTAACCTGAAGAATACAGGCTACTAGTACCATCCAGAAGGTAAAATTACAGTAAAAATACAACAATACTGTGTGTATACCATGATGAAAGAAACACTTGCAGTAACACTACCATCATATGAAGTTATATGATTTGAACAAACTCATACTGACTGCACGTTAAAATGTAAACCTGTTGAGAATTAGTTTCACAAATCAAGATAAAACAATCCTGAATGTAGTGGGATTAGGGTTAATATTGGCTAACTATTTGGTCCAACCGTGTACTTTCAAATATCATTGTCATGTTTAAACTATGTAATTTACTTTTTTTCAAAAAAGCAGCACAGGCCTCTGTAACCAGGCTGGGAAATAGCTTTAACTTGACTTGGTGATATGATTGTGAAGTGTAATGTGACACCAGTGAGAGTATAACAAAGTAGAAGTCAATAAAAATACAAAATATTTCACCTCCAATAAATGTATGTTTGCTATATATTTCTCTAAATATATTCAGAATAGAAATGTAGTTACTCTAGTAACATAGACCTAACCACATGACCAACTTGTCAACATAAGCAGTTGTGACTTAGAAATATCATGACAGAAAGCATTACTCTCCTTTTCTATCACCTTTGCTAACAACAGCTTGTGTTATGTTATGATGACCATCAGAAGTTACTTGACAAAAGCTGACATGACTGTTCATAACATTTGTAATGCTCATCTTGATAGCTTTGTGTAGGCCTATTGAGGGCAGTGCCAAGTAAAGCCATAAAGCTGACGCACTAGCTAATGTTGACTTGCTTTCCCAATGAATCCTGACTAGCCTCACATAGGTGCAAAGCCACCAACTCACATATGTAATACCTGGCCACAAGGAAAACGGCTGAAAAGTTCTGTTGATTTGAACAGTTCAGTTGATTTAATTAGTGTCTGATCATATAACCCATATGATCTTGATTACATTAACCATAACAATTGAACTGATCTTGACGAAACAGTAAACATTCATTACTTTTTTTTACATTTTGGTGCACTTTGATTCACCATTCCTCCAAGAGAAACAACCTTACAATCGAATTGTCTACATAGTTCCAATTGCTTTTCTCTAAAATGCTGCTTTTGAAGTCTGACTCTGTAAACTTTGTTTGAACAAAATATTAACCAAAAAACATCAGACTTTTGATTAGACACAGTCAATACTCTTAGCTGCCTCAAGTAATCTTTTTGCATTTCCATCGGAAAAGATAGAAAAACATTTGGATCCAAAACCACAAGGCCTGAGAGCGCTTTAAGATTATCTTTGGATGTTGCCAGAACACACCCAGAAAATATGAATCCATTTAGTTTAGGTATAACGGAAAATATAAAAAATAAAAAAATAAACATTTAATGGAATAATTCTTTTGTAACATTAAAATGTTAAGTAAGGGCCAATGCATAAGACTGTTTGCATAAGGCCTTCGTAAGTGCTCAGTTGTATCCAACACGAGACATGATCCGACATTTGTTCCCATTGACATAAACCTTTGCAAAGGTGCTATGCTCGTTTTCATTTTAACCGACCCAATCTGTGTAAAAATGGAACAAAGGTTTGTAAATGAATGTCAGGTGTCATGTGATGCATATGTAGGCCTTGGGTCGATGGACTTATGTGCAGGGCCCCTAAACGTCAGCCTTACATAGAAAAAGAATACAACAACATACAGTAATGCTGAACTCAGATGAGAGAGATGCGTATTGGGATACTGGGGGATTCAGTCCTCTGGGGGGACTGGTGGCTCACTAGGTGCTCCACTACCGTGTGTTTGGACATGTGCTTCATAAGGTAGGTCTCCTGCAAAGACACAAAATGGACGACTCAAAACCGGGTTGTATCCCTGACACAAAAGCATGTTGGAAACCCTGGTTCCAAAATGCAGTTATGACTCGTGCATGCACGTTTTTGTAAAAGTCAGGAAGCAACTGAAAATTATTCAGTTAATATTCACCATATTCTTTGACCACTGTAGATTATTTCTACATGTGGTGAGCTTAAATCGTGCTTAGTTATCATAATGTCCGGCTTGAGCAAATGTTTACAGACACTATAATTGACCAGGACCATAGCAATGCCTTGTATTTGCTGACACTACTACTAACACCTAATACTGAACAGTGGGTTAGAATACTCACTGAGGTGTATGCCCGGCCACACATGTTGCAGCAGTACGCCTTAGCATTTTTGATGGCGTGCGCTGACAGGTGGATCTGTAATGATGCTGAATCTGAGTAGGCACGGTAGCAGTTGGGACATTTGTACGGCTTGTCTTTGTTGTGCTGCCTCTGGTGGGACTACATAGCGCGAGAGAGTGGGGCAGGGAGAGAGAGAGAAGAGGTAAGAGCAACCTAGTCACTCGTTGCAGGATAATTATCATTCAGAGCGTTCCAGTAAAGTTGTTATGGTATGGTTGAGTAGACTGTTGCTTGACATTTTCATCAATGATATCCAATTTAGGTCTATTGTTATACATTTTTCCTTGTCGTTTTTGAATAATACGGCTTAAAAATACCTATATTCATCTCTCATGGAATCTTATTATTTTAATTTGGCAGTATACCATTGCCATTTAGGACTACTTTCAGGTTGAATTGTTACAAGTACCACCTTTAACATTACGAAGTGGTTGTGGATCCCAACTTTTCTGGTCCCCTCTTCCTGACAGCTAAAGGTCCCGGAGATTCTGCACATGTGCGTGATTTTCTACTTTACGCAGTCTCTGCTCTACTCGATGAGAACAGGCTACTCTGACGAATGGTGCTTGTTTAATAAAGTTAGATCAAAGCTGAATAAATCAATATAAACTGGTTGGATCCTGGATGCCGATTGCACGAGCAGCGTTTCCTTGCTGTGCTGTATTGGCCGTCACAGACACAGCTATGCCTGCTAACAGTCCCTTTTGAAAAGTATGACTATGCCTCCATAAGAATATCATGTTCATGCTGCTGTCCAAATCATCTCAACTCATACATTATTTCCCCTTGCTTCCAGCCTAGCATTTAGTTTGGTACAGCGGGGGTTAATATAACCCTCACTGTCTGCCTGTCCGACCTCTGAAAAAATGTTTCACTTTAGAATTCCGATCTCTGTAGTACAATACATAGAATGAACGGTGCCCAGGCGACACGAGACAACTTTTTCTGAGCCAGTCGAATTCACTCATCAACGTTACTTTCATGGACATCCAAGTAAATGCCAATAGGAAAAAAAGCTATAACAAAGACAAATGCAGCTTGTGTACTGTCATTCCAGGTTCACTGAGTTAGTTAAAGTTGGCTAGCTAGCTAGCAAGTGACAAGAACGTTATGTATCCAGCCTGCAGGGCAACCATTTTGTTTAGAACGGACGACCAGTCCTTCTGCATTGGCATAGCAAATATTAAACAATTATTAACGAATGTAGCATGAAGCAACATGCCCAAAATAACCAAACTTTTGTCTGGACTATATCTTCTGGTGGAAGAATGAAATTGTATGAATTAACTAAAATATGTAATACATTGCTATTTTAATATGTTGGTAACAGTTTTATAAAAGCAAATAAGGTACTTGAGGCAGTGCTGTATCGCGTCGGGCTGAACAATGGCATTTACCTGTGACTTCATTCATGATACAGCACTACCTCTTGTGCCTTATTGCTTAATAACATAACCAAATATAATAGCATAGTATAATGTTACTGTAAGCCAAGAAACACCACCTAATTTCTATTTTTAGGATGATTGTGCTAATGGTCCCATTTTTTTTCATGTGGCCCAAACTCAACAGTGTGCGCCACTATGCAAAATATGTGCTTCGATTGAAACTAAACACAGCTAGGCTATGCTACAGTTTGTTAACACCATCTGTTCTAAAATTCCCTCACTGTACATCATTCTAAACAGCCTTGTAGGCTACTTCGCAAACAACACTATATAACTCAAGAAGATCTAAATGCATATCCCCATGAAACTGATTGAGATCAAATGGTTGGTATGCAGATGCTGCATGGACATTTAAGTGGTAAAACAGGATTTATTATTCACAATTGACAATGAGAAATTGAAGGGAGGGTAACCACAAAAATGTGTGCATCAAGTAGAGGTATAGAAACACGTGCAGAAAGTGATTTGGATCTTCAAGCTCTGGGGGAAAGGGATCCAGGGGGGCAGGACAGAGTGGTTACCAACGAATCCGCAGCCTCGGCCTTAACATTATCAATTGGGTCGGGACTTTCAAGATTGGGAGATGGACTGTAAAAGATTAGTAAATAATCCTGTTATGATGTAGCTACTACTGACCTGGAGGTTAGAGAGCTGGGTAAAGGCCTTTTCACATCCAGGGGCCGCACATTTATAGGGTCTGTCACCAGTGTGGATTCTAAGACACATACAGATGATGATAGATGCATGTTAGAGAGAGAATGAACTGAAATATTATGGTTTATTGAGAAATTACAGCAGAAAATATAATGTAATTACAAAATAACATGTAAAAGAATATGGTGTAAACATACTATATATTATGACAGTTGTAAAAGAATGGATACATACACTGCATCATACATTTCACAGTACTACCCAATGTCAATGTTGCTGATGGAAAGCTACTGTACATTCCAGCAATACATCAATGGAATGCTCTGGTTTAAAATACATTGTTAATGTTGTCAATGTCATTGTGAAGAAACAGACACATTTTCATATGGTGTGGATTGTGGTGGACAACTTTTTTCTCTCCATCGCTTTCTATTCCATGAAGGTGAACTCAACTGACCTGGTGTGCTGCTGCAGGTGCGAGAGTTGGCGGAAGGAGTTCTCGCAGTAGGAGCAGTGGTAGGGCTTGATTCCCAGGTGGATGCGGAGGTGCTGGGCCAGGTAGGATGCGTTGGCAAAGGACTTGGAGCAGTGGGGACACTTGTGGGGCTTGGCCTCCGTGTGGGACTTGGAGTGGATCTGCATCTCTGACTTTGACATGAAGGTGAGCGGACACACTTTGCATCTGGATACATGGAAATGGGACTGAGTCAAATCTTATGTCACGGGCGAAGGTTCTGTTACGAATAAACTAAGCGAAACTAAAACTTTTTGTTGTTGAAGTAACCATACCTGTAGGTTTTGCCCTCTTTGGCAGGGAAGGTGATACAGCCCTGGTCGGCGCCAGAGGCCATGATGGGGTAAGGCACCACCAGCAGAGGCCCTCCGCTCTCCGCTTTGATCTTCTTTCGCCCACGTGGAGTCTTGGGTGGTGGGCCGAGGAGTCCGGCCAGGCCCCCGCTCTTCATCTGTTCCATGCCAGGGCCGCTGGCCAGCCCAGAGATGATGTTGACCGATGGGGTCCCTCCCAGTCGGTTCTGGCTGCTGGAGGTGGGGGTGAGGGCCTCTGAAGTGCTGTGGCTGTCCGTCCGGGACATAGGGGCCAGACCTGTGTATGGGCACATGAAGACTTACAAATGATAAGCCATGCAAAAAGTTAGCGATTTAGCTTGCTGAGAGACTGAGCTTCTATGCAAACTAATAAGGGACCGTGTTACACTGAAATGTATTTGGCTCTTGTCTGATCCCTTGCCATGGCTGTTGAATGTTTTCATTGATGATTGTACATATATGTTTCCCATGAGAAAGGGGGTGTGGTTATTACCTGACCGATGGTTGACTCTAGAGGGCTGCTCAACGATCTGTCGCATGTGCCACTCATCCCACAGTCCTTTAACCTTCACTGCTGACTTGTCATCCATATTCACTTCTGCATCAGAGATTGAAGGCAATAAAATTAACTGATCTAACTGAGGGACAAATGAGAAAATCACTTTATAAATAGCACCAATTTCTACCCAGCATACATCCTGAAATCTTACAATGCTCAATAATAGAAAGGGAATTATTTAAAACTGGACTGGTAGGCATCCACCATATGACTTTCATCTATGCGTTCTCAAATTAATGCAGAGGCGGAGGGGAAACCACTTAAGACTATTGAGATGCACCATTGAACAGGTCTCAAGCATCACCAGAGCCAAGTGAAGTCTTCAGTGTGCACCTATGTGGTGAGCAGACAGCAGACTGCAAACACTGTTACAGTACCTACCTGGTACAGAGCTGGAGGCTGTGCGGGCGTGCAGGGCGATGTCGGGCTGCTGGACCGAGCCCTGGGGGTGATGCTGGCCCTGCTGGGGCTTGGGCATGAGCATGCTGTGCTGCCCCCCGTCCATGGGGGAGGAGGCCACCAGCAGGGTTTGCTGGGAGGGGGCTGAATTGGTGGGCAGGTGCAGGGGTCGGATCTTCTCAGCCATCAGCTGCTCCTTGATCTTGTTGATGAGCACCAGGTTATCCAGCTGAAAGGGTTAACCGGTCATGCTCAACAGAAAACGGCTCCAGTTTATCAACCATCAAGCTAAAGATGATCCCATTATAGTCCTACTTTTGTTGCTGGGTTAATACCTATATGGACATTCTTAGATTGAAATACTTCTGAGAAAATAATGAGATGCATATGCATAATATCAGCCTCGATGGAAGAACAGAAAAAAGGAAGATGTCCTTACCTGGCCAGGCATGGAAGGAGGCGGAGGCCAGAAGTAGGGGTTGTTGAATCGAGGCTCAGCCATCCTGAGACAGAAACACACATTTTACTGCGGTATTCTATACATTTACAAAACAAATATACAAAGCATTTTTGACAGATGTTATTAAAACTACTTAGATTAAAACAGTGTCAGTTTGTCCATATACTTTTTAATTCCGGTGACTCTTTGTTTTTGAGAATACCTCATATTTTCCTTTGTTTTCGGAAGTATGGATCCCTACCTGAACATTAAGAAACATTGTTTCTAAAGTTACAGTAGTAGAATGAAAAAAGTACAATAATGTTAATAGGACGCATACTCAGGTCCACCAAGCAAGACCAAAATAGTAGTATTGTACTATATGGCTTATGAAAATGTATTTTTGTGACTGTGTGTGAATTTGGTTATTGTGTGTATTTTATGTGATAACTAAAGTTATTAAATTATTTCTGTTACATAAAATTAATACTTCTACAAAATATGACATGCCAATAATAAAGTATTAATATAATACTTTTATTGTGGTATTTAGATTAGATAATAAACAGAACAGCACAATTCACACAAAGTCCCAATAATACATTTTCATAATTATGGCTAGCATTTTTGTATAAAAACCTATTATGTTCAGTTCAAATTACACAGTGAAATAAAGGCCTACCATTCAAGACATGATAAGAATGCAGTCAAAGATGAAAACTTTCACTGTTCACACCTGTCAGTCATTTTCGATTTGCCTACTCTCAATATTCTTTATCCCACTCCTAAATGTTTATTTAAATGTGCCTAAAGATGGCTGAGCACACATTTCTGGTCAGAAATCAGAATAGGTTAAATGTCATCGTTGTATTAATTATTTCTTACCAAAATTCATTTCCAGTAAACGATGAGTTACGTAGGGTAATTTTGGCAACTTTTCCCTCATAACATGTTTGCTTTGGTAGTCTAGACTTTTGTTAGGCTAACACGTGTGCCCTTCGACCTTTCTGGAATTCAGTGACATACTTTGGCGATGCGACCATCCCATACAATACCACTCAGACAGTTTTATTTAAAAAAAAATCCAGACAAAAGAGAAACAAAAATGGCAGCCTGACTCATTTTTATAAGGCGAGACGCCATATTCTGCAGATCCCAATATTAGGAGCATCTTCTTTTGCTCCTAAAAGGAGACCGCCTAACACAAAGGTGTGTTTATGTCAAAAACATGAATGTTTGTTTACGACAAATTGCAGGTTAGAATAGCCCGGCCTCTCCACCTCTTAAAAAAACGGACACTTCCTACAACAACCATGCCCTGCAAAATAACACGGAAATAGGTAAGATGCCCGAGCATTGCACCTAAATATTTTAATAAATCAACATCATCGTTGCGTAAAGGTCACAACCGCACGCTGACAGATATTCTAAAATACGTTATCCCAATCTTATTAACAAACATGCGTTGAACATTGCAACTTTTTGACGAACCGAGGGGCAATACATACATATCTGCACAATGCATACATTTGCAGTTCATCGACTTCCAGAAATACATTTACAAATAACATCAAAGAATTGCAGACATACCTGATGTCCCGATTGCAGATTTTGTCTTGCTTTATAAAATTGTGATGTTCTTTCTGCCTGCCTCCAATTGGTTCAGCGCTTCCGGGTCGCTTTGTTCACTTCTGGGTGCCGCTACACCGTAGCTGCTGCAAACTGACTGAAGGCTGGGTATTTTTAATCTCAATCCATCAAAAACAATAGTTTTTTAGCGTGGCAATAATGCTAAACAACAACGCACAAACATCGATCATGTCCAGGAGTCCAAACGCGCCTGTCACTTGCGACATTACTAAAAGAGACAGTGCCGTGTACTTAATATGTATACTAAAGATTCGTAATTTGATCATTAATACCTCTTAAACGGTGCGTGCAAAATTGATATAAATGACATTCTGATACAGCTGACGATAGTAAACAAGTTACACCCCTTATTTTTGTAATTCGGTATGGTATTTTGTTTTTGGAGTTCAAATGTAGTTGAAACATTGCTCTACGGCAATTACTTTAGTATTTTATGACTTTTTCAATTAATTTAATTGAATTATATGTAAAAAAAAAAAAAAAAGAAGAAGAAGAAGATTTGCTTAAAACTTCAGTAGCTTCTACCCCTAAGGATTTTCATGAATAAAGCCAACTGTTATTAGTGTTCAGGGACCTTTCTAGGCAATTACTTTTGTATTTTTTACTTTGGCTATTTTAAATGAAATATTTCTCATTATATGTAAAAAGAAAATACTTGCATAAAACTTCAATAGCACTTACATGAATACAACCAACTATTATTGGTTCAGGGACTTTGTCTGTAGAATCTACGGCAATTGCTTTTCTGTTTTTACTTTGGCTATTTTCAATACATTTCATTTACTTCAAAAATACTTTCTTAACTTCAATAGCTTCAACCCCAGATGACTTTCATGAATACAACGAACTGCTATTGGTTTAGGGACCTTGTCTGTACAATCTATTGCAATTACTTTTGTATTTTTTTACTTTGGCAATTGAAATGAAATATGTCTCATTATATGCCAAATAATACTTGCTTAAAACTTTAATTGCTTCCACCCCATATCACTTCCATACAACCAACTATTATTGGTTTAGGGACCTTGTCTGTACAGTCTACAGCAGTTACTTTTGTATGTTTTGACTTTGGCTATTTTAAATGAAATATGTCATTATATTCCAAAAATACTTACTTAACTTTAATAGCTTCCACCCCATATCACTTAAATTAAAAACACTTCCTTCAAACATCAATAGCTTTCACCCCATATGACTATCTGTTATTGGTTCCTCGTCTGTCCAATCTACAGCAATTACTTTTTGACTTTGCTATTTTTTTGTGAATTTTTGTTGACTTTACATAAAAGATACTTCCATAAAACTTAGCTTCAACCCAATATGACTTGCATATGAATACAACCAACTGTTATTGGTTGAGGGACCTCTTCCCTCCAATCCACTGCAATTACTTTTGGGGCTTTTTGACCATGTCAATTTTTTTATTCATGTTCATTTTATCTACATGACAAGTACTTCCTTGACTTCAATTATTTTCGCCCTGTATGACTTGTATGAATGAGTCCAGCTTTCGCTCCACTGGCCATTTCAGAGCAGTGTGTCACCATTTGGCTATCTAAAGAGGGGTCATAGTTACTTCCGCCCATTAGCCGCAGTTTATTGAAAAATGTCAATATAGCTTCTCAAACACATTACATATTGCTCTCAAATCAATTTGACATTGTTCAGCGACCCTATATGACATGTATATGACCTTGACATGTTCCGTTGAAGAGGTATTGACTAGTGAAGTCCAAATCTTTAATATAAAGCCAACTACACCGCACTAAAAAAGTGAGCATAATTTTGAGTATGTGTCAAGCATTTTTTTGATACATACATTAATGACTTCTTGAGCTTATCACACGGCCAAAACGGTTTACACTGCCACTTGACTTTTTCCATACTATCTGTTCCACTAGTAACTATAGCCTGGTGACTATTGTTAATTATAGAATTGTTTGATCATTAAAATGTTGGATAGCATACAGTGCAAGGACAGTGAAGATGGCCTTCCTGGGGATACTAGAGTAATGAAATGCTTTAGTCTAGTATTGCACACAGTATCCCTGTAATATGCAAGTTTATCAGTGAAGAATTGACCCCTGAATCTTGGCTGGCTTGACACACAGGCTGGGACACCAAGCAATGGGAGTTGCACTATCACTGTTTGCTACGCTGGTGTCAGAAGTGAGTGACATAGGAAACGGTGACAGGGCAACTTCTCTTGCAGGTCTTGAACCTGTAGGCACACTCACTAACCATTGCTCAAATAGGGTTAACCCAGTTGGAAGAGATTGTACGCTTTATTATCAAATCAAATTGTATTTGTCACATGTGCCAAATACAACAATGCTTACTTACAAGTCCATAACCAACAATGCAGTTCAAGAAATAGAGTTAAGAAAATATTTACTAAATAAACTAAAGTAAACCATATATATTTTTTAAAGGCCCTAATGTGTACAAGCTAGCGTAATAGCGTTGGGCCAGTAACCAAAAGGTTAACACCTGTCATTCTGCACCTGAGCAAGGCAGTTAATCCACTGTTCACCGGGTGCCGAAGACGTGGATGTCTATTAAGGCAGCCCTCCGCACATCTCTGATTCAGAGGGGTTGGGTTAAATGCGGAAGACACATTTCAGTTGAATGTATTCAGTTGTACAACTGACTAGGTATCCCCCTTCATCTTTCTCCGATGGCCTCACGTGCACCGTCCCGCTCTGACACCAGTGTAGCATATCGTGACAGTGCAACTCCCTCTTTCAGGTCTCGGACCTGGGTTTCCCACTTGGCCTAACTAGGCAACAAGTCTACCTAGGCAAGGGTCATTCCATTCATACAAATTAAGTTAGTGTGTCATCACACAGCAGGTTATTGTGGATAAGTATAATTTTTTTTGTATTTTCCGAATGTACAATAAATGGCAGCTTTACAAAGTTAAGTAGAACTGCTTGCTTACGTATGGTTGTACCACCAATGGAAATAGGCATTTTATCTGACAGGGTTTCCTGTCGCCTCCCCAGTTCTCCGAAGTCTTGAAAGAGCTGACACTATAGACTTCCTTTGACCTACTTCTGACTCATCTTAGAGTATCAAGAGCCAGCTTAGTTTTTTTGGTTGAATTCTGTCTAGGAAATTGGCAGATAGCTAGCTACAATGCCGCAAACATTTTCTGTTGATTCTCTTCGTATTTTTTGGACGTCACAGGCTTTTCAATATTTATCTTAAGTTATGTTTTATGATTGAGATAAGAACGTTCATTGATTTCAAATGAGAGATGCAAATGACTGCCTACACTTAATCATTTCAATTATTTTCAAAATGTGGTTCTGTGTGTTGGTAAGTATTATTGGAATCATAAAAATCTTGTGTTTAATGTATATTAGAGTTTTATTGTTAAAAATTCCTATACATTAATTAGGAAATTTTTTTTTTTTTTTAAAGAATTGATGAATTGTTATTGGCCTGTCATAATGCTTATATAACACCATCATAACCAATACGTAAAGTGATATCGTAGCAGATTATTTTTTATAATGACAGACAATTATTTCATATATGATGATGCTTGAAATGTTTAGCATTTCATGTTTGGTGACAATAGTTGTCGTTAGTGTTAACAAGGCAGTGACGTGGAAGGCAATATTTCAATGACAGTGTTTTTACACTGTTACAATTACAATGTAGGCACTCTGACTGGCCACTTATGAAGTGTTCCCAATGATCAAAGTATCCTACATATTTGGAGATTTGACATCAGATCTTTAAAAACATATCTGATGTTGAAATCAGAGTATTGGTAAGGTAATTTAAAATATACACATTTATGTAAAGGAATATGAGTATAACAGTAAGCGCCACTAACATGTGCCACCATCATTAACAAACCTCTGTCTCGCCTTTGTCTGCCAGGTTTTGACGCTAGCCTGTCTCGACTCTACACAGAGTTGCACAGAAGAGGTGCTAAAAAATGACCCGGAAAGTAGCTGCAACAAATGTCCAGCAGGTAAGCAACACTGAGTAACACAATTAGAATCTGAGCATGAACAGAAGTGGAGCTCGTTAGCTCCAAACTACAGTATATTGTATTTTGCTGTAACTATGTTTACAATCTTGATGTTAAACAGTGGATAATTTTAGCCATTAAATTACAGTGCCTATAAAACAATGTTTCTGCATCTCTGGTGAAGCTACAAATACATTGTACTGTATTTCAACATGTCTTTCAGGCTTTCACAAAGAAACTAATACCTCCAAATGCAGAAAATGTATCGGCCAGACATTCACAGCGATAGTAAATGAACTGTCAACTTGTCATCGCTGTAAAAAATGTGATATAGGAGGTACGCACTCATTTTCAAGTGTCAATTTCTGGACCGCAGTGTATTAGTGATTGTTCATACACGTGTGTGTGTGTGTGTGTGTGTGTGTGTGTGTGTGTGTGTGTGTGTGTGTGTGTGTGTGCATACGTGTAAGAAGAAAGTGTATATTTTTCCCCTTGGGAGTTTATGTTTATGCGATGGGAGTGAGCCTGAGACAGTATCTTCGCTGTTTTTGTGTCCTAGTATCTCAAGAGGAGAAGAAAGGTTGTGAGCCCAAGAGTGACATTGTATGTGGCTGCAAGGAGGGATTCTACCCAACGAACCTCAACAAGGACTTGTACTGTGAATCATGCTCCAAATGTAAAAACTGTAGTCTCTGTAAGTATAACACTTTTATGACCTGATAACATTCAAAATGTTGTGCAAACTGGATATAGTCCTGTTGCGTTCCCTGCAGCCTCAATAATAGGGCGGCAGGTAACCTTGTGGTTAGAGTGTTGGGCCAGTAAACTGAAAGGTTGCTGGTTCGAATACCCACGCCGACAAGGTAAAAAATCTGCCGCTGTGCCCTTAAGCAAGGCACTAAACCCTAGTTTGATCCAGGCATGCCGCACTACTGTGGCTGACCATGTAAAGCAACACATTTCACTGCACCCTTATTGATGTCACTTGTTAAATCCACTTCAATCAGTATAGATGAAGGGGAGGAGACAGGTTGGAGTCAACATAGGCCAGCATCCCTGTGGTACGCCTTCGACAACTTGTAGAGTCCCTGCTCAGACGAATTGATGGGGGTGGGGTGTTCCGAATGTTTTGTACCCTCAGTGTATATACTGTATATATATATACACTGAGTATACCAAACATTAGGAACACCTTCCTAATATTGCCTTGCACTCAAGTGATCGGGGCATGGACACTACAAGGTGTTTAAAGCGTTCCACAGGGATGGCCCATGTCGACTCCAATGCTTCCCACAGCTGTGCTAAGTTGGCAGGACATCCTTTGGGTGGTTGACCATTCTTGATACACATGGGAAACTGTTGAGCGTGAAAAAGCCAGCAGCGTTGGAGTTCTTAAAACAAACTGGTGCGCCGTTAATTAACATAAACACATTTAGCATCTTCTGGCTTCCACACCATAAGCCACTGATGCTGACCTTTGGAACATGTACATTTTAAAAAGTCTAATAAATCTGTGTAATGTAGCCTACACCTTCACAATAAATCCATAATTTATTTTAGACAGGTCTAAAGAAGCATGATATGAAGAAAATGTTGTCTATTTCAGAAGAACAGAATAGCATACTCTGAGTTGTCCTGAACTGGCTATGCCAATTGGCTGTGGGCAACACTAGTTCACACATTCTTATTTTCATTTACATTTACGTCATTTAGCAGACACTCTTATCAAGAGCGACTTACAAATTGGTGCATTCACCTTATGATATTCAGTGGAACAACCACTTTACAATAGTACATCTATATCTTTTTTGGGGGGGTGGGTAGAAGAATTACTTTATCCTATCCCAGGTATTCCTGACAAGATTTGCTTAGAATTTCGTGGCATTATGTTATATTATTTTATAGTAAGAAGAATACAATTGAACAAAGCTGAATAAAATAGAAAGGATACTTTCTCCTAACAATTTGAGGGAGTGCGCACATGCTGCTATTCTGTGTTGAGGGGTTAACAAAGAAATAGGTACTCCTATATGCTTAATTAGAGTTATTAATGTAACTTTAGTTGTTCTACAAACGTTGGGATATATGTTTAGATTTTTACTACATTATAAGGCTGCAACTTTGAAAAAAGTTGCTTGAAAGGCATGAGCTCTGTTTTTTTGCGCAGCCTGTACGCACTTCGTCATTCTCTCATTCAAAATTTGAGAAGCACTTGAAAATGCCTCGAATTTTCCGGCGGCATCCCCTTTGTGTAGCCATAATGCACCCTAAAAAAATCCATGCCTTTTGCAGCCCTTCTCCCAAAATGCTGCCTGCTCGAAAGCATCTCTCATCTCACTCACAAGGCTCTCCATCACGTGATTGGGTCTTTCTCACAGGCTACAAGTGAAGGTAGACACATCGGGGATGCAACTGTGCACGTCCTTATCCAATTCCGAGGTGCATGTTGAAGATATTGGAAGAACTGTCCACATTTACTTTTCGTCAGCGAACAAGATGAGTAGGCCCAACGAACAGCAAAAGCACAATCTACTTTCCCCCCTAGTGCAATAGAGAAATAAATATTCCAAACATAGCCTGGACAGTTGTGGGAAGCGATAGATCCCAAATTAATACAAACTCTAGCATTTAAACATTTATTTTTTTTACGAATGTTTAGCTTCAAATGTTGATAAACGATTTAATTTTTTACCTTTATTTTACTAGGCAAGTCAGTTAAGAACACATTCTTATTTTCAATGATGGCCTAGGAACAGTGGGTTAACTGCCTTGTTCAGGGGCAGAACAACAGATTTGTACCTAGTCAGCTCGGGGATTTGATCTTAGAAACCTTTCGGTTACTAGTCCAATGCTCTAACCACTAGGCTACGCTGCCGCCCCAAATATTAGGCTATTTCTATACATTATAAGCGCAGCACAATGCGCACACGGCAGTAGGATTTAAGCGCTAATGTTTAATTAGCGGGAAAATATCATTATCAAAAGTGACTACAAATTTTATTTTATTTTACCTTTATTTAACCAGGTAGGCAAGTTGACAACAAGTTCTCATTTACAATTGCGACCTGGCCAAGATAAAGCAAGCAGTTTGACACATACAACAACACAGAGTTACACATGGAGTAAAACAAACATACATTCAATAATATAGTAGAAAAATAAGTCTATATACAAAGTGAGCAAATGAGGTGTGATAAGGGAGGTAAAGGCAAAAAAGGCCATGCTGGCGAAGTAAATACAATATAGCAAGTAAAACACTGGAATGGTAGATTTGCAGTGGAAGAAAGTGCAAAATAGAAATAGAAATAATGGTGTGCAAAGAAGCAAAATAAATAAATACAGTAGGAGAAGAGGTAGTTGTTTGGGCTAAATTATAGATGGGCTATGTACAGGAGCAGTAATCTGTGAGCTGCTCTGACAGCTGGTGCTTAAAGCTAGTGAGGGAGATAAGTGTTTCCAGTTTTAGAGATTTTTGTAGTTCGTTCCAGTCATTGGCAGCAGAGAACTGGAAGGAGAGGCGGCTGAAGGAGGAATTGGCTTTGGGGGGCCTCAGAGAGATATACCTGCTGGAGCACGTGCTACAGGTGGGTGCTGCTATTGTGACCAGCGAGCTGAGATAAGAGGGAACTTTACCTAGCTGGGTCTTGTAGATGACCTGGAGCCAGTGGGTTTGGCGACGAGTATGAAGCGAGGGCCAGCCAGCGAGAGCGTACAGGTCGCAGTGGTGGGTAGTATATGGGGCTTTGGTGACAAAACGGATGGCACTGTGATAGACTGCATCCAGTTTATTGAGTAGTGTGTTGCAGGCTATTTTGTAAATGACATTGCCGAAGTCGAGGATCGGTAGGATAGTCAGTTTTACGAAGGTATGTTTGGCAGCATGAGTGAAAGATGCTTTGTTGCGAAATAGGAAGCCAATTCTAGATTTAACTTTGGATTGGAGATGTTTGATGTGAGTCTGGAAGGAGAGTTTACAGTCTAACCAGACACCTAGGTATTTGTAGTTGTCCACATATTCTAAGTCAGAACCGTCCAGAGTAGTGATGCTGGACGGGCGGGCAGGTGCAGGCAGCGATCGGTTGAAGAGCATGCATTTAGTTTTAGTTGTATTTAAGAGCAGTTGGAGGCCACGGAAGGAGAGTTGTGTGGCGTTGAAGCTCATCTGGAGGGTAGTTAACACAGTGTCCAAAGAAGAGCCAGAAGTATACAGAATGGTGTCGTCTGCGTAGAGGTGGATCAGAGACTCACCAGCAGCAAGAGCGACATCATTGATGTATACAGAGAAAAGAGTCGGCCCAAGAATTGAACCCCGTGGCACCCCCATAGAGACTGCCAGAGGCCCAGACAACAGGCTCTCCGATTTAACACACTGAACTCTATCAGAGAAGTAGTTGGTGAACCAGGCGAGGCA
Organism: Salmo salar; assembly: GCF_965601325.2. Taxonomy (NCBI): domain Eukaryota; kingdom Metazoa; phylum Chordata; class Actinopteri; order Salmoniformes; family Salmonidae; genus Salmo; species Salmo salar. Next base: position 52,989,883 of record NC_138303.1, read on the forward strand.
ATCATTTGAGAAACCAAGGCTATTGAGTCTGCCGATGAGGATGTGGTGATTGACAGAGTCGAAAGCCTTGGCCAGGTCAATGAATACGGCAGCACAGTATTGTTTCTTATCGATGGCAGTTAAGATATCGTTTAGGACCTTGAGCGTGGCTGAGGTACACCAATGACCAGCTCTGAAACCAGATTGCATAGCGGAGAAGGTGCGGTGGGATTCGAAATGGTCGGTAATCTGTTTGTTGACTTGGCTTTTGAAGACCTTAGAAAGGCAGGGTAGGATCTGTAGCAGTTTGGGTCAAGAGTGTCCCCCCCTTTGAAGAGGGGGATGACCGCAGCTGCTTTCCAATCTTTGGGAATCTCAGACGACACGAAAGAGAGGTTGAAAAGGCTAGTAATAGGGGTTGCAACAATTTCGGCAGATAATTTTAGAAAGAAAGGGTCCAGATTGTCTTGCCCTGCTGATTTGTAGGGGTCCAGATTTTGCAGCTCTTTCAGAACATCAGCTGACTGGATTTGGGAGAAGGAGAAATGGGGAAGGCTTGGGCGAGTTGCTGTGGAGGGTGCAGTGCTGTTGACCGGAGTAGGGGTAGCCAGGTGGAAAGCATGGCCAGCCGTAGAAAAATGCTTATTGAAATTCTCAATTATAGTGGATGTATCGGTGGTGACAGAGTTTCCTATCCTCAGTGCAGTGGGCAGCTGGGAGGAGGTGCTCTTATTCTCCAAGGACTTTACAGTGTCCCAGAACTTTTTTGAGTTTGTGTTGCAGGAAGCAAATTTCTGCTTGAAAAAGCTAGCCTTGGCTTTTCTAACTGCCTGTGTATATTGGTTTCTAACTTCCCTGAAAAGTTGCATATCACGGGGGCTGTTCGATGCTAATGCAGAATGCCACAGGATGTTTTTGTGTTGGTTAAGGGCAGTCAGGTCTGGAGCGAATCAAGGGCTATATCTGTTTCTGGTTCTAAATTTCTTGAATGGGGCATGCTTATTTAAGATGGTGAGGAAGGCATTTAAAAAAAATAACCAGGCATCCTCTACTGAAGGGATGAGGTCAATATCCTTCCAGGATACCCGGGCCAGGTCGATTAGAAAGGCCTGCTCGCTGAAGTGTTTCAGGAAGCGTTTGACAGTGATGAGTGGAGGTTGTTTGGTCGCTGACCCATTACGGATGCAGGCAGTGATCGTTGAGATCTTGGCAGAAAACAGCAGAGGTGTATTTAGAGGGCAAGTTGGTTAGGATGATATCTATGAGGGTGCCCGTGTTTACGGCTTTGGGGTGTTACCTGGTAGGTTCATTGATAATTTGTGTGAGATTGAGGGCATCAAGCTTAGATTGTAGGATGGCTGGGGTGTTAAGCATGCCCCATGTCCCAAATGCGATTATGCATGTAATGTTTTATTATAAAGGTGCATTTGTATGGTGAAAATGATCAGCGTAGTGTCCAGAGCATGGAGGCGCTACCAGGAGACAGGCCAGTACATCAGGAGACGTGGAGGAGGCTGTAGGAGGGCAACAACCCAGCAGCAGGACCGCTACCTCCGCCTTTGTGCAAGGAGGAGCAGAAGAAGCACTGCCAGAGCCCTGCAAAATGACCTCCAGCAGGCCACAAATGTGCATGTGTCTGCTCAAACGGTCAGAAACAGACTCCATGAGGGTGGTATGAGGGCCCGACGTCCACAGGTGGGGGTTGTGCTTACAGCCCAACACCGTGCAGGACGTTTGGCATTTGCCAGAGAACACCAAGATTGGCAAATTTGCCACTAGCGCCCTGTGCTCTTCACAGATGAAAGCAGGTTCACACTGAGCACATGTGACAGACATGACAGTCTCGAGACGCCGTGGAGAATGTTCTGCTGCCTGCAACATCCTCCAGCATGACCGGTTTGGTGGTGGGTCAGTCATGGTGTGGGGTGGCATTTCTTTGGGGGGCCGCACAGCCCTCCATGTGCTCGCCAGAGGTAGCCTGACTGCCATTAGGTACTGAGATGAGATCCTCAGACCCCTTGTGAGATGATATGCTGGTGCGGTTGGCCCTGGGTTCCTCCTAATGCAAGACAATGCTAGACCTCATGTGGCTGGAGTGTGTCAGCAGTTCCTGCAAGAGGAAGGCATTGATGCTATGGACTGGCCCACCCGTTCCTCAGACCTGAATCCAATTGAGCACATCTGGGACATCATGTCTCGCTCCATCCACCAACGCCACGTTGCTCCACAGACTGTCCAGGAGTTGGCGGATGCTTTAGTCCAGGTCTGGGAGGAGATCCCTCAGGAGACCATCCGCCACCTCATCAGGAGCATGCCCAGGCGTTGTAGGGAGGTCATACAGGCACGTGGAGGCCACACACACTACTGAGCCTCATTTTGACTTGTTTTAAGGACTTTACATCAAAGTTGGATCAGCCTGTAGTGTGGTTTTCCACTTTAATTTTGAGTGTGACTCCAAATCCAGACCTCCATGGGTTGATAAATTTGATTTCCATTGATTATTTTCCTGTGATTTTGTTGTCAGCACATTCAACTATGTAAAGAAAAAAGTATTTAATAAGATTATTTCTTTCATTCAGATCTAGGATGTGTCGTTTAAGTGTTCCCTTTATTTTTTTGAGCAGTATATAATTCACATGTAATAGGCTAATATTGTCACCCTTCAGACTATTATTGTTTTAATCGTGTCTGTACTGCACATATACTAAATAATTATATGTGGGAAATTTGTTTTGATTAAGAATGGACCATTATCATGCACCTGTATCAAAACAGGGGCAGCGGGAAAAAAATACATGTCTTTCAGGGCAGCGGGGGGCTTGACTGTTTTGCATGCTATTTTGGCATTAATACTGTACATGTCACATATCACTTTGCAAACAATGTTCCAAAAAATTATAATAATACATTGAGTAAATAAAGCTGTATGGTCTCTTTTTTGCTTTATTGCGTAAGGCAGCTCCAAAATGCAGATGCTTCAGCCAAGCTCAGTGCTTTCTGTGGTGGTGGGGCAGCCAGCAAAAAATACGGAGCGTAGGTGTTGGTAATGTCTCAGGGTAGAGCTTGAAAATTCAAGCCCCTTGGGTGCTGCCATAGAGTTACATTAGAAGTGCCCACCCAAGAAGGATGAAGGTCATTGGCCACAGATAAATGACGTCAAATCATGTTCTATCTACAGTAGTTTTTTTATTTTATTATTATTTTTTCTCCATTTTTTTCTCTCCAATTTCGTGGTGTCCAATTGGTAGTTACGGTCTTGTCTCATCGCTGAGACTTCTGTACAGACTCTGGAGAGGCAAAGACCGAGAGCCGTGCGTCCTCCGAAACACAACCCAGCCAAGCCGCACTGCTTCTTGACACAATGCCCACTTAACCTGGAAGCCAGCCGCACCAATGTGTCAGAGGAAACACTGTACAGCTTTGATTGGACTGATCATGTCACCATCATACTTTCAAAATCTTAGCTAGCAGTCATCATCATGAATCGGCAATCTACTTTTTAATCCTTGTCATATGAAGAGAAATAATGAAGGGAAATTATAGATCAAACGCATTGGTGCTCATCAGGCATTGGACATAAACATTACACAAGTTGGAAATTGCAAATTCAACAATGACTGGTTCGGAAGGAATCAGTGGCTAACTGCAAGCATTGCAAAGCAAGCACTAGCAAGCAAGTCTCTTTTCCAAGCTTAAAATGATGAACATTCAACATCGGCCATGCTGTCAATGAAGCATGATTTGTGCCGCGCACAAAACAATTGTTGACTTGGAACTGCCAAATCTGACTTCAGTGAGTTCAAGACAACTGGAAACTCGGGAAAAATGAGCTCCGACTGGGAAAATACTTTCTGACAGGTCATCCAACTCGGAATTGTAAATCGGGAACTTGGGTTTCTTTCTAGAGCTACGACCTGAAGATCACTGATGTCATCATGATTCTACCTTGTTGTTTTCTGAGTTCCCAATTGTCTTGAAAGCACCATAAATCCAGAGAATGCCAGACTTTGATGACAAAGTTTGATGACAAAATTTGCCCTCGAAGGACTGCCGCGCCACCTTCCTGTTCAGGTGAGCACAGCACAACAAGGTGAGTCCAAAAATGTCTTGTATGCTGCTGCATAAATTATGTAATATGCCAGGGAGATAAAAATACTGTAGCTAAGAAAGTAATACTAAGTGTATATTGTATTGTAAGCTGTTAGTAGCCCATCTGCCTCACCCTAATAATTTGGTCCCTTTCCCCCTCATAACTTATCCCACTGTTCTGACTTGGTGGTGTACATGTAGCCTACAATCTGTTTTTTGAGAAATGTAATCATTGAATATTGTAAGAGCTTTCATTGCCTGCTTATATGCCCCCTTTATTTATCCTACGGTTCTGACTTGATGTACAGGGAGAATACTGTAAGAACCGGCCCATGTTCTGAATTCTGTCACTGTACATTTAAAAAGTGCTGAACAAATAGTTATATTGACTACATCCGTCCTAGCTCGCTCATTAATATCTTAATCAAAATTACATATCGCCTCTAAACCACATTTGTTTAAGCAAGTCAGCTATGTTTTTTTAAAGGCAGTAAATGAGGCTGAATGAACTGTTTCGCTGCCAGACAAGGCTCCGCTGATAGCCAGGTGTAGCAGTTTTATGTAGGCCCTAACAGTTTGTGGGCACAGTTTGTCACCGTTATAGTGCAATTAATGTATTGTTTAGTGCTGTCTAGTGGCTTTGCTAGCATGCATCCCACAATTATATATATTTTTAACACACCAAGATTTACATGCTAAAATCACCACTGATGTCATCTATAGCAAATGAAGGACGCTTTTCCCTGTGGTTTATTTTCATGCCAGCCAGGTAGGCTGTACTCCTGTTGTAAATATAAGCAATGTGCTTAATATTAGGAAAGTTGAAAATAAATATAGTAGGCCTAGCCTATAGATCCTCCTCTTTTCAGTAGAGGCCATCACTCTGTTTTCTGATGCAATTGCATAGCCTATTGAAGTGTTTGATTAGATTTTCGAATGCATTGATGTCAGAGTGATTAAAGAGACAATAGAGTGCTGAGTCCAGTTAGCAAGTTTGGTAGGCTACTAATGACCATCAGCAGCATCAGAGCTTGGAGAAACCTAATTACCATGACTAAATGGTCACGTGGACTTTGACTGCCTTCATGACTTGTGACCGCCAGTGTGGTGGCAATACTACATTTACATTTTAGTCATTTAGCAGACACTCTTATCCAGAGCGACTTACAGTAGTGAATGCATACATTTCATTTCATGCATTTGTTTTTTGGTACTGGCCCCCCCGTGGGAATCGAACCCACAACCCTGGCGTTACACACACCATGCTCTACCAACTGAGCCACAGGGAAGGCCGTCACTGCAACAGCCCTATGTCTGACACCAAGTACCATACCCTGTTCAAAAGCACTTAAATCTTTTGTCTTGCCGATTCACCCTCGAAAGACATACATACATAATCAACGTCTCAAATGTCTCAAGGCTTAAAAATCCTTCTTTAACCTGTCTCCTCCCCTTCATCTAAATTGATTGAAGTGGATTTAACAAGTGATATCAATAAGGGATCATAGCTTTCACGTGGATCCACCTAGTCAGTCTATGTCATGGAAAGAGCAAGTGTTCTTAGTGTTTTGTATACTCAGTGAATAGAATGTATTTTAATTTTATCCCCTCACCTCTCAAAGAGTGACAGATTAGTGAAATGGCCAGGTTTTACTGTATGTGCACTGCTTTCATGTCCTTGACCAAAGACCTCATTTCATTTTCTCCATGACATTCATTGAATGTTTTAAAATAACATGTTAAAATGTAAGCAGTGTCAAAACTGGAAGGAATAAGAGAAACAATGTTTTTGAATGAACAAATATGTGTTCACGATGAATGTGTTCATGATACTGTCTATTCTCAGAATTGTCCTTGTATTTTCCCTTCAGGTTCCGTGTGTAAGTCAGACTTTAACAAAGACGAGTTGAAGCGATGCCAACCATGCCAAACGTATGACCACCAGATTCCAACTTCTACAATATTTATACATTTAGTAAACCGAACATATGCACCACCCTTTTTGTTTAGCTCTGACAATACAATATTCTGTAGTAACAAGGAGTAATGCTCACATACTTTATAGTCTCACCAAACCATAACATTTTGACACTGGCAATGACCATAGAACATCATTGAATTTTTTTCAAATCAGCTCAGACACATTTAGATTGTTTCACATTGAGACCTTGATTGTGTCCCAAATAGTACCCTATTCCCTATATAGTGCACAACTTTTGATATGGGCCCTGGTCAAAAGTAGTGCAATATATAGGGAACAGGTTGCCATTTGGGATGTATCCCTACTATTTAGCAAAACCCCTCAAAACCCATAGTTATTTTGATGTAGACTTGATATCCCTGAAATGACTCAGCCATGGGTTTTAATCCAGTGTACTAGAGAATGAACGTGTTCTGTTGTTGACACACCAAGAAAGCACAGTTATTTGTTGGATGCTGCTGAAAGATCAATCAGATCTTGTAATGGCATGCATTGAGGTCAGTGGGTTGAGACTTCCCCTCAAAGCGGAGCGTTATAAGATTTATAAGATCTGAAGTTACTGAACATCCTATGTTTCTGAGGTACTCTCGGGTTTCTGATAGTCAATGTTCTAAAGGCACACTCACGCATCACAGATACAAGATACATTTTCAACCCTTTGGATTTCAGTAAAAATCATAACTACTGGTAGTCATAGATGTGACACTAAGATTGAGGGGTTGTACAGTGGTTTGCGAAAGTATTCAACCCCCTTGGCATTTTTCCTATTTTGTTTCCTTACAACCTGGAATTCAAATGGATTTTTGGGGGGTTTGTGTCATTTGATTTACATAACATGCCTACCACTTTGAAGATGCAAAATATTTTTTATTGTGAAACAAACAAGAAATAAGACAAAAAAACTGAAAACTTGAGCGTGCATAACTATTCACCCCCCAAAGTCAATACTTTGTAGAGCCACCTTTTGCAGCAATTACAGCTGCAAGTCTCTTGGGGTATGTCTCTATGAGCTTGGCACATCTAGCCACTGGATTTTTGCCAATTCTTCAAGGCAAAACTGCTCCAGCTCCTTCAAGTTGTATGGGTTCCGCTGGTGTAAAGCAATCTTTAAGTCATACCAAAGATTCTCAACTGGATTGAGGTCTGGGCTTTGACTAGGCCATTCCAAGACATTTAAATGTTTGACCTTAAACCACTTGAGTGTTGCTTTAACAGTATGCTTAGGGTCATTGTCCTGCTGGAAGGGCAACCTCCATCCCAGTCTCAAATCTCTGGAAGACTGAAACAGGTTTCCCTCAAGAATTTCCTTGTATTTAGCGCCATCATTCCTTCAATTCTGACCAGTTTCCCAGTCCCTGCCGATGAAAAACATCCCCACAGCATGATGCTGCCACCACCATGCTTCACTGTGGGGATGGTGTTCTCAGGGTGATGAGAGGTGTTGGGTTTGCGCCAGACATAGCATTTTCCTTGATGGCCAAAAAGCTCAATTTTAGTCTCATCTGACCCGAGTACCTTCTTCCATATGTTTGGGGAGTCTCCCACATGCCTTTTGGCGAACACCAAACATGTTTGCTTATTTTGTTCTTTAAGCAATGGCTGGCCACTCTTCCGTAAAGCCCAGCTCCGCTGTGGAGCTTTGCAGCTCCTTCAGGGTTATCTTTTATCTCTTTGTTGCTTCTCTGATTAATTCCCTTCTTGCCTGGTCTGTGAGTTTTGGTGGACAGCCCTCTTGTCAGGTTTTTTGTGGTGCCATATTCTTTCATGTTTTTAAATAATGGATTTAATGGTACTCCGTGGGATGTTCAAAGTTTCAGATATTTTTTTATAACCCAACCCTGATATGTACTTCTCCACAACTTTGTCCCTGACCTGTTTGGAGAGCTCCTTGGTCTTCATGGTGCCACTTGCTTGGTGGTGTCCCTTGCTTAGTGGTGTTGCAGCCTTTCGGGAACAGGTGTGTATATATACAGTTGAAGTCAGACGTTTACATACACCTTAGCCAAATACATTTAAACTCAGTTTTTCACAATTCCTGACCGTTAATCCTAGTAAAAAAATCCCTGTTTTAGGTCAGTTAGGATCACCACTTTATTTTAAGAATGTGAAATGTCAGAATAATAGTAGAGAGAATGATTTATTTCAGCTTTTATTTCTTTCATCACATTCCCAGTCAGAAGTTTACATACACTCAATTAGTATTTGGTAGCATTGCCTTTAAGTTGTTTAACTTGGGTCAAACGTTTCGGGGAGCCTTCCACAAGCATCCCACAATAAGTTGGGTGAATTTTGGCTCATTCTTCCTGACAGAGCTGGTGTAACTGAGTCAGGTTTGTAGGCCTCCTTGCTCGCACATGCTTTTTCAGTTCTGCCCACACATTTTCTATAGGATTGAGGTCAGGGCTTTGTGATGGCCACTCCAATAGCTTGACTTTGTTGTCCTTAAGCCATTTTGCCACAACTTTGGAAGTATGCTTGGGGTCATTGTCAATATGGAAGACCCATTTGTGCCCAAGCTTTAACTTCCTGACTGAAGTCTTGAGATGTTGCTTCAATATATCCACATAATTTTGCTCCCTCATGATGCCATCTATTTTCTGAAGTGCCCCAGCCCCTCCTGCAGCAAAGCACCCCCACAACATGATGCTGCCACCCCCGTGCTTCACGGTTGGGATGGTGTTCTTCAGCTTGCAAGCCTCCCCCTTTTTCCTCCAAACATAACGATGGTCATTATGGCCAAACAGTTATATTTTTTGTTTCATCAGACCAGAGGACATTTCTCCAAAAAGTATGATTTTTGTCCCTATGTGCAGTTGAAAACCATAGTCTGGCTTTTTTATGGCTGTTTTGTAGCAGTGGCTTTTTCGTTGCTGAGCGGCCTTCCAGGTTGTGTCGATATAGGACTCGTTTACGATGGATATAGATACTTTTGTACCTGTTTCCTCCAGCATCTTCACAAGGTTGTTTGCTGTTGTTCTGGGATTGATTTGCACTTTTTGCACCAAAGTACGTTCATCTCTAGGAGACAGAAGGCGTCTCCTTCCTGAGCGGCATGACAGCGGCATGGTCCCGTGTTGTTTATACTTGCATACTATTGCTTGTACAGATGAACATGGTACCTTCAGGCATTTGGAAATTGCTCCCAAGGATGAACCAGACTTGCGGAGGTCAACACATTTTTTTCTGAGGTCTTGGCTGATTTCTTTTGATTTTCCCATGATGTCAAGCAAAGAGGCACTGGGTTTGAAGGTAGGCCTTGAAATACATCCACAGGTACACCTCCAATTGACTCAAATGATGTCAATTAGCCTATCAGAATCTTCTAAAGCCATGACATAATTTTCTGGAAATTTCCAAGCAGTTTAAAGGCACAGTCAACTTAGTGTATGTAAACTTCTGACTCACTGGAATTGTGATACAGTGAATTATAAGTGAAATAATCTTTCTGTAAACAATTGTTGCAAAAATGACTTGTGTCATGCACAAAGTAGATGTCCTAACTTACTTGCCAAAACTATAGTTTGTTAACAAGACATTTGTGGAGTGGTTGAAAAACGAGTTTTAATGACTCTAACCTTCGTGTATTTAAATTTCCTACTTCAACTGTATATATAGATATCTCTCTCTCTCTCTCTCTCTCTCTGTATATATAGAGATATATATAGAGAGAGATATATATATATAGATATATATATATAGATATATATATATAGATATATATATATATAGAGATATATATATATATAGAGCGATATATATAGAGATATATATATAAATATATATATATAGAGAGAGAGAGAGAGAGAGAGAGAGAGAGAGAGAGATATATAGATATATATATATATATATAGAGAGAGAGATATATATATATAGATAGAGAGATATATATAGATAGAGATATATATAGAGAGAAATATAGAGAGATATATATATATATATAGAGATATAGATATATATAGATATATATAGATATATAGAGATATAGAGATATATATATAGAGAGAGAGATATATAGAGAGAGAGATATATATAGAGATATATATATATAGAGATAGAGAGAGAGAGATAT